>NC_138377.1:28584117-28638920 GCF_054177405.1 Leptonychotes weddellii | reverse complement strand
AACAAATAATGCAATATATGTTAAGAAAAAAAAAAGAAGAAGAAGAAGAAGATAGCAGGAGGGGAAGAATGAAGGGGGGGAAATCGGAGGGGTAGACGAACCATGAGAGACGATGGAATCTGAAAAACAAACTGAGGGTTCTAGAGGGGAGGGGGGTGGGAGGATGGGTTAGCCTGGTGATGGGTATTGAGGAGGGCACGTTCTGCATGGAGCACTGGGTGTTATGCACAAACAATGAATCATGGAACACTACATCTAAAACTAATGATGTAATGTATGGGGATTAACATAAGAATAAAAAAATTAAAAAAAAAAAAAAAGATGGGTGAGTGGGGGAAGAAAGAAAAAAAAAAGGAGTGGCTGACCATAAAGCATGTCCCCCAATTAGAGCTAATCATTCTGACAACTAAACTCCAATGGTCCCCAGCTTTCCTCTTGCAGTTTTCTACAACACCATCCAAACTACTGGGTCCTCCTGACTCTCATCTCCCCCTCTTTAGTCCCTTCAAATCATTCCCTAAAGAACTGGTAATATTGCTACAACCACTGGAATCACAGGGAAGGCAAATACCCATGTGAAGATAATAGTGACCTTGGAATTTTTAAATGTATTTTAAATACATTAAATAGGGACGCCTGGGTGGCTCAGTCAGTTAAATGTCTGCCTTCCGCTCAGGTCATGATCCCAGATTCCTGGGATCGAGTCCCACATCAGGCGCCCTGCTCAGCGGGGAGCCTGCTTCTCCCTCTGCCTGCCACTCCCCCTTCTTGTGTGCCCTTGCTCTTGCTCTGACAAATAGATATAATTTAAATAAATAAATACATTATATATACTTTAAATAATAAAGTGCACTAATTCTAAGTATATAGCTCAATAATTTTTTTTTTTTTGCTAATTTTTTTACTAAAGTATATATCCATGGAACTACCACCCAGATATAAAACCGTGGAAGCTTCCCTCATGCCTCCCTAAGTCAATACCCTTCCCAAATGTCACCACTATTCTGACTTCTACAACTGCCTGTTCCTGAACATCATACACTTTTGCATCTCTCCGGCTGCTTTCATTCAACATTATGACTGTGAGATTCAGCTACATCCAAGTGTGTACCTATAGTTCATTCTTTTTATGTCTATGTGCTATTCCACTGTATGGCTATTCTGCAGTTTATTTATCCATTCTCCTTCAATGGTCATTTGTGTTGTTTCCAGCTTTTGGCTATTATGAATAAAGCATCTGTGAATATTACTGTACACATCTTTGGTGGAAGTCCATACTCATTTCTCTTAGATATACCTAAGGGTGAGATTGCTGGGTCATGGAGTCACATGTTGAGTTTTAGCAGATGTTAACAAAGAGTTGTCCCAAGTGGTTGTACCAATTTACCCTCACCTAAAATGTATGAGAATTTCAGTTGCTCCACACCCTTGTACAACTTGGTACTATCAGTCTCTTTAATTTGAACCATTCAGGATGTATAATGATAACTTACTGTGGTTTTAATTTGCACTGCCCTCAGGAGTAATGAAACTCAATACCTTTCAAATGTTTATTAGCTATTTGGTATATCTTCTTTTGTGCAGCACCTATCCAACATTTCTGCTCATTTTAAAAGTTTTCTTTTACTTACTGATTTACAGTTCTATTAGGATAGATTCTATAGATAGGAATTCTTGTTCAATACATGCATGATGAATAATTTTTTCCCAGATCATGGCTTGTCTTTTGGCTCATCTTTTCACTTCACAGTGTCTTTGATGAACCAAAGTTCTTAATGTGAATGAAATCCAATTTATCATCTTTTTTCTTTCATGTAGAGTCCATTTTGGGTCATGCTTTAGAAATCTTTGTCTAGGGGCGCCTGGGTGGCTCAGTCATTAAGCGTCTGCCTTGGGCTCAGGTCATGATCCCAGCGTCCTGGGATCGAGCCCCACATCGGGCTCCCTGCTCAGCGGGAAGCCTGCTTCTCCCTCTCCCACTCCCCCTGCTTGTGTTCCCTCTCTCATGTCTCTCTCTCTGTCAAATAAATAAATTAAATCTTTAAAAAAAAAAGAAAGAAAGAAAGAAAGAAAGAAATCTCTGTCTACCCTAATGGCCTTGCATTCTGGTCTGGACAGCCTCATTCTTTAAAGTTTCAACAAGCATCAGAGCATGAGCAACTTTTCCAGCCTCTGAAGCTGTACCCTGAGCTCCATAATAGTATAAGCAACCCTCAAAATGCAATGTGGTGGAGATGGTCTGGTTTGCTCAGAAGGCAAGGATTTACACTTAATTTGGTCTCTACAGAAGAAGGATTGACAGAGGCCCTGCAAAACAGACATCTAACCTAGAGGCCCCCAAAGCCAGGTGAGGTCCTGAGAGCAATTCCTTTTTGATAGTAGGAATTTGCACTCATTGCCCATTTTCAGATGTGTCATTTACACACCACGTGAAAGCACCATCTTATAAGGTAAGTCTTTACAGAATTCCTGGCTTGCCCTAGTTTGATGGTTGAGTGGGAAAGAATCACTCTATTATCCTTGTCAAAGCAAGACTATTACCTGTCATAGAACTTACAGTTTCTGACAGAAAGTGACAGAAATTAAAGATATGAGAAGGGAGAGAGGTGGTGAGTGAGCAGTCAGCTGAAACAGGGAATGAAAAGGGTGAGACAAGCAGAGTAACAGCAGGGGAATCTTTACTTTTTCTGAACTCCCTCGATGTTAAAGGATGGCAGATCTGAAACCTGTTCAGAGGCCACTGCACCAGTCCAAGCAAGACATTAACTGGGATGTTGGCAGTGACAAAGAACAGGATGGTTGTAAAAAGACATCAGCAGAAATAACCCGCATGAAAGGAATGGCACCTTATCCAAACATGCAATGTCTATTTGTGTATGTGAAGTTTTTTCTCTTACCCAGTTCACCCTATGGCCCACTCATTACCACTCTGATCCCTAAAGCAGACCTTTCAAACTCCAATGTCTATAGGGCCAGGCAAGTAATGGAAATGAAGGAAGCACCCCTGGATTAAGACATCAAGGAGTGGTGGAACATGTCTGGAAGATTTGAGGAGGAACTCATGACAGCTTCAGCTGACTGTTGCCATATGAGAAGAAAGATCCAATGATACCAGACCTTTTGACTTTTTCAAGAGGTGCTAGAAATTATGATTTTTCTGTGTAATTTCCCAAACACGATTAATGATGTAGGCCAAGCAAAATGTCTCTGTGAGTTGAATTTGACCTATGGGCAGCTAGTTTACAACCTCGGCTCTGAAGCTTTAGAGCAAAATAAATAGTTATGTGCAGGTTTCCAGGATTAGAAGAGCAAGGAACTTGGAAGGCCAGCATGTAGACAGGGGCTGGACCAGGAAGACAGTGAAAAGGGGTTTAACTTTCAGAGGCAGATGTCTAAAGGACTCAGACTTCAGAGTTGGACAGATCTGTAATGGAAAAATTGGAGGAATTCTGACAAAGTTCTATTGCAAGGAAGCACAAATGAAAGAGAACTAGAATGTATAGGGGCCTGATGTGCTTTAAAAGAGGGGGTGGGGCGCCTGGGTGGCTCAGATGGTTAAGCGTCTGCCTTCGGCTCGGGTCATGGTCCCAGGGTTCTGGGATCAAGTCCCGCATCGGGCTCTCTGCTCCTTGGGAGCCTGCTTCTCCCTCTGCCTCTCTCTCTCTCTCTGTCTCTCATGAATAAATAAATAAAATCTTTAGAAAAAAAAAAAAGAGGGGGTGGACATGATACACTCATACACACACAAGCTATTTCAACTCTCTGTGCCTTGATATCCTTATCATTAAAATAAAAACAATAGAACCTACTTCACAGGGCTGTCATAAGGACCAAATAAGAAACTGTTCATAAAATTGTCATTATCCCTTGCAAGTAATGCTTAATAAATGTTAGCTATTATTTATTATCATGAGGCACTGAGAGGTGAAGTGACTTACTCAAGATCACACGGCTATTAAGGTATACTACCTGGATGTGTGTAGGCAGTATGATGGCTTTAGATCCTGCGCTCTAAACCACCAAGCTCTTCTGCCTCCCCTTACCTTGCTGGGATGGTTTCTTCTTCAGCTGTACAATGAGGAAGTCAGATCAGATGATAACTAAAGTCCCCTCTAGAGCTGACATTTTATTCTACCAGCCAGCCCTCTAATCAACTTATTTCAGGGAAGGAGTGGGGCACACATGACCCACTCACACTCCTACAGACTACCAACCTAAAGTAGAGAGGTACAGCTTAGGCTTGGGGTAGGCTCAAGAAACCATTTCAGCATGGAACAATCTATAGGTTAAGCCAGGAAGAAAAATGTGTTCCGTGTGAGGCCCCCTTATTGATCTATGACGATTATATTTGTTTCTAGGACACCAGTAGGCCTCCCGAGTAGGCCCAGAATTCACTCATATGCCCAAGCTATTACAGGCTGAAAATTGCTTATAAGCCTGCTAAGGTACCACAGTAGGTTCTAAATCTAGAATCGTTAGTACACTGAACAACTTTTTCCTCTTGGGGGCCAAAGGTATCTATGAGAACCTAGTAAAAACTCTCTCCCAATCCCTAGAAAAAACTGACATGTGTGCTCAGTCAAATACACAAACACACAATTTTACCTGCAATTTCAAGGGGTTCACAAATTTCCTAAAATATTTCTGTAGACTTTAAGTATCCCTTGGAACAGATCTACCTTGTTCCAGGGTTATCCTCCCAGGGGATTCAGAAGTGCCCCAAGATCTAGATTGAGGTTTCTAGGTAGCCGTTTTCAGGAGACAAATCACCTATTCCAACTCAGCATAATCAATCCTGCATGGAAAAGACAAAGGGCCCCCTCTTCCTCTCCCACACAAATTTATAATGAGAGAATTCAAACAGAAAAGATCTGTAATTTAATCCCAAAATACCAGCAGATGAAGAACAGGACCCCAAGAATATTTCATGCCCCTTGTCTGCTTCACTCCCACAGAACCACAAAGAACCTTAGAAGAGTTGAAAGAAACAGGTAAAAACATCCTAGTCCACTATGCTCCTCCTTTTAGTCCAAGAAAGGAATCAGTCAAGATTATCAATTAACCTTATTAGATGACTTTTCTCCCATATGGGCTTTGAAAACTACAGGTTACCAAAGAAACCATATAACCTCACTCATAATTAAAGACATAATCAAAACAGGAAGATAACATTTCCCCCCACAAGACAGTATAAGTGTAGACAAGGGTCTGGACAAATGTGTAGTCTCATGCATAGTTGGTAGATTTGTAAATCAGTGTAGCCTTTTGTGGTGGCAAGACAATGTGACAATTTTTATCAAAAATATAAAAGCATACACCCTTTGATGCAGCAATTTCCTACAGATATTTTTGCAAAGGTAGGCCAAGTGCTATGCAACCAAGCTCAATATAGCACTGTTTATAATGCCCACTGGAAACAAGAAGTCCTGGCTATTGGATACACCATATAAATGGAATATCATGTAGCCATTAAAAGAATGTGCTAGAGGGGGCACCTGGCTGGCTCAGTCAGTGGGGCATATGACTCTTGATCTCAGGGTTGTGAGTTCAAGCCCCATGTTGGGTGAAGAGATTACTCAAAAATGAAATCTTAAAAAAAAAGAAAAAGAACATGCTAGATCTGTAAGTACTGATAGGAATAAAGCTCCAATACATATTAATTGAAAAAAGTAGTTGAAAACGGTGGGTATTAATACATGGTTCCTTTAGCCTAAAGTTTTTAAAGGATAGATATACATGCTAGTATGTGTATTAAATTATGTTCTAATACATAAGAAACTGTTCATTATAGTTACCTTTGGAGAGTGACCAGAGACCAAGAATAAGAACCATACTGATGTACAAACATGTAGAAAATGTAAGTAACAGATATAATCTGGAGATGAGATTTTTTTTCTTTTTTCTTTCTTTTTTTTTTGGTTTGTTTCGTTATACTTCTATGGATATAAACCTTAAATCTGCACGGAGCACTGGGTGTTATACGCAAACAATGAATCACAGAACACTACATCAAAAACTAATGATGTACTGTATAGTGACTAATATAATAAAAAAATAAAATAAAATAAACCTTAAATCTAATAAATGTTACTTTAAAAATAAAACAATAGGGCACCTGGGTGGCTCAGTCATTAAACGTCTGCCTTCAGCTCAGGTCATGGTCCCAGGGTCCTGGGATCGAGCCCCGCGTCGGGCTCCCTGCTCGGCGGGAAGCCTGCTTCTCCCTCTCCCGCTCCCCCTGCTTGTGTTCCCTCTCTCACTATGTCTCTCCCTGTCAAATAAATAAAATCTTTAAAAATAAATAAATAAATAAATAAATAAATAAATAAATAAAAATAAAACAATAATCTCACTTAGATTTTTTTTTTTTTTTTTAAAGAAGTCATGTTCAGTGAGGAGATAAGTAGAAAGAGAAGGAAAGCCCAAATACAACACACAGTAGGAAACCGCTGGGGGGAAATTAGGAGAATTAAAACACTCACCCTCTCCTCTACTCTCAAGACATTGCTGACAGTATGCACTACTCAAGCTTTCCATTGGAAATGAATAATAGCTCAGGGCCCCACTCCAGTCACTAGCTATTCATTACAATTTTAAGTATGGGAGGTAGTAGGTTGGGAGAAGACTGGCATAGTTAGTCCTGTTCCTGCCCCTTGTAAAATGAATGAGGCAGAACAGCTCTTCTTAAAGAGTCTCGAGTGGCACAGAATGTTACAGCCGAACATTGGGAGACACAGGCAGGGAATGAGCCTCCCCAAGCACACAGTGCAAAAGCACAATAGGGATCCTGCCACTGTATACATTTCAGTAGGATGGAGAAGCAAGGGCTGGGTGTATAGGCACCAAAGGGCAGGAGAAATCTCTGCTGCCCTACAGAGCCTCAGGGAGCCCTGCTCAACAACAGGAGCACCCCTCTGGCCTATACAGATCTGCTGCAATAGTTCTAGATCCCTCTGACAGCCCCATGGAGAGAATTAGCTAGAACTAAAAATCACCAAGGAAGATAGCCTCTGTACCTAATTGCCCCTTTCATCTGAGGCCCATGAAATAAATCATAACCTCGCTTACTTTCTATGATATACTTCTGCAATATTGCTTTACAAAGTAGGAAGTTACCTCCATGCAGAATTTCCAGAACAGCCGACAATGCATGTAAGTCTTTTATAAAGCAAAGCTAGCTTTAAGTACAGGTGCCATAAAAAGTTGTCCCCCCACCATGGTATTTAGAGAACATGAAAAAGCCTCCTACTCGTCCCCATCCACACATTTCCCTTAATGATGCCTGAAATTCTCCCATTAGTGACTTGTACCATCAAAGATTGTCCTCAGCGTACTCTTTTAATAATGCAAAGAGAAGGGAAAACATGTTAGGTCCCTAACACTATAGTGCAGTGGCTCTTAACCTTTATTGTCTTAGCCACTGGTCTCTTTGAGAAACTGAAAAAAGCAAATAAACTCCCTTCATAGAAAAATGCACTTAGATGGGTACATAATATAATTTCCACACAATCTGGGGGATTCCCAGTTCTCCTGAAGCCACGTAGAAATCCCCTCCTGCCTGGAGTTAAGAATCAATGGTTCAGTGGCCACAGTTTGACAAATTCTCCCCCTCCATTTCCTCCATCCCCCCCTGCAAGAGCTCCCAGGCATCTGGGGAACCCTGGGCCTAAAGATAGAAGGCAGTACTGAAGGGAGGCTCTCATCTATTTGCCTAGAATTGACTTGTCTAGAGTCAGATTACAATTTATGACTCCCTCAGCAAGGAGTGTGGATTTTTCACACTGCCTGTCTCTTGGGGACAGGGCTCCCCTGGCTTCACAGGCACCGATAAATGTTAGGAGATGGCCAACTGAGAGCAACGGCCAAACAGGTTCTCACAACCCTTGCTGGCTGATCACATTACCTGAGAGTTGAGGCAAGGGCAAGTTTTAACACCATATGAATTAAAGGGGGCTCACCTCTGAGGTTTTCGAATATCCCAGAGTCCCACTCCTTCCTTTGAATTGGCTGTGGCCAATAACCTGGGCTCCACAGGGTTAAACATGACACTGTGAAAAGCTGATGGATAGTTTGCCAGGCAGAAGGGCTCTGTGAATAGAGAAATGACAATCAGCCCCATAGCTCATTCAGCGCCTCTGGGTCAGAGGCAGGCAAAGCAGGAATGTGACCCTGTAGAAACCGTCCCTAGTAGCTGGAGCCCCAAAGCAGTGCATCATCCCAGTAGTCAACCCTGCTCACAAGGACTAGCACACACTCTGTACACACCAAGTCTGAAAACAGCAACTCTAACACATATAAGCAAACTGGAAGCTATAATACTCAGAAACACTGAGTATTCTACCTCTTCAGATCCTGTGACAAAACGGAAATGGTCACAGGAACTAAGAAGGTAAGCTGTTTTACAGTAAGTAAGATTGAATTCCACATGAGCTGAAAAAATTCACAATTACTGGTAGGATTATTGTACCTGTATCCAAATTTATTAGTTTTAGAAATTAAAAGTTTTAAAACTACACAAAGATTTAATGAAGACAAAGCAAAACAATGAGAAAATTGAAGGCGAGGAAAAACAATAGCACAGTCTTCCCGTCTAAATTGCTCCCTAAACTGAAGAGAAAATAGCCTCAGTCTAGAATTTTATCATTTCATTCCCCATATTGGAATATTAAAAAAAAAAAAAAATAGGCACCTAACACTTGAACTCTTACATCCAGCCAGCTCCCAATCAACTTCACTTAGAAACCCTGCATCCCTTTGCCTATGTTAGCAGGCTCCAGGCAAGGAAGGAATCACTCTGCTACCCAGAAGGACATACTCTTGTGGAAAGTGTTTACAAGCAACAGACAGAAAGCACACTCCCCAGTCTAGGATTTCCACGCGGGACACTGCACAGGCCTCTAGGCAGTCCAGACAGAGGAGGCTCTCACCTCCCCAGCACATGGTGACTCAACCACAGCTGCTCCTTGCAGTTACCTTATCTGCCTAACCCCAAGACCAAGCTTTTCTTATAGCCTGAGTCTCTATGATGAGGCACAGGTCAGCACGTTAAATGCTCTGAATACAGAATAATAAAAAGATCCAGATCCTGTCAGACAAGACAGGCAGGAAAGTAATTCTGTGTACACGGGTACGATCATGACAAAGCTGCACCAGAGGTGGGGGCCAGGGAGGCACTGTGGCCATTAAGAAAAAGAATAAAGGGCGCCTGGGTGGCTCAGTTGGTTAAGCGACTGTTGGAGGAAAGGGTCTTTGAACACAGGCAGAGTTATAGAGTAAATGCTCTATTCAGGAAACGAGCTGAAAAGATGCATTTCCTGAAAAACTTCAGAGAAATTCAACAGAACAACTCTTCATTTTACACTTCAGAAGCCCAAAGAACACATCTGGAGGAGGAACTCACCTGGACAATCCCTCTTAAACAAAGCGTATCTGTCATCATTTTCAGTTTCTATACACATACCTAAAATTAGGACACGAGCACAGAACACCCCCCGTGCGTGTCAGCACCATACAGAGCTGGCTCCTGGGAGCTACCCTCTACAATGAAGTACTGCATCTTCTATTCCTTGGGGCCGCTAAACACCATGGTACTGTGGGGTTTCCGACAGGTTCAAGGGTTTGTGGAGGCTCACAAGCGGCTAGAGAAGGCCTGAGAAAGGTGCCTCACTTCTGGCTTAGGCGTAGGATGGGACGTCTACAGACACACATCTGTGCCCCACCATGAGAGTTGCCTCTCCCTTTACATCTCTCCCACTCACATTAGTCACCCAGGTCATAAACTGCCTCTGCAATGAGCCTGACATCAAACTCTCCAACACAGTCCAACAGCCCTTTGACCCTACCTCCATGGGGAGACTCCCGGATGTCCCAGATGAGAACCCGGCCATCATCTGAGGAGCTGGCAAAAATGTTGTCATTCACTGGGCTCACCGACAAGCCATATACTGCATCTTCGTGAGCAAACACATCCAAGGTCTCGCTGCTGAGAGACAGAGAGCAGAGAGAGGCACACAGGCACACACATGCACACAAAGAGTGCAGAGTCCCAGCCCTAGAGTTCTTCACGTAGGACCCTCCCTCATTTCCAGTGCAAAGTCAATCAAGCAAAACCCAAAGGATATTGTATTTCCTTAAAAAGTAGGTACTCAACTTTCAGGTAAAAAAAAAATTCTATTAGAAAAACTTTTTATAGATTTCATGGTGAGTTTGTTTTTTTGCACTAAATGAGCACAGCTGAAAGTGACTTGATAGATGAGTTTAGTGTTTTCACTTCCTGCAGAATGTATCTGCTTCTGTAGATTTGGGGGTGGTGCCTGATTTCCAAAAATAAGGGAGCACTTTAAAGTAACCAGATCTGATATCAGCAGGGGAAGAAGAGGGTCGATGTGGCTGTCTGGTATGTGAGCAAGAGCATGGCTCTGGAACCAGGTGGCCATGTTCAGATCCCAGCACCACCTGACCTTAAGTTACCTAACATCCCTAACACCTCAGCTTCCTCATCCACAATGAGACCAGAATAGTACTGCTTCATAAAATCATTGTGAGGGTGAAACTGATGAACACATGCAAAGCACTTAGAATAGTACCTGGCACGTAAAGATTAGTTATTATTATGTCGTTGTTTCCTTCTCTTCCAACCTCTCCCTTTAAATTTTCACCTAAAAAGTGCGTAAGTTCATTCCACCTTTACAAATCCTTTTCTTCTTTTTTTAATCAAAATTTTATTTCAAAATTATTACAGAAATCTGTTTCAGAAAAGGACAGCTGGCTTTATGTTATTTCCTTCAAAAAACGACTACTTTGGTCTAAAGAGATATTTGCCTTTCTTCATATGAAAACCAGAGTCAGTCACCTTCACATACCAACAATCTATTTACCTTTCGACATCATGGAGGATAACTTGCTCGTCATTTCCTGTAAGGGAGAAAAGTAGACATTTGATAATTCCTGCCAAGTGCTACCTGCCCATATCACATGAAATCTTAAAGTTTTCAGAAAGCATATGAGCAAAGTCAGTGTTAATATAAATTAGGAGTATTAATTAGAATTAGAAGAAAAGTTTTATAAAAATAACTTCAGAAGGATATAAAGAATTTTTGAAAGCCTAGTAGCAACTAGATATAAGTTTCCAAAATGAATTATTCGACAGAATATATATATATATATATAATATAAAAACAACAACAAAAAACTGTGGCCATTAAGAAAAAGAATAAAGGGTGCCTGGGTGGCTCAGTTGGTTAAGCGACTGCCTTGGGCTCACGTCATGATCCTGGAGTCCCAGGATCGAGTCCCACATCGGGCTCCCGGCTCAGCGGGGAGCCTGCTTCTCCTTCTGACCCTATCCCCTCTCATGCTGTTTCTCTCTCTCTCTCTCTCTCAAATAAATACATAAATAATTAAAAAAAAAAAAGAAAAAGAATAAAAAGAGTAAATGATCATGGGCAAATTAAATCATTCATCCAAGCTAGCTTTTTTTTTTTTTTTAAGGAAAACACTCAACTGTGAGACTTAGAATACAGATAATCTATGCCTCCGTTTTTTTAACTATAAAATAGGGATAATTGTACCTACTTTGTAGGGTCATTGCAAAGATACGAGTACATTTGTAAAACCATTCAGAATAGGGCTGAGCACTTAGTAAGTCCCCAATAAATGTTTGCTACTACTCATATCCTTATCATCTCATAGCATTAAAATCTGATGACTTTGTGAGTATAAGTGATGGGAAACTTTTTCTCTTGCATTTTTCTTTATTCCATCGAAGAATCTAAAAATAATACATTCACAATATGTGTAATCCTGCTTTCAAAGGGTTTATATAACGAAACATAAAAACCTGAATATGAAAAGACAAAAGTAAAAAAATTCCCACTCTACACTGAAAGCACAACCAACAGTCACTTAAATAGAAAGTAATAGTAGCAGTAGAGATGTGGCCTGGGACATCTTAAATCCCTGGCTATCAACTCTATTGTGGGTGCATAACAAGTAAATCAAACCCATACTAATGCCTTCTAGGTAACAGGCACAGCTGAGGTGCTAGGGATACGAGAAGAGGAGGAAGATTCTGCCCGACCCTTGAGGAACTCCCAGTTCATCTACACAAACAACTAATAATGACAAAATGGGTTAACTTGTTGTAGTGAAATGCTCTATAATGGGCACACAGATAAAGGAGCAACTGTTTCCTTCAGGAGCAGGTTGAAAGTACATGGCAGAAAAGGAGAATGTTTTTATGGGGAAGAAGACATCTGAACAGAAACTCCAATAACTCAAAACTCTTACCAATGGAAGACTTAGGGGAACTGGTGGGGACTGGACAATTAATCATGATCCATGAAGGAACAGCAAAAGCAAACGATACAAGGGCACCTAAGATGGCAAGTGGTTTAGTGGGCTAGAGTACAAAATGCTGGGGAGGGGGATGAGGCTAGAGAGGTAGACAGAAGTTTACACTTTATCCTGTGGACACTGTGGGGTCAGAGGTTCACACGGTAAAACTTTATTTTTAAAAGAAAACTTGTGGGGCACCTGGGTGGCTCAGTTGGTTAAGCGACTGCCTTCGGCTCAGGTCATGATCCTGGAGTCCCGGGATCGAGTCCCACATCAGGCTCCCTGCTCGGCGGGGAATCTGCTTCTCCCTCTGACCCTCCCCCCGTCATGCTCTCTCTCTCTCATTCTCTCTCTCTCTCTCAAATAAATAAATAAATTAATTAATTAAATAAATAAAAGAAAACTTGTGATAAATAAGAAGGAGGGTTAGAGACTGGTTGCAGAAATCACAAAGGCCACTGCAACAGTCCAGATAAAAGATAAGGACCTGAACCAGGGCAGTGGGTATAGAAAGAGCGCAGAAACTAAAGGATGAATGTGAGAGGCTTTCAAGTCTAGATGGTGAGTGACAAGATAGGTAAATGAAAGAAAGGAAGGTTTGAGGATGACTTCAAGATTTCTATTAGGCTGACCATGTGGAACTGTCATTTTTATAGTTAAAAGTGCTTCAGTATTAGCAGTTTCTTAAAGTTGAACCTAATAGCTTAATCATTAGGTGAATGCTGATAATAACTGAGAAAAGGAATCCAGGGAACAAGAGGAAATATTTGTGCAGGGGAGAAAGACTAATAATTTTGGTTTTAGATCTGCTGCACTTAAATTGCTTTTAGAACACACAGGTAGATATTCCCTGGGAAAATCTGCAGTGCAGAAGAGAGGTCGGCTAGAAATGTGGTGGTCAGAAAGGAGTCTGGCTGATAGATAGAAGACATCACCAAGAGGCTGGCTTGAGCACAAGCCATTCCAATTGTACCCTAACACAACGTTTTTCAAACAGGAGCCATCCATGGATGAGGACATCAATTTGAGTCACAACCTTTAAGATCTTTAAAAATGAAACAGAATTTTTTAAAAACCAGAATGTACCACACATAGTAAGGTTAAGTACTATTTTAAGTATGTGTGTGTTTCTGCATGCCAGATTGCAATGTAAAAAGTTTTCTATTGAAAAAGAATGAGAGTGAAGGATCAAAAGAACAAAAGGAAGGAGGGGAGGAAGGACAGAGGAAGGAGAGGAGGAAGGACAGAAGGAAGGAGGGAGGGAGGGAGAAATTGCTCTCATATACCTGTTCGTATTTCTGCTGTAATGCAGAAAAGACAAGCTATGGGAAACCAGTAATTCTACAGCTCAGTGAAATAAAGGAAGAAAAACAAGGAGTTATTTTAGCACTCCTTTATCTAAAATCTCAGCCACAGTGAATTGCCCAAGGTAGAAATCTCCCTTCTTCTCACCTCCAGAGAATACTTTGGTGTTCCCACTGTTGAAAGCCAGGCAAAAAATGTTGGAATGGTGCTCTCCTTTCAGCTGTATGGGCTTGACTCTGGAGTGGATAGCTTGTTCCATGTGCCATAGCAGAACCCGGCGGTCATCTCCTCCTTGAGAGGGGAGTAAGAATCTAGGGTTAAGATGGCTGACATTTCAAGGCCAACACTCAGTTTTGCCAGCCTTGAATCCCATCCTTTCCAAAACTGCAACTCCCCAACACCGTACGATTCTGATGGGGCACATAAACCCAGGACTCTACCCCCTTAACCATCAGTAGACACATGGTCTCTAAGCCACTCACTTTTTCCCAGGAAAACTTGAACAGACATACAGAAATGGAAAGGGATAAACACCGATATTGAAACCCTCAAAGCCACCCTATTCCTGACTTTCCAGAGACTCCGTTGTTTAAATATTTCTTCACTTGGGGTGCCTGGGTGGCTCAGTCCGTTGAGCAGCTGCTTTGGCTCAGGGTCCTGGGATTAAGCCCTGCATTGGGCTCCCTGCTCAGCAGAAAGCCTGCTTCTCTCTCCCTCTGCTGCTCCCCCTGCTTGTGCTCTCTCTCTCTCTCTCTGTCAAATAAATAAATAAAATCTCAAAAAAAATTTTTTTAAATAAATAAATATTTCTTTGCTTGCTACCTAAAATCCTTCTATAATGCCCCCCACCACCATTTTTTGTCTAACAGAAGCTGAGTTGAGTTTTTAATGCTTGCAACCAAAGAACTCTATAGTAATATTTCTAGCACACTAGATTTCTCTCCTTGAGGTGATCTCATTGACTAGGGAACAGCATGCAAATGACAACTAAGGAACTGCCTGCCACAGCACCATCTAGACAGGGCCTTGCTCTCCTGAAGCCCAGTCCAGCTCTTTCCTCTGCATAACTCACAACAGTCTGAATTAAATGAGCAGACTGTATATACATACATATATCTAATGGTATTATACTGCATGAGCCAGCTCCTAAAGAATGAGAATATGTATATTCTATGTATTTTTTATATTTGCAATTGCACTAAAAATGTCTGGAAGGATGAATAACTTTTAATGTTAACAATGATTAACAATGGTTACTATTTTCAGGGAATAGGATTAAAAGAGGGGGAGGGCGCCTGGGTGGCTCAGTTGGTTAAGCGACTGCCTTCGCCTCAGGTCATGATCCTGGAGTCCCGCATCGGGCTCCCTGCTCAGCTGGGGGTCTGCTTCTCCCTCTGACCCTCTTCCCTCTCTTGCTATCTGTCTCTCATTCTCTCTCTCTCAAATAAATAAATAAAATCTTAAAAAATAAAACTAAAAATAAAAGAGGGGGAAAGAACTTTTATTTGATATATTTGGCACTGATTTTTTTATAACACTGATTTTTTATATTATTCTAATAAAATTTTAAGTTACAAAAGGGGCAAAGGGGCGCCTGGGTGGCTCAGTCGTTAAGCATCTGCCTTTGGCTCAGGTCATGATCCCAGGGTCCTGGGATCGAGCCCCGCATCAGGCTCCCTGCTCGACGGGAAGCCTGCTTCTCCCCCTCCCACTCCCCCTGCTTGTGTTCCCTCTCTCTCTAATAAATAAAATCCTTAAAAAAAAAAAAAAAAGGGGGCAAACATGAGCAGCAAACCACAGCAATCTCTATACCTCTTCTTCCCCTTGTCCATTCCATACAACAGCCACAAATTATAGCACATCCATATGAGGGCATACCATGCAGCCATGAAATCAGTACATCTCTAAGAACTAACTTGGAAAGATGTCCAAAGGTCTCTGTTAAGGGGAAATGTAAGGTGTAAAACAACCAAAATCCATTTTGTGTAAAACAAAATTTTAAAAAGCTCCATGACCAAAGGAACCTTGTCAATTTTGTACACTGTGGAGTCCCCAGCACCTAAATGAGTGCCCCCAAAGAGTAGATTTTGAATTAACATGTTCATATTTGCATATCTATGCTTATATTTGCCTATCTATATGGTTATAAAAGAAACTGTTTATAGTGGACACCACCTCCAGGTTAGAGTTGGGAAACTTTTTTTACTGTGGTAAAATACATATAACATGAAATTTACCATTCTAACCATTTTTTTTTTAAAGATTTTATTTATTTATTCATGAGAGACAGAGAGAGAGAGAGAGAAGCAGAGGGAGAAGCAGGCTCCCAAGGAGCAGGGAGCCTGATACGGGACTCGATCCCAGGACCCTGGGATCATGACCTGAGCCGAAGGCAGACGCTTAACCATCTGAGCCACCCAGGTGCCCCATTCTAACCACTTTTAAGTCTACAATTCAGTGGCATTCAGTATATTTGCACTGTTGTGCAACCATCACCACCATCCATCCCCAGAATCTTTACATCATCCCAACTGAAACTCCATACCCAATAAACAACAACTTCTCCCATCCCCAGTAACCACCACTCTACTTTCTGCCTATATGAATTTAACTGTTCTAGGTAACTCATATAAGTGGAACCATACAATAGTTGTCTTTTTTATTCACTTCGCATAATATCTTCAAAGATCATCCATATTGTAGCATGTTATCAGAATTCCATTCTTTCTTGAGCCTAAATAATATTCCACTATACACACACACCATATTTGTTTATCCATTTATCAACTGATGGACATCTGGGTTGTTTCCACCTTTGGGCTATTGTGAATAATGTTGCTAACAACATGGGTGTACAAGTATCTGTTCAAGTCCCTGCTTTTAATTCTTTTGGGTTTATACTACTGGGAAACTTTTATATTTTAATTTTTACTTTATACCTTCCTATAGTACTTGCCATAAACATATTTCCTTTTATAATAATAAAAAAATCAAAGAAGATAGAGCGGCTAAGTCAAACTTATTCTCCTTCCCCTAGAAAGAAGTTGCCTTTGCTTCTTCAGTTTCTTCTTTCTTTCATTGTAGGTCAAAATCAAGTTCCATGTTCTCCTCCCCCTTCATTGTCTACCAAGCTGAACCCTTAAGTGTAGTCCAGTGTTCTGTGTTTATGATTTGCCTCTTTCAACTATGACTTCTCTGGCCTGGGATGGTTATCTAAATTCTGTATCTTGGGGTGCCTGGCTGGTTTAGTCAGTGGAGCATGCAACTCTTGATTTCAGGGTTGTGAGTTCAGGCCCCATGTTGGGTGTAGAGATTACTTAAAAATAAAATCTTAAGGGGGCGCCTGGGTGGCTCAGTCGTTAAGCGTCTGCCTTCGGCTCAGGTCATGATCCCAGGGTTCTGGGATCGAGTCCCACATCGGGCTCCTTGCTCGGCAGGAAGCCTGCTTCTCCCTCTCCCACTCCCCCTGCTTGTGTTCCTGCTCTCGCTATCTCTCTCTCTGTCAAATAAATAAATAAAAATCTTTAAAAATAAATAAATAAATAAAATAAAATCTTAAGAAAAATTCTGTATCTCTTTTAAGTTAAAGTTATAAAAATAAAGGTGTGGGTTTTTGTTGTTTTATTTTAATGAATAAGGACACAAGGAATTTTTTAACCTATTAATAGATTTATACAGGCAGTGGGTACTTTAGTTCTCCATAGTTCTACTCTTACTGTTTTTCCCTAACACTGAAGCCACAAGTCAGGGACCTATCATGGCTTTTGCTACGGTGTATCCTATATTACAGAAATATTTTCTATACCCATGTCTCTATCAAAAGTGTAAAATTAAAAGATAAAAAGGCCCACATGTTTCTTCTACTTACTCATGTTTCTAATCTAATCTCTCTGAGCCTGAGTTTCATCAAATATAAAATGGGGATCATAACAGTTCTACCCTCATGAGTTTTACAGATTATAAAGACAAGTACAAGAGGGTTAAGTAACTTACCGTGGTCACACACAGTAAGTAATGTGGCTGAGCCAAGATTCAAAAGCAAGCAGTTAAGACTCTATCGCCTCCATTCTTAACCCCTATTCTAGGCTGCCTGCCTTACAGAACCAAAAATAAACCATAAATGACAAAGCAGTTCATCTAATGGACAATTGAAGGGATTCCCCACCTTGGAAACATAACTCAATAATGTGTAGGTTAGAATAAAACAAGGGAGCCTAGGAATAAAAATAGAAGCTGACTGAACTGGAGTAAACTGAAAGACCAGGAACAGGGAGGGACCAGGAAAAAACTGCCTGAATAATTGAAAGATTCTAGCAATACACAAAACTCACAATGGCTTGGTATCCAAAATAGACAAAGAATTCCTACAAATCAATTTTTAAAACCATTAGGAAAAGAGGCAAATATGACAATTCACAGAAGAGGAAATCCAAATAGCCAAAAAATATTACAGAGGAAGTCAACCTCTAAATTAATCAGGGGAATGCATGTTATAATTTAAATACATTCTTACAAAGTGGCACAAAGAAATGTACAAGAATGTTCACTGCATCACTGTTTATAATAGCAAAAAGCAAACAAAGCTGTAGACAACATAAATATTCACAAACATATATATTAATAGTTCCATTGGAATACTAATACAAATTAAAACTAAACCAAACAGAATACCATACAGCAATTAAAATGAACTAGAAATATGTGTAACAACATGAATAAATCTTGAAAACCTAATGGTAAGTAATAAAGTTTCAGAAGGATATGTAAAAGTTAACCATTAAGTGTATATTTTTAAATATACAAAGTAATACCATATATTGTTTGTAGATAAACACATCTAGTAACGTTTATCTTCGATTAACTTCTATTGTATCTGCAAAGTTTTGTTTCTTTAAAAAAAAGACTACAAGCAAATTTAACAAACAGTCAACTTTTTGTCAAATCCAATTACTTTTTTTGCTTTTTTAATTAATTTTTTTCAATTTCAGTATATTTAACATACAGTATTATATTAGTTTCAGGTGTACAATATAGTGATTCAACAATTCTATACATTATTCAGTGCTCATCTCTCTTTTATGTTTTATGATATTAAGAAAGTATTGTTACGTCTCTCTTATTTTAAGTAGGCTCCACACTCAACTTAGGGCTTGATTTCACGATCCTAAGACCAAGAGTCACAGGCTCTATTAGCTGAGCCAGCCAGGTGCCCCAGTATTGTTATGTCTCTTAAGTATAATAATGGCATTGTGGTGCTGTTAAAAGAAAAAAAAAAAGTGCTTATCAATTAGGGATGCATACTGAAATAGGTGAAATAGTATGTCTGGAATTCCCTTTTAAAATATTCCAGAAAAAGGGGTACCTGGGTGGCTCAGTTGGCTAAGCGACTGCCTTCAGCTCAGGTCATGATCCTGGAGTCCCGGGATCGAGTCCTGCATCGGGCTCCCTGCTCAGCAGGGAGTCTGCTTCTCCCTCTGACCCTCCCCCCTCTCATGCTCTATCTCATTCTCTCTCTCAAATAAATAAATAAAATCTTTAAAAAAAAAATTCCAGAAAAAGGGGGTGCCTGGGTGGGTCAGTCGTTAAGCACCTGCCTTTGGCTCAGGTCATGATCCTGGGGTCCTGGGATCAAGCCCCGCATCGGGCTCCCTGCTCACCGGGAAGCCTGCTTCTCCCTCTCCCACTCTCCCTGCTTGTGTTCCTGCTCTCGCTCTCTCTCTGTCAAATAAATAAATAAATCTTTTAAAAAAATAAAATAAAATATTCCAGAAAAAAAAAGGTAGGGGGAATAGGTGATCAATAAAATGTTGGTAATTATTATAGATGGGTATACTATACTTCTGTGAATGTTTGAACATTTCCATAAAATAAAACATTTTGGATTTTTTAAATGTTCATGATAGAGGGGCGCCTTCCTGGCTCAGTCAGAAGAGCATGTGACTCTTGATCTCAGGGTTGTGAGTTTGAGCCCCACATTGGATGTAGAGATTACTTAAATAAAACTCTTTAAAAAATGTTCATGATAGAAAAAGAAAAATGAAAACTAGACTCCCCAGGATGGGCTGGGATACTCACGGCAAGAAATATAGAACTGATGGCACTTCTATTTATTCACTCAGACCTATGCCAGGCAGCACAACCTCTCCTGAATTGAAGCAGCTTAAAAAAAAAAGTTTAATAAAAAAGAAAATAATATCTACACCTATGCACTTAAAGACATAACCATTCTCACCTAAGGGTCTTCCCCCATCATCCAGACAGCATTATCTTTAGTGTTCACTGTAGACATTCATAGATGATTTAATTTTGCCAAATAATGCTTAGTAATTTAAAATACATGGTTATTTGTAGAATGCCTCGGGATCACTTAAAATGATGTGTCCTTCGTATCTAACATGATGATGACAGCCCAAGTCCATAGGAGACTGGAATCACTGAGGCAGAAATGAGGCAATGGCAGGGCCTGCTTCTTCTACTTTGCCCTCGAGGTTAGTGTCAGAAGATGTAAGGTGCACCCCCCACACACACTCACACACACATTTCCTTAGGCAAGGTATTAAGAGTTCTGTGCAAAGACAACACTTTTCAACCATGTGTTGGCAAAAACCACAGTGGGTGCAAACTAGGTCATCACCTGAAATTGCTGAGCTGCTTTTAAGCCAGTAGAGGGAGCATAACAGCTGTGGCCAAATCTCTGACCCCACAAAGTAAAGGAGGGCTGGTGAATCAAGGGTAAATCAATTCAGAACCTCAAAAAAAACTGGATAGTTCTCCTCTCTCTGTGAATCATCTAGTCAAATTCAAAAGAGCAGAGATGTATTGTATGCCTCCATGCAGCGAGATTGTCGGACCTGCAACTAGTCCAAGTGAAGAGTTTGATCCTTTAAGCCGGCTCTGCAAGCCTGGCAGTTGGGTGCTGCCATGGGGTTAGCCCCAGTCTCTCTAGGGCTCCTCTAGGGCAGCACAGGGACCTCATAGGAAGGCAAGGCCTTTCTGCTTGGCACCAGGACCATGCAAGGAACAAGCAGAGGACAAGGCTTCTAAGCCTGGTTTCCTCATGAACAATTGCTCAGCTTTAATTCATCTGAGAACTCCAAAGGAACATAGCTACTCTGATGCTGGTCATTTTGGGTTGATTTAATTCTGCACTAAACTCACCAACTCATCCCAAAATGTACTATAATCACACTGTGGCAGCAGTATTGTAGTTACAAAAAAAACTTTATATTTAAAAGAGTACTCTTAGGGCGCCTGGGTGGCTCAGTCGGTTAAATGCCGGCCTTCAGCTCAGGTCAGGATCCCAGGGTCCTAAGATCAAGCCCCACGTCGGGCTCCCTGCTCAGTGGAGAGCCTGCTTCTCCCTCTCCCCCTGCCTGCCTCTCTGCCTACTTGTGCTCTCTCTCTCTCTGTCAAATAAATAAATAAAATCTTTTAAATAAATAAGTACTCTTTCAGGGTGCCTGGGTGGCTCAGTCAGTTTAAGCATCTGACTCTATCTCAGCTCAGATCTTGATCTCAGGGTCATGAGTTCGAGCCCTGCGTTGAGTTCCACACTGGGCATGGAGCCTACTTTAAAAAAAATAAAAAAGAATACTCTCTTCAAAGAGTCCTGAGCTATAATATAAGCAAAAACTATTCAAGCCCTCATAGCATACTGTAACAAAAGTAATTATTTAAAATTTTTCTTATTTTATAGCCCAGAAAAGCTGAGGCCCAGAAGGAAAAGAATTTGTTTTGGGCTTCCTCAGAAATTCAGCCAAACAGAGGACGGGACTGAGACAGCATTCTGAAACTCAGGATCAAATACACCTGCAGCACATTGTTTGAAGAGCAGGAGACTAAACCATTTAAAAGTCCATCAGTAGAAGTCGGGTTAAAATTACTGTTCAGTGAGGGGCGCCTGGGTGGCTCAGATGGTTAAGCGTCTGCCTTCGGCTCGGGTCATGATCCCAGGGTCCTGGGATCGAGCCCCACATCGGGCTCCTGGCTTGGCAGGGAGCCTGCTTCTCCCTCTCCCTCTGCCTCTGCCTCTCCCCCTGCTCATGCTCTCTAACTCTGTCTCAAATGAATAAATAAAAAATCTAAAAAAAAATAAATAAATAAAAAATTACTGTTCAGTGAAATAAACCAAACACAAAAGGACAAATACTGTACGATTCCACTTATATGAGGCATCTAGAGTAGTCAAATTCATACTGACATAAAGTAGATGGTGACTGCGGGGAGGGGCAATGGGGAGTTGTAAAATGGGAACAGAGTTTCAGTTTTGCAAGATGAAAAAGTCCTGGAAATGAATGGTGATGATGGTTGCATAACAATGTGAATGTACTTTATGCAACTGAACTGTATAGTTAAAAATAGTAAAAATGGTAAATTTTATGTTATGTATATTGTATATATATGTTATGTATATTTTACCACAATAAAAATGCAAAAAAGCTTATTGTTCATGTATGTACCATGTATTATGATACCAGGAAAAAAAAAGAAAAGCATGAGGCACTTCTGTCTGTACTAACATGGAATAATCACAAAAACAAAAAAGTGTTAAAAAAAAAAGTTTTCTTCTTTTTAAAAGAAGAAAATTTTCTTTTTAAAAATGGCAGAATGGGATTAGATCTAGCAAAGGTGGTACTCTAGAAGGCTACATGAAGTACAAGCTTTTGAAGAAAAGTGCCTAGATATCCTGGGGGCGAGTTATTCTACTTCTCGAACCTCAGTTTTATGATTCTAAGATGAAGAAAATACCAACTATCTCGCAGGGTTGTTGTGTGTATTGAGATACTACATGTAAAAACACCCAGTGCATCATGTTAGGTATACATAACCCTCAAGTTCTAGTTTCTTGTACATATCATTAATGAATTTGTCCTAATGTTTCCAACTCATTTTAGGTAGCATAAGAGTATAAATAGCATGATACATTTTTTTAAGATTTTATTTTTAAGTAATCTCTACACCCAATATGGGGCTTGAACTCACAACCCCAAGATCAAGAGTCACATGCTCTACTGACTGAGTCAGTCAGCACTCTGATACATTTTAATAAAAAATACACAAATTCGTACATGGAAGGGTAGAATCAAAATGTCTAACAGAGGTTACCTCTTGGGAATAGCAATTTTAGTTAATACCCTTTTATATTGTAGGGACGGACGCCTGGGTGGCTCAGTCGTTAAACATCTGCCTTGGGCTCAGGTCATGATCTCAGAGTCCTGGGACCCAGCCCTGCATCGGGCTCCTTGCTCAGCAGGGAGTCTGCTTCTCCCTCTCCCTCTACCACACCCCCTGCTCGTGCTCTCTCTCTCAAATGAATACATAAAATCTTTTTTAAAAAATACCCTTTCATATTGCTGCAGTTGTTTGGTTTTTTTTTTAACTTACAAAGACTAAAGGAAAATTATTCAGCCTGGCTTAAATCTTTTTAGCCTATTTACTCCTTCTTTGCAGTGTATATAATCGCCACTTTGTGAAGCCAAACTTTTTGTGTGGCCCATACCTCTCCTGAGTTCTAAGAGGCAGAATGAAGATACAGAGGCAGAGCCTGTGGGCCACACAGCCAGCCACTTCAGTGAATAGGAAATAAAGTCTGTTTTGCTATTTTCCCAAAGATGAAAATAATTAGCATTATTATAAGTACAGAAATTCATTCACATACATCTTTGCTTGTGAGGTAAGGATTATATAAACCCTTTTTCCAGATGAGGATCAGAGAGACATAATGACTTGCTAATAACCCAAGGAGCTAGGCCTGGAGCCTAAAACCAAGTTGTATCCCTCTTACCAAAGTGGGGAGGC
Organism: Leptonychotes weddellii; assembly: GCF_054177405.1. NCBI lineage: Eukaryota > Metazoa > Chordata > Mammalia > Carnivora > Phocidae > Leptonychotes > Leptonychotes weddellii. Next base: position 28,615,481 of record NC_138377.1, on the reverse strand, counting down.
CAAAACACTCCTTAGAATTTTAAGTGAGTCTGCCCTACCGCATTACACAGGAAAGAAAAGCATTTTCCATTTTGTCTCCAATTTATTTTTCCTAGACATGCCTAACATTTTGCTGGGGTTTTTTCTTAAGTCATTTTCAAGTGTAGAGCTTTGTGGCATTAAGTACATTCACATTTTCACATTGTTATGCAACTATCACCACAACCCATCTCCAAAATTTTTCATCTTCACAAACCGAAATTCTGTACCCACTAAATAATAAATCTGCATTCCTGCCTCCCCCTGTCCTTGGCAAGCATGATTCTAACTCTAGAGACCCTATTTCTGTCTCTATGAGTTCAACTACTCTAAGTACTTCATATAAAGGGACTCATACAAAATTTGTCTTTGATTAGCTTATTTCATCATAATGTCTTCAAGGTTCATCCATATTGTGGCATGTGACAGAATTTCCTTTTTAAGGCTGAATAATATTTTTCCCCCCCAAAGATTTTATTTATTTGACAGAGACACAGCAAGAGAGGGAACACAAGCAGGCAGAGTGGGAGAGGGAGAAGCAGGCTTCCTGTGGAGCAGGGAGCGCCATGCGGGACGTGAGGTCAAAAGCAGCTGCTTAACAACCGAGCCACCCAGGCGCCCCAAGGCTGAATAATATTCTACTTTATGTATATGCCACATTTTGTTTGTTCATTCATGCTCCCACCCTTTGGCTATAGTGAGTAATGCTATTATGAACATGAGGGTACAAATTATCTGCTCAATTCCCTGCTTTCAATTCTTTGGGGTTTATACCCAGAAATGAAATTCCTGGATCATATGGTAATTCTGTTTACTTTTCTGAGAAACTGCCACACTGTCTTCCACAGTGGCTGTGCCATCTTACATTCCCACCAACAGAGCACGAGACTTGCAATTTCTCCACATCCTCACCAACACCTGTTATTTTGTTTGTTTTGTCTTGCTGTTTTTAAGTAATAGCTATCCTAATGGGCTTGAAATGTTTGTGGGGTTTTTTTTTTTTAAGCTTTTATTTATTTGACAGAAAGAGCGAGTGAGAGCAGGAACACAAGCAGGTGGAGTTGGAGAGGGAGAAGCAGGCTTCCCGCGGAGCAAGGAGCCCGATGTGGGGCTCGATCCCAGGACCCCAGGATCATTACCTGAGCTGAAGGCAGACGCTTAATGACTGACCCACCCAGGCGTCCCTAGGCTTGAAATGTTTGCTGGCCTTTTTGACCCTCAAATAATAGACCAAAATGACTCTCAAGTCCTTACTGATTATCTTGAAGTATATCATGCAATCTATTATTCTTCTTATTTTACATTTACCTACTCTGAAAGTCAGTACTTATCAGGAGCACCTGGGCGGCTCAGTCGGTTTAAGTGTCCGACTCTTGGTTTCGGCTCAGGTCATTACCTCGGGGGTCATAAGACTGAGCCCTGGTTCAGCTCTGCTGGGTGGGGAGCCTGCTTGAGATTCTCTCTGTTCCTCTCCTTCTGCCCCTCCCCTCCCATGCTCTCACTCTCAAAAAAAAAAAAAAGAAAGTCAGTAGTCACTCTTCAGCTCACTCACTCCATCCAAAGAGTTGCCTACAGTTTATACTTATTGGATTGGTGTTTCACTACCGGAATGAAATGATGTCATATATAAATTTGAGATATTTATATGCATACTCTCCTCAAATCACTTACAAAAACATTAAGAGCACTAATCTCCATTTACCCAAGCCTGCCACTTCTGTAATTAGACCTATTTTAGAGACAGATGTAGCATGAGGCAGCACAGCATTCAAAACTACAGGCTTAGAATTCAAAGTGCATCGGTTCAACTCTTAATGTTGATACTACTTACTAGCTGAGTGCCTTCAGGCAGGTTACTTAACCTCTCTCAATTGTATCCTCTCATCTGCAAAATTGAGAAAATAACTCTACCTGTTTCATAGTACTATGTTAGGATTGATGAGATAGATCTGTGTGGAGGGCTTGGCCCATTGCCTGATACATAGTATGAGCTACAGAAATGTTAGCCAATTATATGCTGTTTGAACTCCAACAACAGCTAACTTAGCTAAATTTACTCTGGGCCAGGGGCTATCCTAAGGGTTTTACATTTAGTGGCTCTTCTAATCCTTTTAACAATCTTATGAAGTAGGTATTGTTGCTATCCTTATTATCCAGATAAAACTACAGAAAAGCTAAATATCCTGAAGGTACACAGCAATCAAGAGTGGGAGTTGGGATCTGAATCCCAGCTCCTTACCATGATACAATTCAGCCTCTCGAAAACAACAGGGGCCAGGCCACAAAAGGCCGACTGGAGAAGAGACAACCCTTTTAAAGAACAAGCCGCTACTCAGCTCCAGCCAGTTACTGCCACAGAGAAATGCAGCCTCAAGGTTGCCTGATCTTTGAATTTTTCAAGAAAAGCCAGCAACCTAAGGGGAAGATTTTTTTCTTAAAGTTTTTATTTATTTAGAGCGAGAGAGAGCTTGTGCACACGTGTGCGTACATGGGTGAGGAGGGGCAGAAGATGAGAGGGAGAGAGAATCTCAAGCAGACTCCCCTACTCATGACCCTGAGATCATGACCTGAGCCTAAACCAAGAGCCGGTTTTAACCGACTGCGCGACCCAGGCGTTCTTCAGACTAAAGGATTTTAATGTAACATACTGAAAATTTCTCTGATAATGGTTTCAGATTCTACATTGCAACTAATCTTTAAGAAACTTCCACTTGTTGAGTTTTGATATAATCTCAAAGAATATGCACGGTTATCTGATAAGGCATTAAAATACTCTTCCCTTTTCTAATTATATACCTGTGTAAGGCTGAATTTTCTTCCTCTGTCAGCTAAACCAATTATTTCACAACAGATTAAATGCAAATGCCTTTGTAATGTCTATTACGACATTAAAGAGTTGGAAGAGGTAATGTAACTTCTCTATTTTTTATTTTAGAAAATAGTTACTTTTTGTTAAGACATTATTATGTTAATATAAGGTTTATTATTTCTATTCTTAAAAGAATTTTTTAAGCTTTATCAGTTTTAAATTGTAATACAATAAAAACTGATAAAAATGACCTACATAAACTAAAGTTCTTTGAGGTCTTCAATGACTTTTAAGAGGACCTGAGACCAAAGAGTCTAAGAATTTTTTATTTAAGACAGTGGTTCTCACCCAGAGTGATGTCCTGCCTGGACCATTTGGCAACATCTAGAGACATTTCTGGTCATCACAGCAGGGAAGGTGCTACTGGCATATACTGGTTAGAGGCCATGGATGCTGCTAAACATGCTACAATGCACAGGACAGCTCCCCATAACAAAGAATTACCCAGCCCCAAATGTCAATACTGTTGAGGTTGAGAAACCCTGCTTTTGAGAAATATTCAATGGCGTACCAAAAAAATGTTAATATTAAGAAAACAGCTACAAAACAGCAGAGATGACCTAATCCCAATTTCTTAAATTTTTTAAAAAAGATTTATTTAAGAGAGAGAGGGAGAGAGTGTCCGAACACAAGCAGGAGGAGGGGCCGAGGGAGAGAGAGAATCTCAAGCAGACTCACGGATGAGCGAGGAGCCTGACCTGGGGCTCCATCCCAGACCCTGAGATCATGATCTGAGCCAAAATCAAGAGTCAGACACTTAACTGATTGGAGCCACCCAGGCGCCCCCCAATTTTATTTTTAAACTATGTACACATGCATACAAAAAAAAGGCTAAAATATGTCCCACGTGTCAAAAATGGTCATCCTGAGTAGGTGGTATACTTCCTTTCTTTAAATTCTATTTTCTGAATTTCCTATAATTAATACATGATCTTTTTAAAAACGTATGAATAAGTAGGAAGCCTGTCTTCTAAGTGTCCTATTCTATTGACCTGCATGATTCAACAGGAAATTCTCAATAGTAAAGTATGGAATTAGTGAAATGTCAAAGAACAAAAGCTCTTCAAATAGAGCTAAGGGAACACTAAAAACAGATTCTTGGATCTCATCAACAGTAAGGATTTACAAGGAAGTTATTAAGATAGTATGATGCACTGTAAGGTACTCCCAGACCACAGATCATGTCCAGTCTCACTTCTGCCATACAGAATTAACCTGGACAATACGTTCTCATGATTATATCACAGGCACTCTCTTCATTTATTGAGTAGTTTCTGATTTTTTTTGTTTTTTAAAATAAGAACACTGCCTGCCTGACTTTTGTAAAATTCCTTGCATAAACAACATTAACAACATAATAAAGCTTTCTTTTCTCTTCTTGAGAAATTCTAAGAAGGTTGAACCAATGCAGGCCCAATGCTTTAGTTCTTTTAGGAAGGCACACAATACCCACCTACAAGCAGGTATAAACAGAGATGTCAACCCTGAGACTCAAGGGCTGCTTGAAGCTGGTTGCCAAACATGTAAATTTCAGTTGTTTCTTGCCAGTATGTGGAAGGCAAAAACACATGCTTCAGCCATCTATGGCTGCTAGTGATATCTGTATAAACCATCAAACTTGGTTAAGACACCTACAAAAAGGAATGCCTGGGTGGCTCAGTCACCTTCAGCTCAGGTCCTGATCCCAGGGTCCTGGGATTTCGTCCCACATCAGGCTCCTTGCTCGGCGGGGAGCCTGCTTCTCCCTCTGCCTGCCGCTCCCCCCTGCTTGTGCTCTCTCTCTCTCTGACAAATAAATAATCTTTAAAAAAAAAAAAAAGACACCTATTAAAAAAACACACAACAATCCTCAGAGGTTCCAATTATTCACTTGGCCTTAAGTAGTAACACAAAAGATACAATTGAAATTTAGATACAAGACTTGAATGGAAATTCAGAATGAGAGAAGTTGTGTAACAAGATTTTGACAGGCACCTAGGTTTGCAGAAAATTCCTCCTCCTGAGTAATGTTCTTGGAAGGAAACAGACTTTCCAAAGTAAGGGAAGTATAGTCAGACTAAGAATTAAAACTGGAGACAGCCAGAGTGACAGTCTGCCTCCAACCTGGAAAATCTCTACTGACTCATCTCTAAAATAATGGGCACTGCCAACTTAATCAAAACAACCATGTTCAGGGACAATGAAACTGCAGATAGAATGTAGTAGCAGAGGGGTGCCTGAGTGGCTCAGTCAGTTAAGTGTCCGACTCTTAATTTCAGCTCAGGTCATGATCTCAGGTCTTGGGATTAAGCCCTGCGTTGGGTAGGCTCTGCACTCAGCAGGGAGTCAGCTTGAGGATTCTCTCTCTCCCTCTCTCTCTGCCCTCCCCCTGCTCATGCATACAAACTCTCTCTCTAAAATAAATAAATCTAAAAAAATAAGGAAAGAATGTAGGGGCAGAGGAAGCCAACGAAAGTTTAACACTTTACTTGAGAGTAAAGTCCTTTAGAAACACAGAATCTCATGACTTTCCCTATTGAGAGACGACATCAGAAGACCCCTGAGATTCAGATTTTAATCCTGACTATACTACTTACTAGTTGTAAACTACTGAGCAAATCACTTTACTTCTTTGCTCCTGTGTCCCTATATGTAAAATTAAAAGCTTCAATTAGATGACTATTATTCTTTTCCAGCAATAAAATTCTATGGTTCTACAGAGACAGAACGTTAATAGTAAACGGATCACAGTGACAATGGTGAAATCAGGACTCTAACCCAGATCTCTTAAACTTCTTTATTGATGTCATTTCACAACATGAAAGACATTCTCGAGGCAACTGGCCATATACCTGAAAAACTACAATTCCTGAAAATCCTTCCCAGGGCCAATCTATACATTTGAGGGGCCAACTTTTACTCCAAATGTATTCTGGTACTGGACAGATACTCCATAACATGGAGTTTTAATAACATGGTTTTAGTATCAGTATCACACCCACATTTTGGATAAAAACACCTCAGGAAAAAAAATCCCAACTCAGTGGTGAATCATTCCCCAAAACACCTTTCCTTAAAATCAACTGCAAAAAAACAACCCACAGGAAGACTTTTTAAAAAGGGGGGAGGAAGAATGTACAAGTGAACAGTAGAACAATAAGTATAAGATGAGGTATATACAAAGGAAGGGGTAACTCACTAGGCTCTGGATGTAGCATTTTCTTAATGGTTTTAGTTGCCTCTCCCCCTTTCTAACAAGAAACAAAGGGACAGGGGCGCCTGGGTGGCTCAGATGGTTAAGCGTCTGCCTTCCGCTCAGGTCATGATCCCAGGGTCCTGGGATCGAGTCCCGCATCGGGCTCCCTGCTAGGCGGGGAGCCTGCTTCTCTCCCTCTGCCTCTGCTTCTCTCTCTCTCTCTCTGACTTTCATGAATAAATAAATAAATAAAATTAAAAAAAAAAAGAAACAAAGGGACAAATGACTAACCATTCTGCCTCTCAGACTCAATCCAGTACCTTAAAAGTGGCAGCTGAAAGACCTGACAGCAGAAAGGAGACTTGGAGCCTTTCTCACCAGAGGCATTCAATGGTGAACAGGAGAGCTAAGAGAGTAGGGCTTTGGTTTTAGTTGAGTACCGGCCAGCTCAGGTGATTATGAGTAGGTGGTCATATAACTTATCATTCAAACTAGGACTTCTTTTTAAGAATGAAAGGAGTGTTAATAATTGTACTGGGACAATGGGGAAATCAGGACAGTCCCAAGCAAACCAGGATATACAGTCACCTTGTTATAAAGGACCCCAGCCAGCAGCAAGGTAGGTAGGGGACCTACACAGTGACCTTATCAACCACGTAAGGTAATCTTACCTCGCTGTATCAAGGCGTAGGAGCCCAGCAGAGGAAAAACGGAAGATGGGAATCAGTCTTTCCACCAACATCTCTGCTACTAGGATCTGTTATAAACCTATCAATTTCCTCAGATGCCATTTTCTCATTGATTCCTATATCCCCAGACCTCCAGAGTATAACTTCCATTTTAAAATTGGCCCTAATAAGAAAATAATACTCAGAGCACATGGACTTGACCTCCAATGCATATCAACTCTGCATCCTGAGAGGTATGTGATAGCATCTTGGGTATCAACACTGCAAAGTGCAATGAGTGAGTAAGGTAGCAAGGAAAGTGTGACCGTGAAGGTATGGGAAGAGCAGATAACAAAAGTGACAAACTGCTGTTGTCAAGTCTTTCCCTGAATTCCTGACTTAGGATAACTGACATGAAAAGCAAGTGGAATCTAACCCTCCTTGTTAACCTAATCTGTGATTAACCTTGGAAAGGGAATGACTTCTTTTTCACAGAAGCAGAGTGAAGTTGCTGGTGACAGAAGTAAATTTTATTTGCAAGAACACTATAATTCAAGCTCAGTAAGGATTAAACAGGCTTATCATCTGGTCTAGGAGTCATACCTTCCTTTATGATATTGTGTCTGTGGCAAAGTACTTCCAAATGACTTACCAGTGCTTTCTGGGCAAATTATCCCATGTTACATTGTTTAAACCTTCCAAAAAGCACTTTATCATTATTCATCTATGTCCTTATGAGGATACACCTTTTGGCTGAGATCAGGGAAATGTACTCAACCAGCATGCTTTCAGCAGATATCAAACTCAAATTATAGGCTCAGTAAATACTACGAGTCATGTATGTTGTTTGTACTTTTGGTTGGGCTAATGGAGAAGAGGAACTAAACTGGTAACCAGAATATACCCACTCCTTATACCTCACTAAAGCAGGTGAGTTCAACCCAGTGTGAAGTTACATGGTTTATATAAGCAAGTGTGGAACACGCAAAGTGTAAGGAAGAAGAAGACTTTAGATAACTGCCAAGACCAACATCCAGCTGATTTCTAGCACCAAGAGAGATCTGCTGGAGGTTTGAGTATGGTAGCTATGACCAGAGCTGTGCTTATTGGCTCAAAACCCACTGATCCATCCCCACAGCTATACCCCCTCCCTTCATTTACACAAAGGGGGTGAGAGAAGCAGGTAGCAAAGTACCAGTGATACCAGCAAGAGAAGAGAATGTAGGGGAAAAGTCAGGTCCTACAAAACAGTCTAAAAATTTCACAGCAGCATGTCTCAGTTGCTCCAGCAGACCCAGGCTGCAAATCCAGCTCCACCGCAAACTACAGGAGCCTTGGAGGTCATTTAACTTCTCTAAACCTCAGTTTCTTCATATGTAAAATAAGGATAACAGCACTAACCCTACCTTAGGAAAGTTTCTTGTAATTATTAAATGTGGTCACATATATAAATGTGCCTGACATAAGAAACACCCCCAAATAATACGTGATAAATGAATGACATGCTCAAAAATTAGCTATTTTTATTGTTTAACATTCATCTTCGTGAACAGCAATGTCTCAGTTGAACGTCAGGTGAGGCATTCCTGTTTAATTTGGTGGACCCTGGGGAGCACTGTAGATTTTTTTGAGGGATCAGCAGCGAATGTGTGATCATGAGAGTTAAGTTTTACGAAGCTTATGTTGGCAGTAATGACTAATAAGTATTAAAGCTGAAAAGAACAAAAATCTGGGAAGCAGCTACTGGAACCAAATTTTCTACAACGACCAAGGTAATAGGCCAAGGTAATAATCTTTTTTCATTCCTAGAATTATATTTCACTTCATCTGAACCAGAAACAATGAATTCCAATATCTATTCTTCCACCAATGCCCTACCTGTTCTTTGCGTTTCAGAACCCTCAGCAGTCATTGATCAATGTCCTTTCTTGATTTTTTAGCACTTAATTATGACAATTAATACAAAACCTTCAAATGCCTGTGTCTTTCTAGACTATAGATAACACTGGTTATTTTCCAAGTGGCAAATAAGACATATATAAAGTGCTTAGCAGAGAGCCTGGCACACATTATAAGCTAAATAAATGATTAAAAAAAAATTTCACAGTTATTAAGATTAAAGAGGCACACATAGTATGTTCCTATTAAATATTTTTAATGAATAAATAAACATAAGATACCTGTGTGGAACAACTTAACTTTATTTACAGCAAAACACAAATATAATTTATCATCTAAGAGGAGCAACTAGAGTTGCACATGTGCTCAGAAATTGCTAATTTTTCCAGCTTTCAATTTTTAAAAGAGATCCAGAAAAGGTGAATTACCCTATAAGAAAAGGGAAAGAAAAATATAAAAAGGCAACTTAGAAACAGCACATGCCTGGGAGCAATGGGCCCTACTTGGCCTGCTGACTGCCAAAGACTAACAAGGCAGCTCTGGGCAAGTCATCTTTCTACTTTTCCACTCCCTCTTCCATAAAATGAAGATCTTCCCTTCTCTCTGATTCAATGAGGAAGAAAGAAGATACAAAAAAGACTACATAATGAAGTGTTTCCCAAGCTTCAGTCAATCTCGATCAACTTTAGATTTCTGCCATATCCATGTAAACACATTTACCATTATTTTTCTTTAAATTGACTTTTAAAATTTTAACCTCACCTTAAGCAATAAATTCATTAAAAATATTTTATACATGCTGGTTAACTTTTCCATATATAAAAATAAATGTACTATTAAAATTTAAATATTTATTCAAAAATCACCTAAAATCAGCTTACATATCCATAGGCAAATAGTAACCTCACCCTTATAACTTAAAATCAAAAATTTATTTTATTTTTATTTTTTTTAAGATTTTATTTATTTACTTGACAGAGAGCGAGCACAAGCAGGGAGAGTGGCAGGCAGAGGGAGAGGGAGAAGCAGGCTCCTCGCAGAGCAAGGGAAGCCCGATGTGGGACTCGATCCCAGGACCCCGGGATCATGACCTGAGCCGAAGGCAGTCGCTTAAGCAACTGAGCCACCCAGGCGCCCAAAATCAAAATTTTAAACAGAGAACCAAGTAAAAAAGAAATGTAATTTCACATTCTCACAATAATCTGAGGTTAATCCTAACAGATTAATATTCAGTTCTTCAATTGTAAGAGACAATACTTAAAGTGTGGGGCACCAAAAATTGAAAACAGAATCGATTCCTTCTTAATCTACGTCATCTTCATTTGAATTAGGATTTTAGTTCCTTTAATTTTAAAAGGCTTTAATTCTACCCTCGAGTATCTAAATTCAGACTAAAACAATAATAAAAGTAATTACTTCTTTCTTGAACCCATAAAAAAGAAAAAAATTAAAATTAAGTGCTGTTTATTAACAAATGGAAGTGCTCTTCACCTGGCTCAATGCATAAGATAAACGCATCTACTTCTTCTGTAAGTTACTTCCTAACTCACAATTCAGAACACAGCATCCATCTGTGTTTCAAGTTTTACTGGTCAATAAAGTTTCCCTGATCTAAATGATTCCAACTGCACTTTACAACCAAATCTAACAATCATCAGTGAATGAGCACACACTTGTGGTCACCAGGATCCATAACTGAGGGCCACTGCTCCTCTTAGGAACTCTTAGTAATGAAAAACACACTGGCATAAATTAAGTCAGTGATGATCCTTTGAACAATACAGAACACAAAGACAACTTTTTGCTCTGCTAATAATATCTAATAAGACTGGCGGTCATCAGTTCAACCTCACTAGCTTATTTTAAAGTAGAAGTGACAAACCTGGGCATAATTCTAAATTTGCCAATCTTTGATAGGTATCAATTAGCTGACTGAAGAACAAGTGGGAAAAATAATGTGCATCTATAAATATCCATGTTACCTTATCCTTAACGACACGATCTCTGTAATTTATCATAGCAATGTCCTCCAAGGCCACCTCTATGAGCCTTCTTTCTTTCCCACTAAAACTCATAAGCAAGAGGATTATTTGCTATAATAAGTACTGCAAATCTGAGAAAAATCAGGTATCTATTAAAGTATCATAAAGCAGAGGGGAAACATTTTTTAAAGGGCCATATGCACTATTACAGATGATAAGTAAATGTTCCTAAAATGCAAGCTTGGGGGCATGGTTTATACCTGATATATCATTTCTGTTCTTCTAATTGCTTCTGCTTTATAAACTATGCACTCAAAAACTATTTGTTGAACTAATTAATAGACGAAAGGATAAAATTTAACACCTTCACAGCAATGGATTATCAGTAAATAGAAAGGCCCAGAAGAAAATCCAATAATTGATTCCCTAATCACCTTATTGAAATGTATGTACTATGAAAGCTTTTTCAAGTCACAAATCTGCCCTACCACTAGCCATATTTTTCCTGATAAACTAACCACTGGACCAACAAATTCATTCCAATTAAACACCTGAGAAGTTCTAAAGAGTTTAAGACTTTATTCCACTGGCTAAAGCCAAACACTTTACCTGTAGATAACATGCTCTTAGATGAATTTATTTACAAAAAAACTGATTCCATAAAATTGATAGAACTAGTGACTGGGAAACAGGAAATGATCATTATTAATAGGTTCAAGTTGAGAATATGGTTATTATCACAGCTATTATTTGATGCTTAAAAATACGTTTTGATGACAACACTGGGGTTAAGCTTATTTACAAAGCATTTTTAACAGTTCATCTCATTGAGAGCTTTCTCAATTTTTCACATTGTACTGTGCTATGTGCAAATAAATGTTAGATATTGAAAGTGTCAATCTCGGGGCGCCTGGGTGGCTCAGTCGTTAAGCGTCTGCCTTCGGCTCAGGTCATGATCCCAGGGTCCTGGGATCGGGCCCGCATCGAGCCCCCGCATCGGGCTTCCTGCTCAGTGGGAAGCCTGCTTCTCCCTCTCCCACTCCCCCTGCTTGTGTTCCCTCTCTCACTGTGTCTCTCTCTGTCAAATAAATAAAATCTTAAAAAACAAAAACCTTTAAAAAAAAAAAAGAAAAGCTTCTGAAGGTGCTTTTCCTACATTTAGTCATAAGCATCAGGAAAGAGATCATAATCTCTCACTGAAACTCAAAACTTCATACTAATGGGCTATTAATCTGCTAGCTCTACAGGTTCTAATATCAATTAGTCTTAAATATCAATTCAGGGAAAATAATATTATTAGATGCAACCAAAGACTTAAAGGGTAAACCCAGGATATCCCCCAATATGTGTTCTTACATTCCTTGATGTTGGTAGGATCTCTTATGAGCAGTACTTCAACATACATTGTGCCTTCTCATTCCACATCAAAAAGTCACAAAACTATCCTGTCTGCCCCATTTGCACAGGTCTGTTACCAATACTGTAAGAACAAGTGTCAGCTAATAATAATATCACAAGTTATAAGTACCAAAGGGAAGGAAAACAAGCTCAGCTTTTCTGAGAGACCCGGCACTCTGTTCAGCACACAACCTAAACTTTACCTAATGTAGTTCTTTAAAAAAAAAAAAAAAAAAAAAGATTTTATTTGTTTGTCAGAGAGAGAGAGCACGCGAAAGAGGGAACACAAGCAGGGGGAGTGGCAGGCAGAGGGAGAAGCAGGCTCCCCGCTTAGCAGGGAGCCCGATGTGGCTTGGATGCGGGGCTTGATCCCAGGACCCTGGGAGCCAGGGGCAGACGCTTAACTGACTGAGCCACCCAGGCGTCTCCTTAATTTAGTTCTCACAAGAGCCCTTCAGGTAAGTGCTGGTACATCAGGAAACAGACCCAGAGAGTAACTTGACTACAAGGTCATACATTAAATGACACAGCAGTGACCATGTGTGTATGCAATACCACATTGCCTTACAGAATAGCACAGTAATGCCCTTTTCTGATCAAAATAAAGAAAAATACTTAAGTTAAAAGTATTTTAATGTTTAAAAAAACAAATCCTCCCACTTGTTGCTGTCACAGTCTCACTGCCCAGGAGAACAGTTTTCTCCTTCCTGATTTTCTCTGGCTTACTCTTAATATCTGCTGGCCTCATTGTGCCCTGGAAAAGGGGCCAGCTGTTAGAACAAAATAGCAATGATGTATCCTTAACAAATCGCATTTTATAAGGCCACAGGAATCATGCAAATATTTTTGCCCTAGGTCTAAGTTAATTCTACCAAACAGCTTTGTGTCAGTTACAAGAAATGTGAGCCTGCCCAAACATTTAGGAAATGTAAACAGTGAACAAACTATGAATACACTATCATTTTAATCACCACTTTCTAAAGTCTTTAACCAACCCAGACAAGATACAAGAACAACAACAAAATGCATAAAGGTAATCTCAATACCAGAATCTGGCCTCCCACCACATTTTTGTGAAACACTAGGGATAGACAGCATTAGCCTCAAAACCCTAAGAGCCTCTCCCCTCAGGTGTTAACTGCTAAAGAAGGACAATGATAGATAAGACGTAAACCTGACATTTTAAATAGTTTTAAATTGGGGAAGATTATTGAAGGACTTCCCAGAACAATATTTAATTAGTTTTAACAAGTTAAGGTGTATTTATGACTCCCAGAGGGGGCTTCCTTATCTGAAGCAAACAGGAGGAGCTTCCTGTTAGCGTAAGTTGTACTGATAATGGAAGGTGAATAGCTAACCAAAAGTATATGTTCAGGAAATAAGTAAGAAAAGCTAAGTATATCTGAGCTAAACTGGGGGGGAGGGGGGCAGGGTCCTGCTGCATGGACTAGGAACAAGGACAGGAGTAGATAAAAAGGAAACAGGAAGGACTGAGCTAGAGGAAGTGTGAGGGGAGGAAGGAGGAGGAAGGAGCAAAGACTGAAACCCAGAAAGTAATGATGGAGATGGGCAACTCAGGCCTAGAAAAACAAGGAAATAAATGCCTAAAACCAGGAGGTTTGCTAGAGCCTGCCCTGTGGAAAGGACTCTCCTCTTCTACAGACTACAATTAAGATAAAGTAAATTAACTGGCCAAGACTAGAGAAAACGGGGTTCATTTGAGACATAGGGGAAGGTCTTGCACAAGGATAACTTATTGAGAATGGAGGCAACATTTTAGTGTTTTTTTTAAAAAGTGTTAACTTAAAATGGGTGAATTGTATGGCATGTGAATTATATATTAATAAATCTGTTATGTTTAAAAAGTGTTAAGCTGGGCAATGTATGACTGTACTCATGATTCAATTACCATGATTAGTTCAGGAATACCCCCCAAATTCCTTCAGCCAGTAGGGAGAATTTCCTTGTACCTGGGGACACCTCTGTTGGAAAACATCAGTCTGGAAAGGAGACTAGGGTATAATGAATACAGAAGAAAAAAACGGTGAGCTCTTTAAAGAGATGTTCCCCATTTTTGCCCTTGGAATTTTTGGCAGTGTTGGGGAAGGAAGCTTTTGTTTGGGGTATGCCTTGAAGTAGAATATCAGCTTTCTTCAGGGGATGATCTAGGGCCAAAAGACACCTAGTCAAAGAGAAAACGATCTAGGGTGGAAAAGTCAAGTCAGTTCTGGAGAAACCCCAGAAGGTTTATCGTGAAATGATCACACAAGTCTTATCTCTGCTACCCCTAAATTGGACTGTACGCCCGTGCCACTTCCGACTGTTACTCGCCAAGAAAACGGATGCTTTGCCATGGTCCCAGAAGTTTCTGGCCAGCTGCCCACTGACGTAAATTAGAAAACCATTCGGGGACCGGCCTGGGTGAAGCGAAGCGCCACGTCCAGGGCTGGGCTCCCGCTTCCTCCCTCTCGATGCAGGAAAAGGGACGGAGCGGAGTAGAAGGCGAGCGGGAACGCCAGATCAGCCGTCTTCGCCCTCCTCCCCTTAGCCCGCTTTCAGGGAGGCGCCCCCAGCGGACCCCATCCCCACTCGCCCGCCTGGGGCCCGAGACCCCCGGGAGAAGGGGGGCGGTGGCGAGCACCCCCACGGGCAGCAGGCGCACCTCCCCCGGGGCAGCAGTCGCTGCGGCCCGCCCGGCCCGGGCCTCCCCGGGAGCAATAGGCTATCGATTCAGCTGCCTGTCGCTAGGAGCCCCGGGAGAGCGAGGCCTACACCGCCCGGCCGCAGCCCCGGCCTCGATTTCGCCACTTTCCCCACACCAGAGGGGGAGCCCGGGGGCAGCCGAGCCCAGCTGGGCGGGAGGGAGGAGGAGCGCAGACCACCTGCAACGGCAGCGGCCGGCAAAGGGGGTAAGGGCGCGGGGCTGCAGCCAACAAGTCTCCGGGGGTCGCCCACCCACCACCCCCCGCCTCACAAGTTACGCATTCAAGTTCAGGCCGGTACCCCTTAGCCTCCAGTCCCCGGCACTGCCCACATCGTAAGAAAAACACGACACGGAAAAGGCCACTACAGAGAAGGGAGATGGAGCTGGGCCCCTCAGGGCGCCGACGGGGGCGGCCAACAGCGACCCGCCCGGCTGCTCTCCTCGCTCACCCAGCCAGCCCCCCGAGTCGCGGCCCCCGACCCCTCGGCGGCCGGCCCTGTCACCGCCCGGCCCCCAGCCCCAAGGCCCCTTCTCCCTGACGCCGGCGCCAGGGACTCGAGCTCCCCCTGGCCTCCGGCGCGCCTCGGCCTCCTCCCCCTCCGAATCCCCAAAATGCCCCCGCACCTTTTAAAGTACACGGAGGAAGAGTTTCCCATCAAACTTTGTCAGGCGGTAATCTCGCCCCCCCTCCCCGACCCACACTTCCAGGGCAGTCATCAGGAGAGATCACTTTGCACTTGGGATAAAGCGAATTAAGGATCTGTCAACCATTTTAGGTCTTTTTTTACAGAAGACATCCTCTCCTTCCCCTCCCTCCCCCGTAAGGGTTTGAATTTGACACCAAACCTTCCCACCGCAGAAGGGGGGTGGGGGGGGGCGGAGGGCAGAAGGAGGGTGGCGAGGGAGAGCGAAAGGGGAGGTTGGAAGGGGGCCGGGAGGCGTGGGGCGGGGAAGGGGGTTGATTTACCTGAGACCAGCCACTGGCCTCCATTGTTGGAGAATTCAATGGCATTGACACAGCCGAAGTGGCCGAGGAGGTCCTTCTTGTAGAGGTTTCTGCAGCCCCGCAGGCGTCTCCTCTGAAAGTCCTGAGTGAGCAGGGGGTCCCCATGCAAGCCCCGCTGGGACAAGAAGCCCACCACTGACCTCATGCTGCCCCCCAGGCCAGCTCTCCTCTTCATGCTGGAACCGCCGCCGCCGCCGTTCGCGCCGCCGCCCCTCCCTCGGCCTCACGCGCGGCCGCCGCTCTCCCCCCACCCAGCCCTCCCCCCGCGCTGCGATCCGGATGGTTCTTTAACCAGCCATTGCAGACGGAGCGAGGTGTGCAGACACTCGGTGGCGTTCGCGGCTTCCTGAGGGTCCCCTCCCTCCCTTTCCCCCCCTAGGCTCCTCCCTCTCCTTCTCCGCCTCCTCCAGCAGCTGATTCTCAGCTGCGGCCGCGCTTCCGCGACGCGCGGCCCTTCCGCCGGCCGCCGGTGCCGGGAGAACGCGGGCGGCGGCTGCCCCTCCCCCGCCGCGGGCTGCTGGCCGGAAGAACGCGGGCGGCTGGCCTGGAGACCGCGGGCGGCGGCGCGGCTTTCCCGCCGCAGCTCCTCCCCGCGCTGTGCCCCCTGAGCGCCGCACTCTGTGAAGTTGAGGGCGCGTAACAATCGGAGCGGTAGCGGGGCTGCGGGCTCGCCTTCCTCCCCCGGCGGCCGGCGCTAGGTCGACTCCCCGCGCTTTTTTTTTTTTTTTTTTCGGTGGGGAAAATGCAACCCCGGGGTGGCAGAGGGGTGGAGGACAGGCTGTGGTCGCCCTCCCTCAACCCGGTTCGTCTCATCCTGGGGCCGCTCGAGCCCTGTCCAAGGGAAGGGAACCAGCAGTTAGGGCTGGACATGGGGTAAGGCCGCTTGGGGGTTTTATGAGTGCACCCGTCCCTCCCCCGCCAAGTAAATTTTTAATACTACTTCCCCCCGCCCCCCCCCACACACACACCCTGTTCAGTTCTCCCTTCCTACAGCCATTCAGTAAAAAGGCTAAACTGTTCCGTCCGGTAGATAATAAGAGTGGTATATGGGAAGGGGGGGGTCTTAATAAGTAGTACGAAAATTGCCCAAACTGAGTTGAGAAAGCTCTGAGAAAACAGGTACTTCTGTCCATTATTTCCAGCTACATTCGCAAGACGCAAGAAGCTTTATCCGAAAATAGCAATATACGTTATTTAATTGGGTGCAGTGAGCTCCTCTTCAAGGTCTTGAGTGTGGAGCTCTGAGGCTGTACAGCTGTTAACCAGCAGCTGCGTTCCAGGCCAGAAGTAGCTGCACTTCAGCAGGCGGGGAGCCCCCGTGTTGTTGACCCCAGCGAGGAGACTGGGTGTTAAGTGCTTTGGAATTCTACCAGATACAGTAAAAGTCCCCCTGTCAGTGTGTTGTATTTTTCCTGGAAGCTATGCTCTGTCGTTGAAATAAACCATGGTCAGCTACTAAAATAGGCAGGTGTCAGTTTCACCTTTTCAATTTAGCAGGAATTCCATCCTCTATATCAGAGATAGCACATGGGCAGTTGAGTATACACCCATGAAAGGTGGGCGAACATGGAAGAGGACACCCATCAGGCAAAATCACCTACTGCTACTTTTTGCAATAAGGTTAATTATACCAATAACATATGCAAGTAAGTGTTTAAAAGTCAACATTATAACAAATGTTGCTGAACTTAGACATTCACCAAATTTCAGAAATTATGGTTTTAATGGAATATTGTTTTCCTAAACAGGAAAATGTGTAGTGCTGTCTTTTTAAAAACTTTTGTTCTCAGGATGCTTCATGGTGTTTATTCATTATAATAGCCCCATAAAGATCAGTAGTAGTATACCAGATTGTTGAATGATTTTTTAGCACCCAACATCTTTTTTTTAAGATTTTCTTTATTTATTTTAGAGAGAGAGCACGAGCTGGAGGGGCAGAGGGAGAGGGAGAGAGTGAATCTCAAGCAGGCTCCACACTGAACTTAGAGCCCAAGGCAGGGCTAGATCCCAGGACCCTGAGCTGAAGCCAAGAGTCCCTCGCTTAACCAACTGCGCCACCCAGGCGCCATCCAACATCTTTTCTTCATAGCAATGTCATAATGTGTAATCAAACATGTATTTTTGTGATTTTATTGGAGTGTCCCCAACTCTACGCTCAAAGCAGGGACCATGTCTTTCTGCTATGGGTATATGTCCCAAGCCAGTACATCTTGGCACTCAGTGGCCGCTTGAATATTTGTTGAATATTTGAATGAACTTAGGGAGTAGAGAAGAATTTGGAAGGGAAGGTAATGACTTCCGTTATGGAAGGATTGAGTTTGAGATATCTGTGCTTCATTCCAGTGGAGATGATTTCAAGGCCAGTTTCCCATCTCACTGTTCCTTTGCTTGACATACTTAATCCACATATTCAAAAACAGGACTCATCTGGCACCTTCTAGATTAACAAGACATCATTTATACCTACCTTATTTGTTTGGGATGGGAGAGATGGACACAGTAATGATGTGGTTGAAGTGGCCTTTAATGTGGCAATATATGACACACTCTCAAGCTCTCCCCTCTTTAAACATATACCTCTTCTCCACAACTTTAAATGTGACTTGCTTTTCCCCAATCCCTGGAATAACTGTCCCATTTACCGCAGCCTAAAAATAGACCAGGATCTGATCACAAGCCAGCCCAGTTCTAGGACTTTGCTAGAAACTTCCTTAACTGTTCAGTGACCAACCAGAACAGAAATGTAGGACCACTCAGTCTGTTTATCGCCTACTGCTAGTCTGGGCAGGTTTTTGTAAGGAGAATGCATAAAATCTCTCTCTCCCTTGTCCCATAATTGGGGGTGCCAAGTAAAATGCAGGATGCCCACTTCAATATGAATTCCAGATAAGCAGTAATTTTTAGCATATGTATTTTCTGCACAATATTCAGAATATACTTATATTAATGTAATTACTCCTTGTTTATCTAAAATTCAAATCGAATTGGAGCATCCTATCTTTTCCTAAATCTGGCAACCCTACCTAATATAATGTAATCCAGCTTCAAAAGATTAAGCCCCATTATATCTATTTGCTTTTGTTACGAATTTAACATAATCTCTTGTGTTATTTATTGCAAACTAAAAATATCAACTATTTTTGTTGATAGTTGCAAACTAACTATATCAACTTCAGTGATCATATGAGCTTGGCCTTTCTGATATAGGCATTTATAGTGAAAAGTCCAGTGTACTTAGCTTAAAAATAGCAAATGAAACTGGACTCTTGAATAATCTATCCACTGCATAGAATGTACAGGGGAAAAGGAAAAAGAGTGAAAAATTCATGTTTTTCTTACCTAGGCCCAGAAAATCCTACGTAATGACACCATTTGAATTTCATTCTGAAAAAACACTATTTTGAAAACTCATTCTGGAAAAACGAAGATATGGAAATTACTTAACATGGGAACCCTTCCTTACTCCTTGCTTCACCATGGATTGAATACTGATCAAGCATAGAGTTCCCAGAAATTCATTTGTTCTTAGGCTTCTATTTTGTTTGACCCCAATATCACTGAAGAAAGAGTAAAAAATCTTTAAAAACTTACTAGATGCTAAGAGAATGCTCAAACATTAGAAATTATTTGTTAAAATAAAAACCTAAGAGGGGCACCTGGGTGGCTCAGTTATTAAGCGTCTGCCTTCGGCTCAGGTCATGATCCCAGGATCTTGGGATCAAGCCCCACATCGGGCTCCCTGCTCCCTGGGAAGTCTGCTTCTCCCTCTCCCACTCCCCCTGCTTATGTTTCCTCTCTCGCTGTGTCTTTCTCTGTCAAATAAATAAATAAAATCTTAAAAAAAAATTAAAAAATAAAGGATTTTATTTATTGGCCATTTCAAATAGACAGCAATTTTAATTTTGAAAAAAAAAAAATCTATTTAAATACAAATTCCTCCAACAAGATCTATAGGATCAGAGGATATAATTTTATAGTTTCAGCTCTTACATTTAGGTCTATGATCTATTTTAAGTTATCTTTTTTTTTTTAAGATTTATTTATTTTAGAGAGAGAGTGTGTACGAGAGATGAGCTGGGGCAGGGGCAGAGGGAGAGAGAATCCTCAAGCAGATTCTCCACTGAGCAGGGAAGCTGACTCGGGGCTCGATCCCACGACCCTGAGATCATGACCTGAACCAAAGTCAGCTGCTTAACCAACTGAACCACCCAGGTACCCCAAGTTAACTTTTGTGTATAGTGTGAGGTAGGGGTCTAAAAGACTGTTTTTCCCCCATTGAATTGCTAGTAAATAGAAACGCAATAGATTTTTGTATATTGACCTTATATACTGCAAACTTGCTCGACCAATTTATTAGCTCTAATAGTTTTTTGTGTGTTTCTCAAATTTTCTATATACAAGATCATGTCATAGACTCAGAAATAGTTTTAATTCTTCCTTTTCAATCCAGATGCCTTTTATTTTTTTTTTTCTTACCCAATTGCCTTGGCTGGAACCTTTGGTACAATGTTGAATAGAAGTAGTAAGAGTGGGGGCGCCTGGGTGGCTCAGTCGTTAAGCGTCTGCCTTCAGCTCAGGTCATGATCCCAGGGTCCTGGGATCTAGCCCCTCATCAGGCTCCCTGCTCCGTGGGAAGCCTGCTTCTCCCTCTCCCACTCCCCCTGCTTGTGTTCTCTCTCTTGCTGTGTCTCTCTCTGTCAAATAAATAAAATCTTAAAAAAAAAAAAAAGAAGTAGTAAGAGTGGACATCTTGTCTTATATTAGGGGGAAACCTTTAGTCTTTTAGTCACCACTAAATAGTATGTTAGCTATGGGTTTTATGTGATTCTCTTATCAGGTTGCAGGAGTTCCTTTTTATTACAAGTTGTAGAATGTTTTTATATGAAAGGGTGTTAGATTTTGTCAAATGCTTTTTCTTTGTCTATTGAGATGATCATATGGTTTCCTCCTTTACTATACTATGTTGATTGATTTTGTTAAACCAATCTTTCATTCCTAGATAAATCCTATTTGGTCATGGTATCTAATCCTTTTTATATGTGGCTGGATTCACTTTGCTAGTATTTTGTTGAGGATTTTTGTGACATAGAGTTGTCTTTATTTTTCTTATGATATCTTTGTCTGGTTTGGGATCAGGGCAATACTGGCCTCATAGAATGAGTTGGGAAGTCCATCCTCTATTTTTTGGAAGAGTTTGTGAAGGATTAGCATTAATTCTTTTTTAAACATTTAGTAGTGGGGCACCTAGCTGACTTAGTAGAGCATGTGACTCTTGCTCTTGGGGTCATGAGTTCAAGCCCCACATTGGGGGTAGAGTTTACTTTAAAAATAAATAAATAGGGGTGCCTGGGTGGCTCAGTCAGTTAAGCGTCTGCCTTTGGCTCAGGTCATGATCTCAGAGTCCTGGGATCAGAGCCTCACATCTGGCTTTCTGCTTGAAGGGGAGCCTACTTCTCCCTCTGCCCTCTCCCCCCTACCCCCCCACTCTCTCTCACTCCCTCTCAAATAAATAATCTAAAAAAAAAAACCCTCTTATTTAAAAATAATTAAAATAAATAAATAAAGCTATTTAAAAAAAATTTTTTTTAAATAAACATCTGGTAGAATTCACTAGGGAAGTCACCTGGCCTGGGCTTTTCTTTGTGGGAAGGTTTTTTTGTTTTGTTTTGTTTTTTAAGATTTTGTGTATTTATTTGACAGAGAGAGTGAGAGAGCACAGCAGGGGGAGCAGTAGAAGGAGAGGGAGAGGGAGAGGGAGACGCAGGCTCCCCACCACAGAGCAGGCAGGGAGCCCAATGTGGGCCTCGATCCCAGGATCCAGGATCATGACCTCAGCTGAAGGCAGATGCTCAACCATCTGAGCCACCCAGGCGCCCTGTGGGAAGGTTTTGATTACTGATTAAGTCTCTTTACTTGTTATAGTTCTATTCAGATTTTCTGTTTCTTCTTCTTTTTTTTTTTTTAAAGATTTTATTTATTTATTTGAGAGAGAGAGAATGAGAGAGAGCACATGAGAGAGGGGAGGGTCAAAGGGAGAAGCAGACTCCCTGCCGAGCAGGAAGCCCGATGCGGGACTCGATCCAGGGACTCCAGGATCATGACCTGAGCCAAAGGCAGTCGCTTAACCAACTGAGCCACCCAGGCGCCCAAGATTTTCTGTTTCTTCTTGATTCAGTTTTGGTAGTTTGTGTGCTTCAAGGAATTCATCTAGGTTATTTAATTTGTTGGCATTTTGATAGTATTCCCTTATAATTCTTTTTCTTTCTGCAGGGTTGGTAGAATATCACCTCTTTCATTCTTGATTTTAGTAATTTGAGTCTTCCGTCTTTTTTTTTTCTTGATCTAGCTAAAGATTTGTCAATTTTGTTGATATTTTAAAAGAACCAACTTTTGGTTTTGTTTATTCTATTGTATTTTTTGTTTTCCTATTTCATTTATTTCTGCTGTAGTCTTTATTATTTCCTTCCTTCTTCTTGCTTTGTGTTTAATCTTTTTCTAATTTTTAAGTTGGAAGGGCTGTTACTGATTTGAGATCTTTATTTTTAATGTAGATGTTTACAGCTATTCATTTCTAGTTAAGCACTGTTTATCTGCATCCTATAAGTTTTTGTATGTTGTGTGTTTTCATTCATCTCAAAGTGTTTTCTAATTTCCCTTGCAATTTCTTCCATGACTCATTGGTTATTTAAGAGTGTATAGTTTCCACACATTTGCAAATTTCCCAAATTTCCTTCTGTTCATTGATTTCTAATTCTTTTTTTTTTTTAAGATTTTATTTATTTGTCAGAGAGAGAGAGCACAAGCAGGGGAAGTGGCAGAGGGAGAGGGAGAAGAGGGCTTCCCGCTGAGCAGAGAGCCCAATGCAGGACTTGATCCCAGGAACCCCGAGATCATGACCTGAGCCGAAGGCAGACACTTAACTGACTGAGCCACCCAGGCACCTTAATTCTTTTTTTGAAGGGGGGCATTTTTTAAACGTCTTGAAGTGAGTTCCCAGGCTATGTAGTAATTGAATTTAGTAAAGTCAGAATATTAGTTGTTACTAGAATTTTCAAATCACATTCCAACTTACTTTCCAAACCTTTGGTTCAAATTTGCCATGCATAATTCTTCATGATGAATGAAATTTAGCTTGAAATAAGCTTTATGGAGTGAAAGTGGACAGAAATTCTCAATGACCAGGATTATTCATTTGGTTTTGACTCAGTGACATTTTCTGTGCTATTCTATACCAACCATCTGGGTTTTGTATATTTGAAGTTTTCTTGACAAAATCATCATAAGCCAGCTACTTTTACTTATTTTTAATTTTAGGCTTCCACATGAATAGTGAGTGTCATAAGAAACTGTTAACAGTTATTATTTATTGCACCAGGTATGTAGTCACATAGCCAAAATATCTTTTCCAGAGATGGTCCCATGGATTTATGTTTCTTGAGCATCTTTAGTGTGCCAAATACCATTTAGAAAATAAAATTGGGCAATTCCCTTTCCCCAAAGTAGAATATGCTCAAGGAGAAGCAAGAAGATTCTCTGGTACAGAAGTCAAATTTAAATTGTCTTTATGGGGCGCCTGGGTGGCTCAGTCGTTAAGCATCTGCCTTCGGCTCAGGTCATGATCTCAGGGTCCTGGGATCGAGTCCCACATCGGGCTCCCTGCTCAGTGGGAAGCCTGCTTCTCCCTATCCCACTCCCCCTGCTTGTGTTCCTGCTCTCGCTGTGTCTCTCTCTGTCAAATAAACAAATAAAATCTTTAAAAAATAATAAATACATAAATAAAATAAATTGTCTTTATGGGGGGTGCCTGGGTGGCTCAGTCGTTAAGCGTCTGCCTTCAGCTCGGGTCATGGTCCCAGTGTCTGTCCTGGGATCCAGCCCCATATCGGGCTCCCTGCTCAGCAGGAAGCCCTCTACTCCCTCTCCCACTCCCCCTGCTTGTGTTCTTGCTCTCACTGTGTCTCTCTCTCTGTCAAATAAATAAATAAAATCTTTTTTAAAAAATAAAAATAAAAAATAAATTGTCTTTATGGGTTCAATGGTAATGAAGGACAGGCTGCTGGAAAATGAACTGACCACAGCATGTGTTAATAAATTTGTTCCCCCTTCTTTTTTTTTTTTTTCAAAGATTTTATTTATTTGACAGAGAGAGACACAGCAAGAGAGGGAACACAAGCAGGGGGAGTGGGAGAGGGAGAAGCAGGCTTCCCACGGAGCAGGGAGCCTGATGAGGGGCTAGATCCCAGGACCCTGGGATCATGACCTGAGCTGAAGGCAGACGCTTAACGTCTGAGCCACCCAGGCGCCCCTACCCCCTTCCTTCTAAATAAACTGCATGAACTCATAATATAAATATAATTAACATTCTTGACTACAGATCCCATTTAAGTTGGAACTGGTGATGTACCTGATTATCTATGAGCTTGCTGGAAGATACTTATTATTCAAATCACAAAATGATAAAACTTATGACATCTCAGAAATCACCTGGTCAAATCCCTTCACCATTCATGGTTTGTTTTGGTCACCACCAAATCTACAGCATGAAGAGTTCCTGACTCACTTGTTGTTGGGTGAAAGAATCTTCCTGAAACGCCCCTGCTCAGGACTCTCCCTTTTCTCTTTCATGTCAGGTCCAGATTCCTTTATTTGCCTGTCAAGTCCCTCCATGATTTGTCTCCACCATATCTATAATAAGATTCCCTGTTACTCCTCATCACATACCCACCAGTAGCTGGTAGTTACTTCTTCCCTATACCTCTATGTACTCTCCACAAGCCTCTACATATTTTGAGGTCCGCTTCCTCTATCCAAATCCTATACATCAATGAACCCCTTCTCTGATAAATCGAACCCACATTAGTTTTTTTTCCCCTTAGATTCTTGTTATGCTTATAGTTAGCATCACAGTCTACCATTCAAATATTTCACGTCTCTATATCCCTATGTAGTTTCTAAAAGTAACTTACATACATTTCTTTTAGCTTCATAACAATCCTATGCAGTTGGACATTCATTCATTCAAGCGATGTTTATTGAGCACCCACTGTGTGCCACTGCCGTAATAAGTAGGCATAAAGGATATAATAGCAGAAAAGAAGACCCTGACCAATGTTCATAGTACTTCCAGGACAGAGACAGACTTTAATCAAATAATCATGCAGTAAATGTAAGATTACAACAATACTAACAATTGCTAACATTTATTGGACATTTACCACGTGACTGGCACTGTTCTGAGTCTTTTACAGATATGAACTCATTTAATATTCTCAGCCACCCTATGAAGAAAGGACTATTGTTCCATTTTGCACAAAAGGAAAGTAACAGTTGTGGTACATGAAAGTATGTGATGCCTCAGTTTCCACATACATTCAATGGAGTTGTTATGATAAATAAATTCTTTTTTTTTTTAAAGATTTTTTAATTTATTTATTTGAGAGAGAATGAGAGAGAGCAAGCACATGAGAGGGGGGAGGGTCAGAGGGAGAAGCAGACTCCCTGCCGAGCAGGGAGCCCGATGCGGGACTCGATCCCGGGACTCCAGGATCATGACCTGAGCCGAAGGCAGTCGCTTAACCAACTGAGCCACCCAGGTGCCCCGATAAATAAATTCTTATTGGTAGAGCCCTTAGATCAGTATCTGACTGGTATTAGCTATGATGATGACGGCGGTGAGAGATTAAAAGAGGGAATGCTTTCAGAGACATTAAAGAGAACTGTGATCTGAAGAACGGGTAGTTGTGGATGAGGCCAAGTGGATGGTTGGGGGTGGTGCTCCAAGCAAAGTAATAGGACACCCAAAGGCACCCCAGGTGCCCTAAGATTTCAGTCTTTACCTAAGAGTCACTGGAGGGTTTCTAACAGGGGCCTTATATGACCAAACATGCATTTTAGGGGCGCCTGACTGGCTCAGTCAATAGAGCATGCAATTCTTGATCTCGGGACTGTGAATTCAAGCCCCACGTTGGGTGTGGAGCCTACTTTAAAAAACAAACAAATATATATTTTATAAGATTATTTTGGCTGCTATAAGAAGAAAGGATTAGAAGTGGCTAGGAGTGGATTGAAGTAGATGATTAAGAAGTTTTGGGCGCCTGGGTGGCTCAGTTGGTTAAGCGACTGCCTTCGGCTCAGGTCATGATCCTGGGGTCCCGGGATCGAGTCCCGCATCGGGCTCCCTGCTCAGCAGGGAGTCTGCTTCTCCCTCTGACCCTCCCCCCTCTCGTGCTCTCTCTCCCATTCTCTCTCAAATGAATAAATAAAATCTTTAAAAAAAAAAAAAGAAGTTTTACAGTAATTCAGGGGAGAGAAGATGGCAGCTTAGACAAGGCTACTGAAAGTGGAGTTGGGGAGAAGTAGATGGATTTAATATAAAAAGAATCTGGTGATGGATTTGAGAGAGTAGGGAATGAGGGGACAAGACATTAGGAAACGCCTAGGCTTTTTACTTGTATATCCACTGAAATAGAACCCCTGGAAAAGGCTAACTTTTGAAGGGAAACCATGACTTCAGTTATATGCATACTGAATTTGAGGCGTCTCTGAGGCTTCCAAGAATTGACAGTAGCCTGAGCTCAGATACATATCAAGGCTGGAGTCATTGAAACGGAAGTGGTGGTAAGGTCTTAGGCATGGAAAAGAATATTCAGAAATACCAAGTGGGAAGAAGAAGGGCACCTGGGTGGCTTAGTTGTTAAGTGTCTGCCTTTGGCTCAGGTCATGATGCCAGGGTCCTGGGATCAAGCCCCGCATCGGGCTCCCTGCTCAGCGGGAAGCCTTCTTCTCCCTCTCCCACTCCCCCTGCTTGTGTTCCCTCTCGTGCTGTGTCTCTCTGTGAAATAAATAAATAAAATATTAAAAAAAAAAAAAGAAATGGAGGTGGTAGTAAGGTCTTAGGCATGGACAAGAATATTTAGAAATATCAAGTGGGAAGAAAAGAGGCGCCTGGGTGGCTCAGTCATTTAAGCGTCTGTCTTTGGCTCAGGTCATGATCTCAGGGTCCTGAGATGGGCTCCCTGCTGAGCAGGGAGCCTGCTTCTCCCTCCCCCTCTGCCTGCCATGCCCCCTGCTTGTGTTCTCTTGCACACATGCTCTCTCTCTGTCAAATAAAAAAATAAAATATTTAAAAATAAATAAGTTTTAAAAGGGGCTGTGGGGAAGAAGAGAGAAGAAAGCTGAAGGCCTAGCATTGAGATGTTTGGGCTTAATGCTTGAGTAGGGGAGGATATACTTACAAGAAGTCGGAATAGCCAGAAGTATAAGGAAAAAATTAGAGTAGTATTGTTATGGAAACTGGGACAAGTGAACATTTCAAGGAGAGAGTGGTCAATTGTGTCAATTGTTGCTGAAACATCAACAAGATGACTGAAAAATGTTGGATTTGTTGACACCAAAATTCCACTAGAGAGACACCCATGATCTCTATCAGAGCTCCTCCAGGGGAGGATGGACTGAACAGGGAGTGGAAGGAAAAGAAATGGAGGCAGTTAGATGAGTAGCTAGAAAGGAACTTAGGATCCAGGAAGGGTTTGTTTGTTTTTAATAGAAAAAAAAAATCAAATGTTTAAAAGCCATTGAGAAGGACCCTATTCAGAGGGAAAAATTGAAAAAGATACACAGATGACGCTAGACTGTGCAATCTACAGGGAAGAGTTCTGACAAGGCAGGGCAGAAGAGATACAAAGCAAAAGAAAAGAATTTGGCCCTAGTTAGAAGAACAGCTCCTCCATTGAAATAGGAGAGAAGGAAGACAGGTTGGGTACAGGTGAAGGTAGGATTATATGTTTGCTAGGAAGAAGAGTGCCCATGTGATAGTTTCTACTTTTTTCTGTCAAGGAAGATAAGGTCATCCATCTATTGAGGTTATAGGTCAAGAAGAGGGGGGAACCAAAGTTTGATGCAAGAGGGAATGATTAAGTTAACAGAAACTGGAGAGTGGGATGACCCAAACTGAATGATGTTTAGACCTCATTTGGAAACTCTCTGGAGCCAATTTGCCCTATTATATGACTTTCTAAAGCAGTGCACAAACTGCCCATAACCAGGGCCATAGAGAAAGCGGATAATTAAGCTCATTCAGGTTTGGGGATTTTCCAGGTAGATGAAATGAAGAAAGGAAAGAGAACAATGGAGTTTAGGGTTGTTAATGTTGACAAAACAGTGAAATTATAGATCATGGAATCTAACCTGGGTCAGGAGGGAGAATAAGAAAGGAATTGAAAGAAAGCTGATGAGGGTCAATGAAAGAAGGTCTCAATGAGGTCGAAAAAAGCTATAGGATTAGTTTGCAGGCAATTTGGAAAGAGAGGAGATTTTAATTAAAGAAATTGCTTGAATTAGAGATCCTGAAACTGACACAGTTACAGATGATAACTGGGTCCAAAGGATGATGGAAGGAGTGGGTGGCTCCAGTGAAGTCAAGAAGGATGTTGAGACCAAAGAAATGAGCTGCCAGGACCCAAGTGGGTGGATCATCATTTTGATTATTGAAGTCACCCAGGATAATGGCAGGGCTTATGATAGAGAGGAATAATAGGCCAAAGTCTTTGCTTAAATGAAAGGGGAGTTACATGAGTACAACAGATAAAAAGAAGAAGAGGAAAAGAGTGAGTGACATGGTGAGTGACATGGACCTCAGAGAAGCTAGCTGTTCTTTTTCCTTTTAAGCAGAAGTGTAAGAATAATAGCCAGGAAATAGCAATGAGAAGCAAAAAAAACAACAACAAAAAAACCCCACAACCCCTTGGGGCACCTGGGTGGCTCTGTCCTTAAGTGTCTGCCTTTGGCTCAGGTCATGATCCCAGGGTCCTGGGATGGAGCCCCACCTCAGGCTCCCTGCTCAGTGGAGAGCCTGCTTCTCCCTCTCCCTCTGCCTGCCTCTCTGCCTAGTTGTGCTCACTCTCTCTCTGTCAAATAAATAAATAAAATCTTAAAAAAAGAAAAAATAATAACCCCACCTCTGTTAAAGGAAAATTTAAAAAACTATTTAAAAAATTAAAACCATGACTCTTACACAGATACAAAATGAAATGTGTTAAAGATTTTAGTTAACTATTATTAATGAGAGAACTGGTAAGATGTCCAAAGGTCAATCCACATTTATAGGTCAGGAAAATTGAAATGAACTTGAACAAACTGGCTTCTACCCATATTAGGGGAGGCAAGTCAATTGAATTTCCACTGGACAGAATTTACTGCATGTCTATAGACAAGAATTATTTTGCATTACTATCAGTTGTCTACAGTTTACAGAGTTGTAAAATACCTCAAAAGCAATAAAAGGCTAGAATCTGATAACCTGGAAGGGTCTGCTCTGAAGAATGCATAGTTTCCCATTGGAAATACTGGTTATAGTTTTTGCTTATTCCAAATTTCCACACACCTCTCATCTCTGAGGTATGTGGAACCTGAAAGTATAAACAGCACCATTTGGGTGGGGCAACAGGAAAATCGCGTCTTTAAGGGAGAGTCAGTCAGATTTTAATAAAGATAAATTGAAGAGAAAGCTTGACAAGACAGGGACTTCTGCAAGTTACGGATAATGAGTTCCAGAGAGCACAGTGGAAGGAAGAGTTTGGAAGGTAGTATGAGGCTAGGAGAGAGGCAAGGATGTAGGGAGTAACATAGGCATAATAGACTTTCCAACTGTGGTTCCCAGTGGGAGAGTGGGGTTGCCCTCCTCCCTCAGGGTTGTCAGATAAAACACAGGAACCCAGTTAAATTTGAATTTCAGATAAAGAATAGGATTAAAAATAAGTATGTCCTTCTGTTTTTGCTTTTGCTTTTTTTTGTTTTGTTTTGCTAAATCTGGCAACCCTACCCTAAGGGGACCCTTGTCACTGCTGGAGAAGTTTTAGATTGTCACAACTGCTTGTTTGTGGGCCATGCTATTGACATTTAGTAGGCTGAAGCCAGGGATGCTGCTAAATAACTTACAATGTACAGGACAGTCCCCACAAAAAGAATTTTCCAGCCCAAAATGTCAGTAGTACTCAGGTTGAAAAACCTGGTGTTTGAACAATGATCTCCAAATTTTTTGTTGTCATAAACTATCTTTCAAACATTTTTGTAAAGATTTTTTTATTTATTTATTTGAGAGGAGAGAAGGAGAGAGAGCACAAGGTGATGGGGGGAGGGGCAGAGGAGAGGGAAAAGCAGACTTCCTGCTGAGCAGCTCTATTCTAGGACCCCTGGGATCACAACGTGATCCCAAGGCAGATGCTTAACCCACTGAGCCACCCAGGCATACCTCCTTTAAACACCTTTTAACATGAGTCTATATTATTGATACATTGTATACATGTAATAATATCCTGATATATTGTGTACATTTTTAAATCACAAAAATGTTTTAAAATTTAAAAATTAAAGGATAAGATGAAGATGAAAGAAACAATATTTTAAAATATAAAACTTTGGGGCGCCTGGGTGGCTCAGTTGGTTAAGCGACTGCCTTCGGCTCAGGTCATGATCCTGGAGTCCCAGGATCGAGTCCCACATTGGGCTCCCTGCTCGGCAGGGGGTCTGCTTCTCCCTCTGACCCTCCTCCCTCTCATGCTCTCTGTCTCTCATTCTCTCTCTCTCAAATAAATAAAATCTTAAAAAATATATATATAAAATATAAAACTTTGTTTATTATATATACAAAAAGCCCTTTTTGCTTCCATGAACTTATTTTGTTTGTTTATTGTTTTTAAAGTAGGCTCTACACCAAATGTGGAGCTTGAACACGCAACCCTGAGATCAAGAATCACATGCTCTACCAACTGAGCCAGCCAGGTGCCCTGAACTTTTTTTTAAAGAGCAGGGATTCCTGGGTAGTTCAGTTGGTTAAGCATCTGCCTTTGGCTCAGGTCATGATCCTGGGGTCCTGGGATCAAGTCCTGCATCGGGCTCCCTGCTCCCCCTCTGCCTGCCGCTCCCCCTGCTTGTGCTCCCTCTCTCTGACGAATAAATAAATAAAATTAAAAAAAAAAATAAAGTAAGAGCAATCTGATGTTGATTCATTTTTGAAATGGTGGCTTAACATATATGATACTATGATTTCCAAAGTTTGTATCTATGATCTATTACTTGGCTTTAAGGGAAATGAAACTCATAAAAATATAAAGGATCCAAATGGAAAAAATACTTGGCTGGCTTACTCAAACATGAAACTAATTTTTAGGTCCCATTCGATTTTATTCAAGTCCAGCTGGTCAATTTTTATCTTCTATGATATCAATCAGTTGCATTTGCAAATTAATCAGATGTTATATAAATATATATAATTCATATAATATATATATTTTATTCTGGAGAGAGAAAGAGTGTGTGTGAGTGGGGGAGAAGCAGAAGGCGAGGGAAAAGCTGACTCCCCGCTGAACATGGAGCCCAACTTAGAGCTCAGTCTCACAACCCCAAAATCACTACCTGAGCCAAAACCAAGAGTCAGACACCCAACCAACTGAGCCACCCAGTGCCCCAGAAGGTGTTATATTTTTAACAAGCATATTTAAAATCCAATAAATCTCTTTTATTTGCAAGATTCTTAACACAACAGAAAAGTATTTCCAAGGTTTTATCTGTGCAAACATGAGCCATTTTATAAATGACATACTTCTTTTTTTTTATTTTTTAATTTTTTTTAAAGATTTTATTTATTTA
>NC_138377.1:28571373-28584017 GCF_054177405.1 Leptonychotes weddellii | reverse complement strand
TTTTTTTTTTTTAAAGATTTTATTTATTTATTTGAGAGAGAGAGAATGAGAGACAGAGAGCATGAGAGGGAGGAGGGTCAGAGGGAGAAGCAGACTCCCCGCTGAGCAGGGAGCCCGATGCGGGACTCGATCCTGGGACTCCAGGATCATGACCTGAGCCGAAGGCAGTCGCTTAACCAACTGAGCCACCCAGGCGCCCCAAAAATGACATACTTCTAACAAGGTGCCCGGTTGGCTCAGTTGGTAGAACATGTGATTCTTGATCTCAGGGTCCTGAGTTCAAACCCCATGTTAGGTGTAGAGCTTACTTTAAAAAAAATATGTAAATATGTATATATATATATATACACACACATATATACATATATGTATAAATAACTATATGTACATATATATATATACACACACACAATATAAATAAATATATATATGACATCTATATTTTTTGGCAAAAAACTACCCACCAAAATTAACATCACTTTTCAAAATATTTGTTGGTAGTAGCTTTCAAAAACCAGTTTTTTCTTGTCCATTACACTATCAACTTTAGCTTAAAGGAACAGCTGTAAACATGTTTTTTTAGTGTTTATAAAGTAGCATACTACTGATAGTCACCTTATCATTGAAAAAGTCAGCAAAGTGCAAATGTTTGTCTTTTTGTTAAAGAAAAGTCAAAGTTATTTATAGGTTCTGACAACTATTTTAACACTTTGACTAGAAACACCTAGCAAATCTGAGTGAAGCCAAATACCTTTGTCATCAGTCCCCATTCCATCATAGACCACTGGATTAAAGATTCCGCTACATGAGTCTTGTTTCTACAAAAATGAACACATTGATGTCATCCCTTAAGCACAAAAAATAACATGGGCAAGCACCACTATCAGTCCATCTGCACCACGGAGCTCCTATGTCTCCCTCAAGATACCAAAATGACTCACAACCAGCTGGCATCCAGGCCAAATAAAGATGCCAGTGTCCATCTGTATATTAAATAGTAACAAAGCTGGATTTCTTTAATTTTTTTTTAGATTTAAAATGTGAATAGAAATCTAACATTTTCTTTTAACATCCCGATGGACCATCATGGACACTCTGGATGTGCCCATCCTACTCCACTTTAGGTACCATTCCATTAGAGGATGGGGTAGTGTGGGCCCATTTCCACATCATTGTGGAGGAGCATGAGGCCTAGACAGGTTGCAGTTCAATGAAGTCAGAGGGGCCTGGGTTAGAGCTTACTAAAATGGCTCCATCATTCATCAGCTATGTAGTCTTGTGCACATTACATAATCTCAGTCCTTCTGTTTCTACATTTGTAAAATGGAATCTTGTAAAATAGAGATAATACTTCATGGGACTGATGAGAGGATTACTAAAATAATTTTGTTAACATAACCATAATACCTTTCCTAAACCCTCACAAATTGAGCACATTCTCCAAACCCTTGCCCTTAGCCTTGACCCCTCCATCCAATCACAAGGATCATGGAGGCCATCAGTTGAGAACTCCTTCAATTTTAGGTCTCCCCATGGCAAAACTCCTCTTATCCAAGCACAACACTTTAACTGTGCTCTGCAACCATCTAATGTTATCTCTTTGTGGACCTTGTTCCATCAATTATTCCCTTTCTCCTATATACTAACCCACTCCAATGCTACTGGCTTTTTCTCCTCAGTTGGCAAGTATGTTCAAGTATCTCCCAATATTGGGATGCCTGGGTGGCTCAGTTGGTTAGGCATCTGCTTTCAGCTCAGGTCATGATCCCAGAGTCCTGGGATCGAGTCCAGCATTGGGCTCCTTGCTCAGCTGGGAGCCTGCTTCTCCCTCTGCCTGCCATTCCCCCCTGCTTTGCATGTTCTCTCTCTCTCTCTTTCTGATGAATGAATAAAATATTTTAAAAAAATACTCCCAACATTGAAAAATTGAAAAAAAAAATTTTTAACTTAGGTAATAAATTAAAATCCATATTTATGCTCTTCCTTTGTTTCTGGAAGGAAACTAGAAATAACAGCTTCTTTAGTATGTATAGATCTACCTCATTATTTTATTTATTTATTTATTTTTGGAGAAAGAGAGAGAGAATGCATGTGGGTGCATGGGGGGAGAGGGGCAGAGGGAGAGAGATCTTAAGCAGCCTCCACACCAGCCCAGAGGATGAGATGGGGGGGTGGGGTGGGATTCCTCCAGGGGGCTCAATCTCACAGCCCTGAGATTATGACCTGAGCCAAAATCAGGAGTCTTTGGATGCTTAACTGACTGAGCCACCCAGGTGCCCCTACCTCATTATTTTAAACTGCATAACATAATGCTCTGTAGTCAACAAATACTTCTTGAGTGTCTACATCATTCTTTGCACTGATGATATAGCTTTTTTTGGCGGGGGGGCGGAGGTGAAAGAGCAGAAGCAGGGAGGGGCAGAGGGAGAGGGAGGAGAGAGAGAATATTAAGCAGGCCCCATGCCCAGGATGGAGCCTGAGGCGGGGCTCAATCTCACAACCCTGAGATCATGAGCCAAGCTGAAATCAAAAGTGGAATGCTTAACCGACTGAGCCACCCAGGTGCCCCAAGGATATAGCATTTAAGCTGAAGCAGGAATCAGAAAGTCAATAAGGAAAAAAAAAAAGAAGAAGAAAGTCAATAAAGTAAACAAGTAAAATATATTATGTTAGATAAGTACTTTGAGGTTTTTTTTTTAAGATTTTATTTATTTATTTGAGAGAGAGAATGAGAGAGAGAGAGAGAGCACAAGAGGGGGGCGGTCAGAGGGAGAAGCAGACTCCCTGCTAAGCAGGGAGCCTGATGTGGGACTCAATCCCGGGACTCCAGGATCATGACCTGAGCTAAAGGCAGTCACCCAACCAACTGAGCCACCCAAGCACCCCAAGTACTTCGAGTTTTTTGGTTTTTTTTTTAAAGATTTTTATTTATTTGACAGAGACACAGCAAGAGAGGAAACACAAGCAGGGGGAGTGGGAGAGGGAGAAGCAGACTTCCCGCGGAGCAGGGAACCCGATGCAGGGCTCTATCCGAGGACCTCGGCATCATGACCTGAGCTGAAGGCAGACGCCCAACGACTGAGCCACCCAGGCGCCCCAGTACTTCGAGTTTTAAATAGAGTGGTCAGAGAAAGCATCTCTGAAAAAAGTAACATTTGAATAAAGATTGAAAGGAGGTGAAGGAGAAGCCCTTATGGATATCTAAGGGAAGAACATTCCAAGAAAAGGAAATAGCAAATGCAAATGCCCTGAGGCAGGAGAATGCTTGCCATTCAGTTATAGTTACAGTATCCATATATGAGTGATGTTAATGACTACTCACATTCAGTCAAGGTCTTATCTGAATATATTAAAACCCAAAGACTAAATTGTAAAGTTAACGGCTACCAGGATTCCTTATATAAAATAAAGGGCAATCAGGAGAGATTCTTATTATGTACATACCTAAAAAGCTAAAAGAAAATATGCATAGCTGTTATTGTGCTCATTTCTTTTTTTTTTTTTAAGATTTTTTTTAAATTTATTTTTTTAACAGAGAGAGAGACAGCGAGAGAGGGAACACAAGCAGGGAGAGTGGGAGAGGGAGAAGCAGGCTTCCCGCCGAGCAGGGAGCCCGATGTGGGACTCGATCCCAGGACCCTGGGATCATGACCTGAGCCGAAGGCAGACACTTAACGACTGAGCCACCCAGGCGCCCTATTGTGCTCATTTCTGTAAGTGGTTACAAGGTCCTAGTTGACATTTATAACTGTTGTCTTCCACTATCCATTCATTATTTCATTTGCCCTCCACTAGAACCTTTGGGTTTTTTACCTGGTGGGGTGAACCAAACTTTCATTCCTGAATCTCTTTCAGGGTTCTACTTTCTTCGGATTGCTTTAATTTCCCATTAATCTTTCCTATTAGATGTGGAAGTGCTCAGAGGCTTACCAGAGAATCTCCTGGATTCCAGAGAAACTCTCAAGAAACTGTCCCTATTATGTAACAGAGATGCAATTCCCCCTTGGTAATTAGGATCAATCCCCTCACCCAGTGACTAATCTTTTTTTTGGCTGTTGATTCCATGGCATGAAGAGCCCCAAGTGGCTAGATGACATCTCAACTTCCCATTCAATGGAACTATTACTGTGTTTTGTGGTAGAAGCTTTTCCCTGTTGGGAACTAAGACCTCCAAACCAACAGAATTCAAAGTTGCAGAAATGGGAAGTAAAAATTTGGGGAGTAGATTATTAGGTGTAAGAATGAGGAAAACCACTTTCATTTCCAACCTTTGATTTGTGGATCCATTCATTCTGGCTGTCCATTGAAGGATATATTAATTTTGTAAGACAATCCCAATCTTCCAAGATGCTATCTCCCCACTGGCATTGGCATTGAAACCAAGCTATCACTAGGCTATTCCAGCATTCCATCAGGCCAGCTGCTTCTGGATAATGAGGTATGTGGAAAGATCAATGAATTCCACAGACATGAGCACCTTGCCACACTTCTTTTTTGGTAAAACATGTTTCTTGATTAGAAGCAACACTGTAGGAGCACTTGGGTGGCTCAGTTGGTTAAGCATCTGCCTTCAGCTCAGGTCGTGATCCCGGAGTCCTGGGATCGAGCCCTGTATTGGGCTCCCTGCTCAGTTAGGAGTCTGCTTCTCCCTCTCCCTCTCTACTCTCTCTCTCAAATGAATAAAATCTTAAAAAAAAAAAAAAAAGTAACACTGTATAAAACACCATTACAGTAAATAAGGCATTCTGTTTAAGTCCACGGATGATGGTGCTGGCAGAAGCACCATATGAGCAGGGAAGATAAATCCATACCCCTAATATATGTCTATTTCATCAGGACAGATTGCTGTTACCTCTGTGATATAAGGAGTCCAGTGCAATCAATTTGCTATAATTGGCTGACTGCTGCCCCAGGGAATGTCATACTGAGGGTCCAGCCCTAAGTCCTTAACTGTAGGTATGTTAGACTTACTGGGGGCTTAGCCAGGTCAGACTTACTGAGGGGAAGTTGATGTTGTTGAATCCATGCATAGTCTTCATCCCTGTAACATGGCCATGCTGTACTTGAACTCCTTGAACAAGCAGGGTTGTGTCTGGAGAAAGGTAGAGTCACATTTATACTACATGTCATCTTGTCCATCTGATGGAGAGCCTCCTCTGCAATGGATGACCTTTTGTGAGCATTTTTATGGGACTCAAATATCACTACAGTTTGTCCATTTGAGAAGTCCATCCACATACCTCTTTCCCTACACCTTCTTTCTACTTATCTTCAAATGCCGCTGTTCTTTCCAAGTCTCTAAGCATGCATGAAATCATTAGCAACTCTGGCCAGTTCACCGTCCAGTTAAAGTGGACAACCAAATATATTTTCTGGAGATCTACCCACTGAGAGGATTTTCCTTCACCACTATCCTATCTTTCAAGGATACTCCTGTTGAGGGTTGTAATACTACAGCACTGTCTCCTGTTGGGTGCAGAATTATCTGTAAATTAAGCATGATACAGGTAACTTATGTTGGTTGATTGTCAAATGTTAAATCAACTTTTAATTCCTCAAATAATTTTTGTCTTTTCTCTTTTTTTCTTGGTAATTCTAACTGGAGGCTTGTGGATTTTATTAATTCAAAAAAACAGCTTTTGTTTTCATTGATTATTGCCGTTTTTATCCATTTTCTATTTTGTTGATTTCTGCTTTTATCTTGATTATTTCCTTCTATTTCCCCTGGGCTTAATTTGCTCTTGTTTTCTAATTCCTTAAGGTGAAAATGTAGATTAACGCTTTCAGATGTTCTGTTCTAATATATATGTTTAAAGGTATAACTTTCCCTGTAAGAGCTGCTTTATCTGTATCCCACAAATATCAAAATGTTTTCATTATCATCCATTTAAAAATGTCTTCTAATGTCTCTTGATTTTTTGACTTGTGGATTATTTACAAGTATGTATACTGATTTCCAAATATTTTTAGTTTTCTTAGAATCTTATTATTGGCCGCCTGGGTGGCTCTGTCGGTTGAGCTTCAGCTCTTGGTTTCAGCTTAGGTCATGGTCTCAGGGTCGTGGGATCGAGCCCTGCATCAGATTCCCGACTCAGCATGGAATCTGCTTGTTCCACTCCCTCTGCTCCTACCCTAGCTCATGTACGTGTGCTCTCTCTCTCAAGTAAATAAATAAATAAATACGTTAAAAAAAAAAATCTTGTTATTTATAATTTAATTCCAGTGCCAGAGAAATTTTCTTTAAAATTTTCAATGTTTTAAAATTTATCAATACTTGTTCTATGGCTTAACATATGGTCTATCCTGGTGAGTATACCATTTACACTTGAAAAGAATGGTATTTTGTAGTTGTTGGGCATAGAGTTCTATTAATGTCAATTAGCACAAAGTAGTTGATTGTGTTGTTCGGGTCTTAAATATCTCTGATGATTTTCTACCTAGTTGGACTATCAATTGCCTAGAAAGGGATGTTAAAATCTCCAACTATGAATGTGGAATTGTCTGTTTCCCTCTTAATTCTGTCAATTTTTGCTTTATATATTTGAAAGCTCTGTTATTAGGGATATACATATTTATGATTGTGATGTCTTCCAAATATTGACCCTTATATTACTATAAAATGCCCCTTTTTGTGTCCTCTGGTACTTTTCATCTTGAAATCTGTTTTATCTAATATTAATACAGCTACTCCACTTTCTTTTGCTTACTGTCTGCATGTCTTCTCTCTACTTACTTTCAAACTCTCTGTATCTTTACATTGTATTTTATTTACAGTGTATGTTTTATAGGTAGTAAATGGTGGATTTTGCTTTTTTTATTAAGTGATTCTGCCAATCTCTGCCTGTCAGTTGAAGTGTTTAATCAATCAACATTTAATGCAATTATTAATATGGTTGGATTTAGGTCTTCTATTTTATTACTTGTTTTCTATTTGTCCCCTCTGATTTTTGTTCTTCCATTTTTCTGTTCCTGCCTTTTTAAGTATTTAAATATTTTTAAAATTTAATTTTAATTCATCTACTATCTTTTTAGCTATACTTCTTATATTCTTAGCAGTTGCTCTAGGTATTTCAATGTACATCCTTCACTTTTCACAACCTACTTAGAATTAATATTTTACCACTTTATGTAGAATGTAGAAACTTTGCAAGTCTTCCATTCCTTTATACTATAACTGTCTTAGATATTGCAACTACAAATATTGTAAACCTCACAAGGCAATTTTTACTTTAAAAAGTCACGTGTGTTGTTGTTGTTTTTAATTATGAGAGAAAAAAAAAAAACCTCTTGTGTATTTACCCAGATATTTGCATTTCTAATGTTCCTCACTCCTTCCTGAAGATCTGATTTTCTAGCAGGTACCATTTCTTCTTAGCTCAAATAACTTCTTTCAGTATTTCTTGTAGTACACTCTTGCTGGGGATGAATTCTTACAGATTTGTGGGTTTTGTTTTGTTTTGTTTTATTTTGTTTTAAAGTAAGCTCTATGCCCAACATGGGGCTTGAACTCATGACCCTGAGATCAAGAGCAGCACATTCTACTGACTGAGCCAGCCAGGTGCCCCCTTTTGGTTCTTTTTTTTTTTAATCTAAGTTTTTCTTTTGCTGTCATTCTTAAGGATGTTCTCACTGGTAGAGAATTCTGGATTGTCAGTGTCTTTTAGCACTTTAAAAATGGTCATCCATGGTGCACCTGCCTTGACCAGTTGGTAGAGCATGCAACAATTGATCTGGGGGTTGTAAGTGCAAGCCCCAAGTTGGGTGTAGAGATTACTTAAAAATAAAATCTTTAAAAATGGTGTTCCACTGCTTTCTGTCCTCCATTTTTTTCTGATGAAAGTTAGTAAGTTTTTTTTATTCATTCTCCTGTATGTAATGAGTCATTTTTCTCTTGCTGCTGTTGAGACATGCTCTTTGTCTGGTTTTTA
Organism: Leptonychotes weddellii; assembly: GCF_054177405.1. Classification (NCBI taxonomy): domain Eukaryota; kingdom Metazoa; phylum Chordata; class Mammalia; order Carnivora; family Phocidae; genus Leptonychotes; species Leptonychotes weddellii. Next base: position 28,576,089 of record NC_138377.1, on the reverse strand, counting down.
GCAGTCTGAATATGCTATGCCTAGGGATGGTTTTCTTTCAATCTGTGTAACTTGGGATCTGCTGCGATCTTTGAGCCTGTAAATGTATGTCTATCAACAAACTTGGGAATTTTTTGATCATTTGATCATTGTGTCTTCAAATTTTTTTCTGTCTCTTTTTCTCTTTCTCCTCTTCTTTTGGGACTCAGTTTGATATACATTAGATCTTTTGCTATTATCTGGGATTCTGAGGTTTTGTTCATTTCCTTTCCAATAATTTTTCATTTCTGTTTTTCATATTGGATCATTTCTATGCATCTATCTTGAAGCTAAGCTGACTCTTTCTTTTGTCATTTCTATTCTGTTATAATCTTATCCAGTGAATTTTTTATTTCATATATATATGTATATATATGCTTTCATTCTTAAGGATGTTAAGAATGAAAGCATTCTTTTTTTTTTTTTTTAAGATTTTATTTATTTATTTGACAGAGAGAGACACAATGAGAGAGGGAACACAAGCAAGGGGAGTGGGAGTGGGAGTGGGAGAAGCAGGCTTCCCGCTGAGCAGGGAGCCCCAATGCGGGGCTTGATCCCAGGACCCTGGGATCATGACCTGAGCTGAAGGCAGATGCTTAACGACCTGAGCCACCCAGTCACCCCAAGAATGAAAGCATTCTTAACATGCTTTCACACACACACATACACATATATAATACATATACATATATGTCAGTTCTGGAATTTCATTTGGTTCTTTTCTATCATTTCAGTTTCTCTGAGATTTCCTATCTGTTTACAAATTATGAGCATTTTTCCTTTACATTATCAAATAGTTTAATATCAGCTTTAAAATCTTTGCTAATTGCAGCAACTGTATCATATTAGTGCCCATGTCTGTTGCTTGTCATTTCTCTTGAGAAGATGTGATACATAGCCTTGTTTCCTCATATGTCAAGTAGTTTTGAATTGTTTGTTGTGGAGAGTAGATTCTGTTATTTTCCTTAAAGAGGATTTATTGTGTTGTTCTCTGTTTGTTTCAGCATGCCATTAATTTGGGTGGACTCACACTCCAAACGCTCTCTCTGAGCTGTAGCACAAATCTCAGTTCAGTTGTTTTTCCTTTGGTTGGGCTCCTTACAGACTTCCCTGAGCATATGTGGTTCAGGGGTTCGCTAGAACCTGAACAGTGTTTAAACACAAATTAAGGGGCTCTCTCTCTCTGCTTCTATCCTTTGTTGGATTCCCCTCTCATTGTCTGGCAGCTGTGGATCCCCCCAGCTCTCTCCTCCAGTTGTTCAGGCCACAAAGACTGTGGATTTTCTGTCAGTATTTTCACATTCCAGGTAGCACTGGCTGAAGCCTAACCCTCAGATTAAAAGAAAATTCACCCCATGCTGTTTCTTGCAAGAGTTGACTCCCTGTCAGAATCTATCTGCTTTTGTTCACTCTCCAGTGCCTTCAGGGAATTGTTTTTTAGTGTCTTTTGTCCAGAGTTTATGTCTGATCCAACACAGGGGCTTACTAGGACATATCATAAGTGGATAACTCCAATAACATTTTATTAAGCTATCCATTTAACTTAGGACACAGGATCAATCACCCACTGACTAAGATTCTTGCGTATCAAAACTTTCTGAATACCACTTCATTTCTGCTACTCATTAAATTGTGCCCACATGGTTTTTTTTTTTTAAGATTTTATTTATTTATTTATTTATTTGAGAGAGAGAGCATAAGCAGGTGGAGGGGTAGAGGGAGAGGGAGAAGCACACTTCCCATTGAGCTGGGAGTCTGACACGGGGCTTGATCCCAGGACCCTGAGATCATGAAGGCAGACACTTATCTGACTGAGTCACCCAGGCGCCCCTCACATTTTTTTTTTTTTACTTTTTAAATAAGCTTTTTATTTTTATTTTATTTAAAGATTTATTTATTTGTTTGAGAGAGAGAGAATGGGGGGAGGGGGAGAGGCAGAAGGAGAGAGTCTTTAAGCAGACTCCATGCTGAGTTTGGAGCCTGACTTGGGGCTGGCTGGATCTCATGACCCTGAGATCATGACCTGAGCTGAAACCAAGAACCAAGAGTTGGGTGCTTAACCAACTGTGCCACCCAGGCACCCCAATAAGCTTTTTGTTTTAGAGTAGATTTAGATTTGCAGACAACTTGTGAAGATAGAATAGAGTTCCTATATATCCCACACCCAATTACCCCTATTCTAACATCTTACCTTTGTATGGTACATTTGTCATAATTAATGAACTAATATCATTACATTATTATTAACTAAAGTCTGTACTTTATTCAGATTACCTTAACTTTTACCTAATATCATTTCTGTGTTCCAGATCTCATCAGGGATCTTTACATTTAGTTGACATGTCTTCTTAGTTCCTCTTGGCTGGGACTTTTCCTTGTTTTTGATGACCTTAACAGTTTTGAAGAGTACTAATTAAGTATTTTGTAGAATGTTACTCAATTGGGATTTGTCTGATATTTATCTCATTAAACTGGGGTTATGTGTTTTGGGGAGGAAAGCCACAGAGGTAAAGTGCCATTTTCATCAAATTTTATTGGGGGGTTTTGCTATGGTCTGAATTGTGTCCTCCCTCAGCCCCACAAATTTGTATGTTGAGCCCTAAGCCCCAATTTGACTGTATTTAGAGATAGGGTCTTTAGAAGGTAATTAAGATTAAATGAAGCATTAATGGTGGGGCCCTAATCCAATAGGATTAGTGTCCTTATAAGAAGAGACACCAGAGACACCAGATCTCTCTCTCTCTCTCTCTCCCCCCCTCTCTTTCCAACACATGAGAACACAGTGAGAAAGCAGCCATCTATAAGCCAGGAAAAGAGCTCTCAACAGAAACAGAATTGTCCTGTGCCTTGGTCTTGGATTCCTCAGCCTCCAGAACTATGAGAAATAAAGTTCTTAAAGCCATCCAGTCCATGGCATTTTGTTATGGCAGTCCTAGTTTATGTAGGCAGGTATATGGTGTCAACATGACTTACAGCCTTGATAACCTGGCTGGGGTAATTTTGTCAGGTTTCTACACTGTAAAGTCACTCTTTTCCCCCAGCCTCTTTTCATACTATACTCTTTGTTGTTGTTGTTTTAAAGATTTTATTTTTAAGTAATCTCTATACCCAACATGGGGCTTGAACTCACAACACCAAGATCAAGAGTCACATGCTCCACCACCTGAGCCAGCCAGGCACCTCCACACTATACTCTTTGGAAGGAAGTCCACATCTTGTCTCTTGACCCACATTGTCTTTGACCTCTGCTACTCCAGGATCCCCTCTCTCCATTGAAATCAGGGAACCCATCTCAACTGTAACTTCTTCCTTCATCAAATCTGTCCACAGGAAACAGCCACCACATAGGTTACGGGGACACTGGTGTCCATCCACTAACATATTTCTCAATGCCTTAGTGGATGGAGTGTCCTCTGGGATTTCTTAGGTGAAGTAGTGAGGGAGTGGCCATTCATACATGAAAGATCTATTCCAACATTTCTGTCTCCTTAAGACCTTGGGTTCCTTCTTCTAAGTTATACCAGAAAGTTCTTGCATCTCAACTTCACTGAATGTAGGCCACTACTTAAAGTTTCATTCAACCAACTTTTTTTTTTAAGATTTTATTTATTTATTTGAGAGAGAGAGAATGAGAGAGAGCGAGCACATGAGAGAGGGAAGGGTCAGAGGGAGAAGCAGACTCCCTGCCGAGCAGGGAACCTGATGCAGGACTCCATCCAGGGACTCCAGGATCATGACCTGAGCCGAAGGCAGTCGCTTAACCAACTGAACCACCCAGGCGTCCTCATTCAACCAACTGTTAGAGCCATTTCCAGCTGCACAAGCTAGCACATTAAATCTAGAATCGTGGTAAAAGTGCTCATCAATTGAATTGAATTAGTTAATAATTCAACCAAATCTGGTGTTAGATTCTGTCTTCCTTGTTTATTGCCTTCCTGGAAAAAAAAAAATCCATTCTTTTACATATTCTCCAAGTCTGAAAATACAAATGAGCAGAATATTGCAATAATAAGCACAAGTCATTTCTTCCCAGTCAGACTTGGAACATGTTGAGATCTGACCGTAGTTATAGATCTAGTGCAGTGGTCCTCTACTGGGGATGATTTTTTTTTCTCCCAGAGTACATTTAGAAATGTCTGAAAACACTTTTGGTTGTCACAACTTAGGCTTGGGGAGGTGTCACTGGAGCTAGTGGGTAATTCGTCAGGGATGCTGCTAAATATCTTACAATGCACAAGACATCTGCTCACAATAGCTATCCATAGCCCGGCATGTTGAGAAACTCTGATCTACAGGTACCAAAGAGTGGTTGGAGTGGAACTTGAGGAAAACAGACATCCCTCAGGTAATGTTGTTACAGGGCTTTTAAGCAAGGGATGGAAGGCTGTCTCCACTGATTTTGGAGGTTCAAAGAGGTTTGGGCACTCTAGAATCTCAACTTTGAGTTAACCCAAATGTCACCATTCCAGTTTCAGTGTCATACCCATCAATGCCCTATCTTTCACCAGAGAGTTCTGGCAAGACTATGAAATCAACTTATATTGTAATTCTGAAATCTGCACAATTAAATTTTATGTTTGATTTTCAGCAAGATTCGTTTGCAGGTATAAAATATAAGGGATTCTTTAGGGCTGCCATAGAAACTTCCATTCTCTGTCATTGAACTGAATGTTTAGTGACTTGAACTTTCCATTTCTT
>NC_138377.1:28538548-28570873 GCF_054177405.1 Leptonychotes weddellii | reverse complement strand
TGAACTTTCCATTTCTTAAATAAGTTCTTTGGTGGGTGCAAATGAAGCCACTCCCAACATAGAATTGTTACAGTTACCGTTACCATCAGATAGTCATATGTGGCTCTAAAGCATTTGCTTTAGTGGATACTTCAACACAAACGACTAGAGGTGATAAGTTGATCACTTATGATGCTACTACATCACATTTCTCATTGACAACTTGCTTGACATTGAATTTGAGTTTAAGGGTATAAACCAGTCAACCCCAAATCCTGTATCTCAAAGTCTATTTCCTAGAATCACTCTTGTACCATTTTCTGTTTTAGTCAGTATTCAGTAAAGAAACAAACTATAGCAGTTATCTTCACTAAGAATTTATATAAAGAGTTATTGGAGGGGCACCTGGGTGGCTTAGTCGATTAAGTGTCCGACTCTTGATTTTGGCTCAGGTCATGATCTCAGGGTTATGAGATCGAGCCCCACATCTAGCTCTGCAATGGGTGTGGAGCCTGCTAGGCATTCTCTCTCTCTCTCTGCCCTTCCCCCCAACCTTGTGCATGCTCACGTGCTCTCTCGCTCTCTCTCTCAAAAATAAATAAATAAATAGGACAGAGCCCAGACCTTTAAAAAAAAAAGGTGTTGGAGATATCACAGGCATTGGAGAATTGAAAAGAGAAAGTAGAACAAGGAAGTAGTAATTGCAAGAAGTAGATGGGGAAATAAAGTGTCAGGGTTGGGATTATTGGGATTAAACACTTGAAGGAGGGGCCCTGGAGGGCTGGAAGCTCAGTAGCTTAGCCATGGGCCCCTGCAGTGTTGGGACCCAGACCTCCCAGGAGGGTTGCTCCCTAGCTGGTACTGGTATCTCTGAAGAGTATGATGAGGCTAGTTCTGGGAACATGGAAAGGAGTCCAGAGCTGGAACCAACTGCTGCTGCTGGCACGAAGAACTGTTGCCTGGGTGACTCGGATAGAAACGGGAAGCGAACAGGAAGGAGCAGTCCCTTCTCCCTTCCTCCTGCCTCTGATCTCCCACTATAGGCAGAACCTGACAGAGAGCCAGGCTGGCAAAGGAAGAATGTGAAATGCAGAGACCCAGCCTCAGCACCATAAAACAGAGCATAGATGGGTGACTTTGAAGCTGAGGAACAGTTTCTTCATAACCAGCACAGTTAGACAAGCGTTGCTCAAATAACACACCAAAGGATGAGGGAGAAGCAGGAGTCTAGGACATTTCACAGATTTCTAGCGTTAGTAACTGAATGACTAGTGGAGAAAGAGGTAGAATAAATGTGGAGTGGGCAGTCAGAAGGGAGCTAGTTTGTAGCATGTGGAAAGATCTGCCGGGGTTGATAAATTTAGTTTGAGAAGCCTGGAGTCTAATATAGTACAATTCAAAATGTAGTCTTTGGACTAGCTGGTCTGCAATTAAAAAAAAAAATTGCAGTAAAATAAATATAAAATCTATCATTTTAATCACTTTTATAATTGTGATAAAAGATATATATAACTTAAAATTTACCATTTTAAGCATGTTTAAATGTATAGTTCTGTGGCATTAAGTATATTTACATTGTTTTGCGACTATCACCACCATCCATCTCCAGATATTTTCCATCATCCCAAACTGAAACTCTGTGCCCAATAAACAGTAACTTCACATCCCTCTCTCCCCCCAGCCCCTGGTCATCACTATTCCACTCCAGTCTCTATGAGTTTGACTCTTCTAGCAACTTCATATAAGTGGAATCATGCATTACTTGTCCTTTTGTGTCTGGCTTATGTCAGATAGCATAAATACCTTCAAGGTTCACTCCTGTTGGAACCTGTATTATAATTTCATTCCTTTTTAAAGCTGAATAACATTTCATTTTGTGCAATTTGGTTTTTTAAATGCATTTTTGTTTTTATTAATTTTTCTTTTATTTATTAACTTTTTAAAAGTAGGCTCCATGCTCAGCATGGAGCGTAATGCAGGGTTTGAACTCACGACCCTGGGATCAAGACCTGAACTGAGATCAAGAGTCAGAGGCTTAACTGACTGAGCCAACCAGGCGCCCCAATGCATTATTATTATTATTATTATTATTATTTTAAGTAAACTCTACTCCCAATGTGGGGCTGGACCTCATGACCCCAAGATCAAGAGTTACATGCTCTATCAACTGAGCCAGCCATGTGCCCCACAATTGTTTTTTATTAGTCCTCAGTAAGGTAAAAGTTTGGGCCAGAATGTAAAGTATCTATGTCAGCAAGCACATTTTTGTTGGTAGAAGTTTTCAGTGAAGGAAGCAGTATGCTGATTTACATTTTGGAGCAAGGTCCTTTTCTCATCAGGGCCCAGCACTCTGAGAGCACTGAGAGTAAGCATTTGGAGACACAGCTTTGGACTGGAGATTTGGGAATAATTCACATGTAAAAGAAAAAAAAAATCCAAACCAGAACCAGGATGCACTTCTTTGTTCATCTTAGTGATGTAATTTATAGCCACCTTCTAGGAAGAAATTAGAACTTCTGATAAAATGTCTACACAAAATTCTAATAAAACTGAAGGGATTAAAACTTCCGAGAAGGCAGTTATCCACCCCCTCACCATTCAGTTCAGATTGTAGTGAATTTCACCACACATTCTTTTCTTTTTTGTACCTAATTTAAAATGCCTTTCTTTTTTCTTTTTTTTTTTTTAAGTAATCTCTACACCCAACATGGGGCTTGAACTTGCAACCCTGAGATCAAGAGTTGCATGCTCCACCGACTTAGTGAAACCAGGCGCCCCTAAAATGATTTTCTAACCAATCTCTTTTCCTCCCAAATATCCCTACCAAAAGTAAATCTTTGAATTGGACTTCTTAAAGGATAATAGTTAAAAAAAAAAAGGAAAATTATGACTCAGATGCAGATATGAAATAAATACATGTCAAAGATTTAACTCATGAATTAATGAGGGAACTGGAAAAGATGTTAGAATCAGTTTAAAGGAAAACCCAAAGACCAAATAAATATCTAAGCCCATCAAAAATGTTGAAATATGGGGCACCTGGGTGGCGCAGTCTGTTAAGTGTTGGGACTCTTGGTTTCTGCTCAGGTTATGATCTCAGTGTCGTGAAGCCCTGCATGGGGCTCTGTACTCAGCGGGGAGTCTGCCTGAGACTCTCTCTCTCACTCTCCCTCTGCCCCGCCCCACCCTCTGTAAAATAAATAAATAAATCTTTAAAAAAATGTTGAAATAAATTTTCTCAATAGACACAAAGCTGGTTTATTGAGGGGTGTGTGGGGGCAGGGATGTCAATAGAAGCTTCACCTAAGAGCATTTATTTGCACATCTAAAGACAATAATTCTTTGCATTACTATCAGTTTTCTACAAATTAACCTGTATCTCTTCAGCGTTGTAAAAGTGCTCAAAGACTATAAAAGGCACGAACCCTATAGAATCTGATAAGTGGGAAGGGTATGCTTAGAACAAAGCACTTTTCCATTTCCTGATAATCTTTTGGTCCGTTTAGAAATATCCTACTATAGGCCTTCTCCCTTGTTGCAAGATAGTAAAGAAATTTTGATGTATACTCATAACAAAATTACCTGAAATTTTTTCTTTTTTTCAAAAATTTATTTATTTATTTTAAAGAATGAGAGCATGGAGGGGAGGGGCAGAAGGAGAGAGAGAATCTCAAGCAGATACCCCACTGAGCCCAGAGATAATGACCTGAGCCTAAATCAAGAATGGGATGCTTAACCGACTGAGACACCCAGGCGCCCCTGAAAATTTTTCTTAAACACTTGGCTTCTAACACTGGTTGCTGATGTGGGAAAGTAAGGTGGAAATCTTGAAAGTAAATAATTTTCACTGAATTCTTATATTTTTCGTATGGCTCCCCTATTTTTAACTAGACAAGGTATCTTCTACTTTGTTCTCTCTAGGGAATCAATCCTAAACCTGCTGCAGAGGCTGGAGGAATAGTCACTTGGCAGCTAGGGAGGAAGTCTGGTGGTTTAACTGCTTTTGAAATAGACTTTTTACCAATTCTTCTTCTTTTAGTCCCAACTTTACTGCTGCTTCTTGAGGTACCTGGTGCTGCCAATCCTTGAGCCTTTTGGTGGTTCTCGAGGGCAACCAGGCTTGCTTCTGGCCTGTCTCTTGATACATGAGGAGTCTACAAGTCAGTTCCCACTATCCTTCTGTTTTCCAGCTTCCAAAATGTTAGTGATTTATCTCCTGTTCTCTAAGAGACTGACTATACAAACAGACACTAGCCAAACCATATATGACAATGGAACTCTGACCCATAACTTCTACTGCAACCAGCCTGGGAAGCCAAACCACAGCCTCTGAGGCAAACCGCCCAGAATGGTTAGAACTTGTTGATGAGTCAGCTTTCTTATATTTTGCCCCCACTTCCAACACAGGACCAACCGGAGAAAGCCAAACCAATCACATAAGAAGCCTGGTTTCTAGTGAGCCCATCTCCAGCTTCCCCACAATGATGACTGCCAATCAGAGCATATTTGAAGCTGTCCCTGTTTTCACCACAAAACTTTCCCACTCATCTCTCTGCCTTTGAGTCTTTGCCCAACACGAGAGATGGTGGCTGACTTCCTGCTATGTTTGCTCTCATTTTGGTGGTCTTCTTTTTCTAATATCTTTTTTGCCTTGAGATTTTGTGTTTTTTCCTATTTTTAAAGAGAGATTTCAGTAGGAAATGGAGTTACATGTGACTCAATCCATCATCTTTAACTGGAGTTCTGTTCTTATGCTTCTTGCTCTGGTGACTTAGATGACAGCAATCCACGCTTTACCTTCCAGCTCTAGAAGGCTGGCAAATAACCTTTGCTTTTCCTCTTGCAATGATACAAAATTCAACACCTATTCATATTCCTCCAAAGAATTTACTGGAACAAAAACATTGGAGAATGGTACACACTTTGAGATAGAAGATGAGGTTACATATTATACGTACACAAATTCCCCAAACACTTTAAACCTCCCCCCTTCCTGCCCAAAGTCTCTCCTCTGAGATATCTTTCTCTTTCTCCCAGGAAGTTGGGAGCCTTGCTGACTCCTCCCTTTATCTCTGACTGGTCCCCTGAATCTTCTAATTTCTTACCCTTTTACCATACAAAGCAATTCAGCTCAACACCCATGCATACCACTCACTACATAACAAAAGGAATGCTGACTCACCAGCCTTTCAACCCCTACTGTTGGGTGAACTTGTGCCAGGGTAGGAAGAGTCTCACCCTCTTTCTGAGGGGCCTTCATGAATTTCTTCTTTTCCAAGAGGTAGTCTCAGTCCAGCTCTTTAGGAGAAAGAGAAAAGTTCCATATCTCTCTAAACCACAAAGAAAGGATATCTTTTCTCATTTGCTAACAAAGACTCTTTTGTCTTTCCAGATAGTTTATAAGCTTCTTGAATGCATAGAAACATAATTTTTATAATCTGTAGGGTACCTAATAATATTACAAAAGCTTATAGAAGGGATCAGTGGGCAGAAAGGATGGATAGAATTATGATGGAAAGAAATAGGATTTTCAGAAAAAGCCTATTTAGTGGTTCCTCTAAGCTTTGACCTTTATCTTCAAGACACTAAACAAATCCAATAAAGTGTTTTCACTTTTCATTTGCTTGTTTGATCATTTTTAATATTTTATTATTTTTTAAAATATTTATTTATGTTAGAGTGAGAGAGAGTGCACACATGGGGGGGAGGAGTGGAAGGAGAGGGAAAGAGAATCTTAAGCAGATTCCCCGCTGAGCACAGAACCCAAGGTGGGGCTGGATCTCATGACCCTGAGCTGAAATCAAAAGTCAGACACTTAACTGACTGAGCCACCCAGGCGCCCCTTTAATATTTTATTTTTAAGTAATCTCTACATCCAACATGGGGCTCGAACTCACAACTCCGAAATCAACTGCTGAATGCTCCACTGACTGAGCCAGTCAGGTGCCCCGTGTATTTAACATGTTTTAGTTGACTTGTGTGGTATGCATTCATTATTAATACCTTTCATTTCGTGCATCAGTTAGGGATTGGGTTTCGCTGCTGATAACAAAGACTTCACTACAGTGGCTTAAAAAATTAGTTTATTTTCTAATATAGAGAAGTCCAGAGGTAGGTAGTTCAGGGTTGATATGGAAACCACAGAAGATATCAAGGATCCAGGCTTCTATCTCTCTACTCCACCTTCCTAGACACCTGGCTTCCATCTTCAAGTACTGCTGTGGTGGAGAGCTGTTGGAGCTCTAGCCATCAAGTCCTAGTCTTAGCAAGAAATAAGTGGAAGGGTAACAACAAAAAGGCAAAAAAAAAGGCTTGTGGCAGTGGTCTGCCCCCTTTTAAAGAACTACTGAGAGTCCAATGCAAAAACTTTTGTTTATACCTCTTTGGCTAGAACTTAATCACATGACCATACCTATTACCAATGGAGACAGGAAAAAAAAAACAACTTTGAATGCATTTTTAAATGTGTTTTTTAAATGCAATCTTAAATGTATTTTAAAAATGTCCCCTGACTTTTGTTACTAAGCAGAGGGGAGAATGGAGATATTGGGTAGGCCACTAGCACTTCCTGCCATAGTTCTTGAATTTTCTGTATATGACATCCCAGTGTTTGACATTAAGGTGTCCTCAAAATCAATGAATAAATGAATAAAGCATTTTTAGACAAATCAAGCAGTTCATGGTATAATATTTTAAAATGAACTGATTTTAATTCTAGAGCAGTTTTAGGTTTACAGAAAATTTGAACAGGGGCGCCTGGGTGGCTCAGTTGGTTAAGCGACTGCCTTCGGCTCAGGTCATGATCCTGGAGTCCCGGGATCGAGTCCCACATCGGGCTCCCTGCTTGGCGGGGAGTCTGCTTCTCTCTCTGACCTTCCCCCTCTCATGCTCTCTCTCTCTATCTCATTCTCTCTCTCAAATAAATAAATAAAATCTTTAAAAAAAAAAAAAAAAGAAAATTTGAACAGAAAGTAAAGAGAGTTCCCATATACTACTTCCTCCACCCCAACACACACACACACATACGATTTTCCCTACTATTAAATCTTGCACTGGTGTGGTACATTTGTTACAATTGATGAACCATTATTGATACATTATTACCAATTAAAGGGCATCGTTTATTTTAGGGTTTTCTCTTTGTGTTGCACAATTCTATGGGTTTTGTCACATGCATAATGTCATGCATCCACCATTACAGTATCATACAGAATATGTTCACTGCCCTAAAAAATCCTCTGTACTCCATCTATGCACCTGTCCTTTCCTCCCCAGGAACCCCGGGCAAGCACTGATCTTTCTTTCTCGTTCTTTTTTTCTTTCTTTCTTTCTTTCTCAGAGAGAGAAAGTGTGCACACGAAGCGTGGGTGTAGGGGCAGAGGGAGAGGGAGAGAGAAAATCTCAAACGGGCTCCACGCTCAGTGCTCAGCACAGAGCTTGATGCAGGGCTCGATCCCACAACCTGATCCTGACCTGAGCCAAAAGCAAGAGTTAGAGACTTAACCGACTGAGCCACCCAGGTGCCCCACTGATCTTTTTACCGTTGCCTTTTCCAGAATATCATGTAGTTGGAAACATACAGTTTGTACCCTTCTCAGAATGGCTTCTTTCACTTAGCAATATGCATTTAAGATTTCTCTATGTCTTTTTATGGTTTGATAGCTCATTTCTTCCTATTGCTGAATAATATCCCATCATATGGATGTGCCACAGTTTGATTATACATTCACCTATTGAAGAACACTTTGGTTGCTTTCAATTTATGACTAAAGCTTCTATAACATTTGTGTGTAGGCTTTTTTAAAAATAGATTTTTATTTATTTGTCAGAGAGAGAGGGCGCACAAGCAGGGAGAGCAGTAGGTAGAGAGAGAAACAGGCTCCCTGCTGAGCAAGGAGCCCAATGCGGGACTCTATCCCAGGACCCTGAGATCATGATCTGAGCCGAAGGCAGCCTCTTAACTGACTGAGCCATCCAGGCATCCCTGAACATCTTTTCATATGCTTATTTGGATAGCCTATATCTTCTTCAGTGAGATGTCTCTCCACATCTTTTGCTCACTTCTTAATTGAGTGTTGAGTTTCAAAAGTTCCTTATATATTCTGCATAATAGTCCTTTATTAGATAAGTGCAGATATTTCCTCTCAATCTGGTGTGTCTTTTCATTCTCTTGTCTAACCTTTTTTTTTTTTGGCATAATGTTTTTCATCATATCTTTTAGTTTCTTAAATTTTTGCTTATTTTGTTATATCCCCCTTTTTTAGTCCTAATATTATTTATTTGTTGCTACTTCTCTTTTATCTATATCAATTTCACAGAAACTTGTTTTCTTTATTAGTCCTTTCAAAGACCTAACTTTAGTTTTTTGGTCATCTGTATTATATATTTTTCTACTTTATTAATCTTTATCTTCTTTATCTTTATCTTCTACTGTTTTGGATTTTTGTTTCTTCTAATGTATTAGGATAATCACTTATATATTTAATTTTTAGTCTTATTTTCTACTGTAAATGCATATAAGGTTATTACTTTACCTGTGTCCTATAAACTTTCATATATAGTTTTTTTTTTTTAAAGATTTTATTTATTTATTTGAGAGAGAGAATGAGAGACAGAGAGCATGAGAGGGAGGAAGGTCAGAGGGAGAAGCAGACTCCCTGCCGAGCAGGGAGCCCGATGAGGGACTCGATCCCGGGACTCCAGGATCATGACCTGAGCCGAAGGCAGTCGCCCAACCAACTGAGCCACCCAGGCGCCCCTCATATATAGTATTTTTATTACCTCTCAAATCTTGTATTACCTCTCAAATCTTGTATTACTTCTCAAATCAAATATTATAACTTTGCATTGGGATTTCTTCTTTGACTTTTCTGTTATTAAGATGTTTTTTAAATCTCCAGGAGCACCTGAGTGGCTCAGTCAGTTAAGGGTCTGCCTTCAGCTCAGGTCATGATCTCAGGGTCCTGAGATTGAGGCCTGTGTCAGGCTCCCCACTGAGTGGGGAGTTTGCTTGTCCCTCTCCTTCTGCTCCTTCCCCCTGCTTGTGCTTTCTCTGTCTCTCTTTCAAATAAATAAATAAATATTTTTTTTAAAAAATGTTTTTTAAATCTCTAAATATAGTTTTAAAAATAATCATTTTATTATTGACTTCTAACTTAATTGTAATATTCTAACTTAATTGTAATATGACCAGAGAATGAGATCTGTGTGATAGCATTTTTTTGCAATTTGTAGAAAGTTGCTCAATGACCTAAATCAAAATTAATTTTCTTAAATCTTCCTTGTAAGTTTTTAAAGTATTTGTGTTCTCAAAATGCTGGGTGCAGAGTTCTATATCCATTCCTTAGAAAATCATGGGGTGCCTGGGTCGTTCAGTTGGTTAAGCATGACTCTTGATTTCAACTTAGGTCATGATCTCAGGGGTGTGAGATTGAGCCCTATATTGGGCTCTGTACTGAGTGTGGAGCCTGTTTAAGATTCTTTCTCTCCCTCTCCCTCGACCCCTCCCCCCTCGTGCACATGCTCTCGCTCTTAAAAAAAAAAAAGAAAATGTTAATTAATGGTGTTGGAGATATTCCTGCGATGGCTAGTGATTCTTGGATATCATTACCTATGTAGGTGTTATTGACTGAATGTTTTGTCTCTTCTCAAAATTCATATGTTGAAAACTAACCTCCAGTATATTGGTATCAGGAGGCGGGGGCTTTGGGAGGTGATTAGGTCATGTGAGTGGACCCTCATGAATGAGATTAATGCCTTATAAAAGAGGCCCATGAGAGCTCCTTATCCCTTGGCCACGTGAGGGCACAACAAAAAGACAGTGGTGTATAAAGTAGATAGCAGGCACTCACCAGACAGTAAATCTGCCAGCACCTTGATCATGGACTTTCCAGCCTCCAAAACTATGAGAAATAAATTTTTGTTGTTTATAAGCCACCTACTCAATGGTATTTTATTACAAGCACCTAAATAGACTAAGACAAAGAGTGAGGTATTAAAAAGCTGACTGGGAATCCTTTATGCACAGATGGGGCTTGTTGGATTGGATCTTTAATTTAGGGTGATTGCTTATGGACCCAGACAGTTTATTATGGTGTAGGGGAGAAAATATTTTTCCTCTACCCTTCTAGATTTTTGTGGCTGGTCTATTAATTAAATTGACATAAGACAGATGAACAGGAGAAAACAAATTTAATTATTTACATATGAGAGCCCTGTAAGAATGAGACCCAAGGACAAGCCTGGCAATTGAGGCTTATATGCTATTCTAAGCTAAAGAATAGGATAGGGGCCTGGGGCTTCAAATGGGAGGAGGGGAATTCACAGGACAAGAGAGCAGATATTTGGTAATTAGATATTTGCCCTGCTATACATTAAAAGTTCTTAAAAGTTATCTCCGCTAATAGCTCTTTTTCTGTGCCAGACCCCCATTCTAAATTCTTTTAGGTAGTTAAGGGAGAGGTAAAACTTTTTCTTAAATATGCTGGGTCTTAATTGCCTTTAGCTCAGAATAATCCACATGCCAAAGTGGCATATGTTTGTACCATGTATTCTGTTCCTCCTCAATGGGGATCCCTCAAATGTCAATATTCTGTCATTCTAATCAAATTTCTATCTTATAAAATTACACTGAGATTTGTTTGTCTGCTGTTATCTCCATTCCTATTCTTTTTCTTCTTTGGGTTTATAAACTTTTCACTCCTTTACTTTCATTAAAAAAAAAAGTTTCATTTATGTATATATGCATTCAGGAAAGTGTCCACAAATATGCAACCTGCATACATATGTAAACCAGCACTCAGATTAATAGAACATTATCAGCACTTCATGAGCCTCCCCATGTTCTCTTCCAGAGTCATTACTCCACATTGACTTCTAACAGCATAGATATTTGGGTAGTTTCCAGTTTAGGGCTATTGCCAATTATAGGTATGGGCTTTTTTTATGTTTGTCCTTTCAGTGAACATATGTACACATTTCTGTTGGGCATATACCTTGGAGTGAAACTGTTGGGACAAAGGCTCTACATACATTCAGCTTTATTGATATTGCCAAACAGTTTAACAAAGTGATTGTACCAGTTTACATTCCCTCAGCAGCATATGAGAGTTCTGGTTGCTCCACAACCTTGTCAATACTTGGTGTTTTCTGTCTTTTTCATCTTAGCCTTTCTGGTTGGAATGGAATGGCATCTCATTGTGGTTCTAATTTGCATTTCCTCTTTACTCTTTTTTTTTTTTTTTTTAGGTGTTTCAGGATGGAGCGATTAAAATACAGGGGGTTAATCCTCTACATCTGCCATAAGTTTCTCCCTTATGGGTACTTACCTAATGGAACTTAGAACCTTTTTTCCTGTACAGGAGGCAATATAATACAGAGAATGAGGGCAACAAACTTCGCAAGAAGATATACTGAGGTTTGATTCCCAGCTCCAATGCTTACTTGCTACTACCTTGAGAAATTTATTTAACCTTTCTCCATTTTATGTAAAATGTCACTAATAATAGTACTGTTTCAGGAGGTTGTTTTGAGGATTAAATGAGATAAAATACATAAAACAATTTCCTAGCACACTGTGTGTACATAGTGAACAAATGGCAGCTATTATTATACCTTATATTCTTTATGCTCATCTCATTTCTCCTTCTGTTACACTTTTTATGACAGGGAAACAATACATAGCACATATTAGCCTCTTCATATATAATAGTTGCTGATAAAGACTAGTTGAATGAATGATTTTAAATATAAACATAAGGTATTGTGGTTATTGTTATAAAAGATGGCATAATTATTATAATGGCAATAGTATAAAATGCACTGCTAATCAGGAATACATTACTTAAACAGTGTCTCTCCTATTTACCTTTATCATTTAACAGTTAAGATAATTAGTGCTGTAGAGTAACATGACTTGAGCTAATTAGTAATAACAATTAGATGTTCCATATTACATTTGCGAGGGTTCCAGAGCTGCTTCTGTTAAAGCCCAAACCAAAACAAATAAAAAAATACCACCCCAGAAACAAAAACACCCCTTTTCTGAAGAGATGCTAAGCCTTTCCAATTTTAACAGATCCTTTGTTCAGCAGTGGAGAAACTGGGGAAGGAACAGCTGCCCCAGCAGCTTCCGTACAACATGGCGTCGCCCATTTGTATACCCCAGCCGGGTTTACGTCCTCCTAGCCGGTCGCAGGACCGGAAGTGGTTTCCGTCCTAGTGGATCCGGGTAGGTGCGCGCAGGTGGCCGAGGAGGGTTCCAGTTCCTCAGCGTGAAGTGCCGCAGGTGTTCGGGTTAGGTCCGGGGTCGCAGGTAAGGGAAAATAAGGGACCGCGGGACCTTTCACCCGCCTTGTGCGAGGGAAGGAAGGGGTTTTCAGTGCGGATTGAGGAGAGGCATAGATGTCACCGTGTGCGGGGGCGACTTATTGCGGGGACCCCGCCGTCCCCGAGCGACTTGGCCCAGCCCTTCTTCCCCTCCTCCGCGGCGGTTTAGCACCCACGTGTGCGATGAGGGCTCTCGCCCCGGACCGCGGCCCCCCATGCTTCCCCCGGCCGCCCCCTCGGGCCCCTCCGTCTCTCTTTAGGAGCGCCTACCAAACCTTCATGGCTTCTAGACCCAATCAGCTCAAAAGAAGGCACCGCCCACAGCACCTGGCAACTCCTTGGGCGCTGCGTGTTGCACTCGGCCGCCGTTACGGTTCCCTCCCCTCCCTTCGTGGGGACCTGCCCCCGTCCTCAGTGTTACCACCCTTTCCCTCCCAGACCACATCCGCTGCTCTGGGCCTTGCTGGGAGCAGGTTTGTCTTTCCGCAACCCTAGTGAGGCCTACAAAATTGATACTTGCTCATTAACATATAAGCAGACCCAACCCTTTCTAAGCTTTTGATGTACTGATTGGACGCGAACTCTCTTAGATACCCACTCCTTGAAAACACTACATTATTTATACCGTTTTTAAAAAGATTTAAAAAAAAATTTATTTTTAAGTGATCTCTACACCCAACGTGCGGCTCCAACTCACAACCCCAAGATCAAGAGTCGCATGCTGCACCGACTGAGCCAGCCAGGCGCCCCATACCGTATTTTTTTAGTTGTATTACATGGATAGAAGGAACTGCATGGGAATATTTTGTTAATTATCAGAATTAGGAAGTGTGGGAGAAAAGCGGCTTAATAGGGGAAAATAATGATTCGTTTTGGTCAAGTTGAGCTAGTTCTAAAAATGTATTCTTTTATATTTAATTTTTAAAATTTATGTATTTATTTGAGAGAGAGAGGGAGAGCAGAAGCAGGGGGAACAACAGACGGGGAAGGAGAAGCTGACTCCCCGCTGAGTAGGGAGCCTGATGCGGGCTCAATCCCAGGACCCTGGAGTCATGACTTGAGCTGTAGGCAGCTGCTTAACTCACTGAGCCACCCAGGCGCCCCATCTTTTATATTTATTTTAGTTGTAGTTCATGCATACAGCCTTTTATAAGAAATTTAAACAAAATGGATCCTCTTTGATCTCTCTCCATCTCCATCTTCTTTAATCTCTTAGACCTAAAGTAAGAACTGTTACCAGTTTGGGATGTGTTTTTCTATTTCTCTTTCTTTGCATTTATTGACAAGTATTCACATAAGTTACATGTATGTAAGATGTAAGATTTCATGTTAAATTTTTACTAATACATATTATACAAATATGGTATATTGTACCTATTCAGCAACTTGACTTTTATACTTAAAAGTGGGTCTTGGAACATTTTCTTTGTCCATATGTATGTGGAGATTGACCTTATTCTTTCTACTTGCTCTGTAAATTCCATGGTATATTAAGTTTTCATAGTATGCGAGATTCCATAGATTGCTTACAGTTAGACACAGTGTGGCAGAAAACATCCTCCCACATGTGTCTGTGTGCTCATGTGGACATTTCAAACCTGCAGATTGAATTGCTGGGTGGGAGGGTGTGGACAGGTAATGGCAAACTGCCCACCAACAGTGTATAATAATGTCTATTTCCCTAGCTCTTTTAAACATTTGATGCTATTAATCTTTTTCATTTTTGCCAATCTGATGGGTGAAAAATGATTCTGATTGGTGTTTTAATTTGTATTTCCCTAGTTACTAGTGAGATTGGGCATCTTGTCATGATTGTTGGCTGTTTGTATTTCCTCTTTTGAGAAATATCTCCTTTTAATTGGACTGTTTTTAAATATATAGTAGTTTCTTAATGTATTCTGGATATTAATTTTTTGTCATTTTTGTTTTAAGTATTTATTCCCAACATAGTGCTTTTTTAAAGTTAATGCTTGTCTTTCAACTACATGGCGTCCTTGTCAAACCATAGTTTTAACTTTTACATTTAAATGTATCAGTTTTTTACTCTGTGTATTCTGTATTTTGTGGCCGTCATTCCCCACCAGAGTGGTTCTCCAGTGGGAGATATTTTGCCTTCCAGGGGCTATTTGGTAATGTGAGGACACATTTTTTGGTTGTCTAACTGGGGTTGTAGAATGACGGGCATCTACTGGGTGGAAACCAGGGATGCTGCTAAATATCCTAGAACGCATTGGAAAGCCCTCCACAACAAAGAATTTTTCTGGAGTAAAAAGTCAGTAGTGCTGATGTTGAAGAACACTGTTATACCCTAAGGCACAACAGGGTTTTCTCTTATGACTATCCTTTCTCCTATAAATTCTTACATGTTTGAGTTTTTCTTCAATTCCTCTGGATGTGTGTGTGTGAGTGAATGGTGTGTGCATAGTTACTGTTTTCCCAACAGTGTCACTCTGAATATTAAATGCATTCATGACGCATTAATCTGAATTGCCACATTTATCATTTACTACTTTCTCACACAGAGTCAGTTTCTGGACTGTTCTATTCTGTGACCTAATTTTCGGTTTTGCTGGACCAATACCACAATATCTGATGTTAAATATATGTTCTATTTTGATATTTAGTAGGATACTCACTTATGATTATTACTGTCATTACTTTATTGAAAATTGTATACTTTATCAGCTCACATACTCATTTAAAAAAACTATGGGGGCTAATCTTAGAATTTCTTTTCCAGATTTTTAGAATTAGCTTGTCAAATAGTTTTTTTAAGTGGCTTTATCTAGATGTAATTTACATAACTCATTGTTTAAAGTGTACAATTCAGTGGTTTTTTTAGTGTATTCACAGTCGTGCAGCCATCACCACAATCTAATTTTAGAACATTTTCATCACCCCAAAAAGAAACCCATGCCAATTAGCAGTCATTCCCCATCCCATTCCCCAGTACCAGAGCCCTAGGCTAGCAATCTTTCTGCCTTTATAGATCTGAATATTTTATATAAATGGAATCATACAATTTGTGATATTTTGTGACAGGCTTCTTTCACTCAGCATAATGTTTTTAAGTTTCATCCATGTTGTAGAATGTATCAGTACTCCTCTGTTTTTGCTGCTGAACAGAATTCCATCCTATGTTGTATTTGTTTCCTAGGGCTACAGTAACAAAGTAACACAAACTGGGTGGCTTAAAATAACAGAAATGTATTCTCTCACAGTTCTGGAGGCTATAAAGTCCAAAATCAAGGTGTCAGCAGGGCTTTGCTGTCTCTGATGGCTCTAGGGGAGAATCCTTTCTTGCCTCTTCTTAGCTTTTGGTGGTTGCTGGCAATCCTTGGCATTCCTTGGCTTGCAGCTGCCGAAACTCTAACCTCTGCCTCTGTCTTCACATGGCCTTCTTCCCTGAGGGTCTGTCTTTATGTGATAATTCTCTCTGTAGGAGCCTGTTTCTGTGTCTCTTCTCCCCTTCATGGAAGGACACCATTTCTATTGGATTAAAGGCCCACACTAGTTCAGTATGACCTCATTTTAACTTGATTATGTGTGCAAAGGCCTAAGTTTCAATAAGGTCACATTCACAAGTACTGGGGGTTAGGACTTCAACATATCTTTTTTGAGGACACAATTCAACCCATAACCTTATGGATATGGTACATTTTATGTATCCACTTGTCAGCTGAAGGACGTATACATTGTTTCCACTTTTTGGCTATTTATGAATAATGCGGCTGTGAACTTTTGTTTGGACATATGTTTTCATTCCTCTTGGGTATATACTTAGCAGTGGAATTGCTGGGTCATATGGCAACCCTATGTTTAATCATTTGAGGAACTGCCAGTGTTTTTCAAAGCAGCCGCACCATTTTACATTCCCACCAGCAGTGTGTGAGAGTTCTAATTTCTCCATATTATTGCTAGCACTTATTATCTGTTTTTTTCATTAGAGCCATCCTAGTAGGTGTGAAGTGGTATCTCATTGTCATTTTGATCTGTATTTCCCTACTAGCTTTTCAGTGCTTATTGGCCATATGTATATCTTCTTTGAAGAAATGTCTGTTCAGATCCTTGCCTGTTTTTAACCGGCTTGTCTTTTTTATATTGAATTGTAAGAGTTCTTTATATATTCTACATACATGCTCTTAGCAGATATATGCTTTGCAAATATTTTCTCCCATCCTGGGGTTGTCTTTTCCCTCTCTTGATGATCAGTTCATTTTTAAAAAAGTTTTTTAAAATTAAGTTTGCATTACATTTATATGTTATTTTGACTATATTTGTAAAACAATCTCTTTATTAAAAAAATAGAGTAATTATAGTACCTTTTGAAGAAGGGTGTTGAAAGGATTGAGTGAGTAATGTGTACGTGATGGAATATAATGTGGCACATGCTGTGTGCTCTGTATTTGACAGCTGCGATAATATCTCTCTGCTCTTCCAGGCTTCTGTGTCTTCAGTAAAGTTTTCTATTTTTCTTCATATCAATCTTGCACATTTCTTGTTGAGTTTATACCTAGGTGTGTGTGTGTGTATGTGGTTGTTGTTTTGTGTGTGGTTTTAAAAAAGTGTATGTTGCTATTATGAGTGGGTTTTTCTTCATATTTCTATAATGGTTTTGGAAAGCTATTGATTTTATATATTCATCCAGCTTTCAAAATGATAAGTTGTAAAAGTTATGACTTGTTTACTTACCCAGGTGATTCCAGTATGGTCATTCTGTTAGGAATCATGGTTCTTTTTTTCTTTTTCTTTTTTTCACGTAAGAGCTACACCCAACGTTGGCATCTCATGATCCCAAGAGTCACATGCTCTAGTGACCAAGCCAGCCAGGTGACCTCCCCCGCCCCACCCACCTGCCTCATGATTCTTTTTCATTCTGCCTTCTTCTGCCCTGATTTGGATCTTCCTCCCTTCCAGGCTCTACTATGTGAGTCTTACATCAGGTCTTCCTGTCTCTTGCCTTGCTCTCCTCCAGTCTAGCACCCACACAGCCGCCATGGTGTTTTTTGAAATCTGAGTCTGAGCCTGGCACTTCCTTCGTAAGTCTGTTATTGGCTGTCCATTACCTATAAGGTTTTATCTTGTAAAGTACTTTAAGGCCCCTCACGACTCGCTCTGGATCTGCTCATTCCAGCACCATCTGTCTCTGTTTTCTTGTATGCACATTATGCTCTAGCACAGCACTGTCCAATGGAAATATAATGTGAGCCCCATAAATACAGTTTTCTAGTAGCCACATTAAGAATCTAAAGAGAGGGGCATGTGGGTGGCTCAGTTGGTTATCCAACTCTTGATTGAGCGTTAAGCGTCCAACTCTTGATTTCGGCTCAGGTCATGATCTCAGGGTTGTGAGATCAAGCCCCATGTTAGGCTCTGCACTCAGTGGGGAGTTTGCTTGAGGTTCTCTCTCTTCCTTTGCCTCTACTCCCTCTCCAAAATAAGTAAATAAATCTTTAATATAATTATATATATATATATGTCTGTATGTAAAGAAATAAGGTAAACTTAATTTTATTTATTTTTAAAGATTTTATTTATTTATTTGACAGAGACACAGCGAGAGAGGGAACACAAGCAGGGGGAATGGGAGAGGGAGAAGCAGGCTTCCCGCAGAGCAGGGAGCCCGATGCGGGGCTTGATCCCAGGACCCTGGGATCATGACCTGAGCCGAAGGCAGGCGCTTAACGACTGAGCCACCCAGGGGCCCCGGTAAACTTAATTTTAATAACATGTTTTTTTTTAACCCAGTATATCCAAATATTATTTCAACATAGATAGAAAAAAGCAATGTGGAATTCATATAAACAGAAAGTGTAATAGGAGTTACCAAGGATTGCACGGGATGGGATGGGAAGTTATTGTTTAACATGTACAGAGTTTGTGTGTGATGAGGAAGTTCTGGAAATGAATAGTGGCGATGATGTACAATATTGTGAATGTAGTTAATGCCACCGAATCATACACTTAAAAATGGTTAAATGGTAAATTTTGCGTTTTGTATATTTTACTAAAATAAAAAAGGTCCTCCTTAAAAATCAATATGGAAATTATCAGTAAGATACTTTTACATTTTTTCATAGTAAGTCTGCAAAATTCTGTATTTTACACTTAGAGTACATGTTAAATTTGCTTGAACTTTTTCACTTCTACTGTGGTGCTTCCTGCCTTTTGTATCCTTGTACGTGCTGTTCCCTCTGCCTGGCGTGCCCTTCTCCTCGGTGCCTGCACATCTGGACGGCTCACGTTCAGGTTTTGACCCCAGCGGCAGCGTCCCTTGCCCTCTCTCCCGAGCATTCCCGTTAGCGGTGCCCGCGCTCCTTCCTCTTTGTCAGCCCCGGGCCGTGCAGTGTTCTCCCCCAGCCCTGCAACCTGTTCACTACAGGTATTTCTCCTTTCCTGAATCCTACATTTTTGAGGGCAGATTGTGCCTTTTAACCCTTTTTACCCAGAGTCTGACACCACATCTGGCTTATTGAAAGTGCTACGTTCATGTTTGCTGGACGAACCCTTTGGCTGGAAAGACACCCACACAAAACCTCTCCATGTGAAAATGAATTAATATGTTTTTTGAATGTTGCCAAGCATTCCCTCATGTGGAGGTACCCTGCTTGCTCCTGCAGGTTCCCTGTGAGGCCTTTCTCTTACAGGGGCCATACGTGACAAAGAGTAAGTCAGGAACCTTACCATATGCTTGGGAACTCCGTATCTGAGGGAGCCCTTCTCACTGGAAGCAAATCAATAATATTTTATTTTTTAAGCCTTTTCTATTTTAATGTCACCTTATTTTAATGTTATGAAATATGGAGATAGTATGAAATGCAAAAATAAATGTAAAAAATGAATTAAAACACATGTGAGAAGATGTTATTTTCTTTGAAAACAAAAATTTGCTTATCTCTGCAAAATGATTTCTAAGTTGAGAGGGAATGCATAATCAAGATGCAGATTGGTCTCAAAGGATGAAACATTTGGCTGAAACAAGACGAAATTTAAAAGAAAGAAATGTAAAGCTTTGGATTTAAGTGCAAAATATAAATTATAATTACATAAAATGGGGGACTCGAGTTGGTATCAGTGAATTTCAGTTGACCACAAGCTTCATATGACCCACCATTGGGTTTCTTCTACTCAAAAACAGGTCATTTCATACAGCATTAATAAAGCCTAGGGTCCAGATACTAGGAAGTAGTAATACCAGTGTCGTCCACACCAATTGGACCCTGTCTCAAGTATTGAATACCGACCTGGGTGCCACATTTTAAGAGATACATTGACAAACTTGGAGGTGTTCAGAAGGACCCGGCCACAATGGTGACCCTCCCAGGTCACAGGAAGGCTGCTTGGATTGAGACGAATGTTCTAAGAGAAACTATAAAAGCTGCCTCTACATATCTCACAGGCTCTCAGGAAGGAACACCGTTGTCATTTCAGGGGCCAGACTGAACATCAAAGACCTCAAAGAGAGCGATTTCTGGGGCGACAGGGTGGCTCAGTCAGTTAAGTGCCCAACTCTTGATTTCGGCTCAGGTCATGATCTCAGGATTGTGAGATCGAGCCCCACATTCGGCTCCATGCTGGTTGTGGAGCCTGCTTAAAATTCTCTCTCTCCCTTTGTTCTTCTCACCCTAAAAAAAAACCTAAAAAGAGAACAATGTTTAAGTAGGGAACTTTTGCAGAATGCAAGGACTTTTCAATAAAAACTCCCTCTTAAGGTGATGAACTCTGTTCCTAGAAGTATTCAGATAGAGACCAGGTCATGATCTGTCAGGATTACCACAGAAAGGATTCTTAACTTGTGCAGGAGCTGAATTTGGCTCCTGAATTTTCACTCTGTGATTCTTTGTTTTCCTTTAATAGGAGTTCTGTGGTTTATAGAGCCCAATAGCAGTAAGAACTGACATTTATGGAACCCTGATGTGCTAGCCAGTAGGCTAAATCAGGTGTATTGATCACCTTACTTTTAAGTTTCACAGAAGTCCTACGGGGTAGGTACTATCTTTCCCATTTTACCAGTGAGGAAACAAAGACTTAGAGAAGTTCAGTGAATTGCCCAAGTTATATAGCTAGCAAGTGGCAGGGGCTGGATTTGAACCCAGGGTATTTGACTCTAGGGCCCTTGTCCTTATCCTCTACCTTAGGCTGCTCCCTGAACAGCTTAACATATTTGTTTAATTCATCCAAATGTGATTTGTTTCAGGAATATAATCATGTCTTAAGTGTGATATTTACATTGCCTATCTGTAAAAAACATCAGTTTAAAATAACGAGTACTTCTCTAATTATCAAGAGATACACATACTTGCACAGAATTTGAAAAATCAAAATCATAATCCTACTACCATTAGGTAATCACTGTTGTCAGTTTGATATTCAATTACTGGTACAACTTTATTTTATTTTTTTAAAAGATTTTATTTATTCATTTGAGAGAGAGTGTGTGCACACAAGCAGAGGGAGAGGGAGAAGCAGACTCCCCGCTGAGCAGGGAGCCTGACACGGGGCTCATCCCAGGACCCCGAGATCATGACCTGAGCTGAAGGTAGATGCTTAACTGATTGAGCCACCCAGGTGCCCCTACTATGTACAATTTAAAAAAATAAATTAAAATGGCAGATTGTTTTCAGTCATGGAGGGTGGTGAGGCCCTGAAAGCTTTGGATCCCAGAGCAAGCCCTTAGAGAGGTATCTTAGTCTCTTGGGGCTGCTAAAGTAGAATACCACAGACTGGGTGGATCATAAAAAACAGAAACGTATTTCTCCCAGTTCTGGAGGCTGGAAGTCCAGGAGCAAGGTGCCAGCATGGGTAGGTCCTGGTGAGGGCCCTCTTTCACAAGGCGGACTGCTCACTTCTCATTGTATGCTCACATGACAGATCAGGGAGGCAAGCTTTTATAAGGGCACTAATCCCATTCCTCGGGGCTCCACCCTCATGACTTCACCTAACCCTACTCACCTTCCAGAGGCTCCACCTCCTAATACCATCACATTGGGGGATAGGATTTCAACATATGAATGTTAGAGGGACACAAACTTTCAGTTTGTAATGCAAAATTTGATTTTTCTCACTTCTGGCCCAGCGTCGAATCATGCTGTTTCTTTTTAGCATCAAGGCTCAGTAAGGGGAAAAATGCTTTTTTCATTGGAATAAACAGATTTTTGTAATTGGATGATTAGAGACATTTATCATAAAATATAACACCTTGAATTGAGTTTTATTCATTCAATGAGTATTTATTATTATGAGCTCTGTGCTAGTTCCTGGGGATATATGTAGTGTTGAAGGAGCCAGGTAAGGTCGCTGTTTTCATGGAGTTTACAAGCTAGTGGGAAAGATAGACAGTGAATGAACCAGCAGTTATTCATCAGTCAGGCCACTGGGAAAACATCAGAAATATTGCTGAATTTTTTTTTAATATTGCTGAATTTTGACAAATGTGTGTACCTGTGTAACCCAAGCTTCCATCAAGACTTGGAATGTTAGGGCGCCTGGGTGGCTCAGTCGTTGGGCGTCTGCCTTCAGCTCAGGTCATGATCCCAGGGTCCTGGGATCAAGCCCCGCATCGGGCTCCCTGCTCTGTGGGAGGCCTGCTTCTCCCTCTCCCACTCCCCCTGCTTGTGTTCCCTCTCTCGCTGTGTCTCTCTCTGTCAAATAAATAAATAAAAAATCTTAAAAAAAAAAAAAAAAAGACTTGGAATGTTACATGCAATTCTAGAAAGTTCCCTCTTGCCTGAAATGCTCTTCCCTAGAATTTTTCGTGACCGGCTCTTTTTTTGATACTCAGTGCTCAGCTTAAATCTCTTCCCTGTAACCCCCTACCCCCACCCTGAGGCAACTACTGTTCAGATATTTTTCTACTATAGATTAATTTTAGTTGTTCTTGAACTTTATGTAAATAGAACCATACAGTATCTCTTTTGTATCTGGCTTCTTTCACTCAGCCTAATATAATTTAAGATTCATACATGTATCTTTAGTTTTATGAATAAAGCTGTTACGAACATTCTTAAGTTTTTTTTGGATAGATTTAATTTATCCAACTTGGGACTCAGAGAACTGTACTAGATCTGATGACCTCCGTCTTCCAACTCTTCACTACATGGATGTTGAGTTTCTCGATCTATCCTTCATGTCTCTGCTATGTTTTCTGCATCTTTCTGTGCTACATTCTGAGTGAGTTCCTCAGATTTATCTTCAAGTCCCTAACTCTCTCTCTCTGTCTGATCTACTATTTAACCTGTCTGTTGATTATTGAACTTTTAAAAAATTTTAACAAATATCTTTCGTGTCTAGAATTTCTACTTTTTGTTGTCTGCTGTTCATGTTTTAGCTTTTATTTTCCTTAATTTCCCCGAGTGTTGTTATTTTAAAGTTCCTTTCAGATCTCAGATATGGATATTTTTGTTTGGTTCTTCTGTGAACTGTTTTTTATTGGCTCTAGGGTTTTTTGATTTTTGTTTTGTTTTTATTCATTTATGATTGCTCTGCTAGGGACTGATCTTCTGTGGAAGTCCTACGTGTTTCCTGTGTGTTAGAAACAGACACACACACACACTCCAACAGAATGCACCAATTCTAACCATTTTAGTTTTAGGTTCTTGGCTTAGGGTTTTCTTTTGTGAGGATAATGTGAACTTGGCCCCTGTACTGCTTCATAGTGCAGGGTTGAGGGACTGTCTTCCTATGAGGAGCTCTGTTCATACTCTCAGCCTTGGGCAGGTGGCTTGCCTGCATCATGGTGGGTGAGTACTTTCAGTTCCTGTTCATGGACAAGGTAGTACTCTCCAGGGTCCCAGCTGTACCCTGGCCTCGTGGCCTAGACTTCTGGTCATGGGCTGGTATGAGTTCTGGTCTCTGCCCAGCTATCTCTCCCACCTACTTCCATTTCTGGCACCTGATGATTTCCCTTTCCTCTTTTTGAATTTAACTCTGTATTATACTTTTATCTTTTTAATGTCTTCTCCAGCATTTTGTATTGTTTCCAGTGAGAAAGGGAGGGTTTTTTTTAAACATCTTCTCAGAATATTTTAACTAGAAATTTGTGCAAATTCTTTAATCTCATTAAGCCTTAAGTAAAAGTACTGGAGAAAGTATACATGAGTACTTAGCACAGTTTCAGCAATAAAGTAAATCTTTTTAAAACAGCTTTCATTAGCAGTGTTGTGATTTCATTTTTCATCTCCAATGCCAAATATTTCTGTAGGTATGATGATAGCCCAGGGTTGTTGTAAATATTAAATTATTTAAAAAATAACTGTTACCGAAACTTTGAAAAATGATTAAAATAGTACACATTCAGTGGTAAACTCTCAGCCATAGAGAAGCATAGGCAGGGTCTAGCAGATCACTGTGTCTTTGGGCATTAGAGATTTTAGGCCAGAGCCCACAGATAGGTGGCACAGAGCCCAGAGTGTTTTTGTTTGGCTGGTACAATGTTTTAAAAACTGTAAATTTGTTGCTGACACTTAAAAATAGTGACATTTCCCATAAAATTTATTTTATTTTATTTTTTTTCAAAGATTTTATTTATTTATTTGACAGAGAGATAGCGAGAGCAGGAACACAAGCAGGGGGAGTGGGAGAGCGAGAAGCAGGCTTCCTGCCGAGCAGGGAGCCCGATGTGGGACTCGATCCCAGGACCCTGGGATCATGACCTGAGCCGAAGGCAGACGCTTAATGACTGAGCCACCCAGGCGCCCTCCCATAAAATTTAGATAACTGACTTCTCTTGAGTAATGGAGTTATCTGACTATACTGGGCCTGCTTCCCAAACAGGATCAATCACCTTGTGCTGAATGAAGTCTGTCCCATGATTTCTTTCCGTGACTGAGGCCAAGGGCCACTTACCCTTTATTATTACACATTTTCTGTTGTTATTTAAATAGTACAGAAATAGTACTACATATCCATTTCTCTGTCAAAAATAGGAAAACAAAAGATAGATGGAGAAAACCACGTGTGATGAGAAAAATGGAAGAGAGACTATTGTGTGGGGTTTCCCTGACTAAAGCCATCTGCCATTCTTATTTTTTTTAATTGTATAAAATAATAGAACATCAAACTGATCACAGTAGTCACCTAAGGGCAGTAGGATTTTAATTAATTAATTAGTTAATAATTTTATAATTAATTTTGATTTTTCAAATTCTGTACAAGTGTGTCTATGTTCAGACGCCCTGTTGTCATATGATTAAGTGACTGCTGGGCAGCTGGTAGAGGGCAGGGGGCTTTCCTCGGGTGAGAATGAAGGTGGAGATGGAATACAGAAGGTACAAAAGTGAGAAAAAGAAATACCGCTCTTTCCATGTGGAAATCTGTAGCATTTTGTTTTAGTTTGTGGACACATAGATTATAAGTGGAGCACTTTTTAGGGGAAAACATCTTTCCATCTAGGTTTAAATTCTGTATGTAAATACATTGTTGCCACTTGTTTTGCAGATTGTGGGATTAGTGATATGCTTTCCTAAACAGCAGAAAAAGTTGAAGATGTCTAGATACTTAATGGCTTTGACAGTGACCACCCTCATCGGTGTGGCCGTGGGGGGGTTTGTCCTGTGGAAAGGCATCCGGCGGCGGAGGACTAAAGCGAGCTCGGACAGAGGGCAGCAGCGGCAGCATCCGCAGCATCCGCAGCATCCGCAACATCCGCAGCATCCGCAGCAGCAAGCACCAGGCCGGAGGGAGCTGCCTCCTCCAGAAGAGGTCCGGCTGCGCGCCAGGGCCCCCGGAGCCTCATGGGAGGAGAGGATCCTCAGAGCAGAGGTGGTGACTGTGTCTCAGGAGGCCGAGTGGGACCACATTGAGCCCTTGCTTAGGAGTGAGTTAGAAGATTTTCCAGTACTTGGAATCGACTGTGAGTGGGTAAGTTAAAAAGCAAAAACAAAACGTGTAAATCTTTGCTGCTTTTCTAACTAGGTAACTTGAATGGTCAAGTAGAGGATAAGATTAAAGGAGAATTAGCTTGTTCTCAGCTAGCTCACAAATAGAATTTAGCAGAAGGAGAAGCTGCTTCTCTTCTCAGGATAGGGGTGTGCTTATAAACATGGGTTCTAGAGTGAGACATACCTGTACAAGCTCCATTTTGACCACTTATCATTCTTTGAACTTGGATGAGCTACTTATCCTCTCAGAGTCTCAGTGAACTTGTGTCCCATAGGGATGTAATGGTATCTCCCTCCCAGGACTTTTCAAAGGATTCAAATAGACAAGCCCTATAAAGGGGTTAGCATGATTTTCACATACAGTCAGTGCTCATTAAGTATTAGCTACTATTAATATTTTTAATAGTATTTTCATAAGGATGCCATGGAGAAGATAGTTAAGGAAGTCTACTTAAATGGGAATTATTACACAAAGTAGCATTTAAAGAGGTAACAGTTAAAATTTGAAATACTAATTACCCTCAGCCAGGTACTTTGCTGTTTTGTTTCCATTATCTCATTTAATTTCCACAGTAATCCATTGTAGGAAGATACTATTGTTACCTTCACTTTACAGCTAGGAAAGGAGGCATAAAAAGGTAACCACTTGAGCCCAGGGCTTTCTTAACCATCTGGTTAATCAATCTTTCCTTCTTTCTTTTTCTTTCTTTCCTTCTTTCTCTTTCTTTCTTTCTTTCTTTCCTTCTCTCTCTCTCTTTCTTTCTTTCCTTGATTTTATTTATTTAGAGAGCTCACGAGTGGGGGGAGGGGCAGAGAGAGAGGGAGAAGGAGATCCCAAGCAGACTCCATGCCAAGTACACCGAAGCCCGACACGGGCTCAATCTCACAACCCCGAGATCACAACCTGAGCCTAAATCAAGAGTCAGGCAGTTAACCACCTGAGCCACCCAGGCGCCTGACATCTGGTTTTTTCTCATAGGTCTTCCTTTGGGTGAGTTGTTACATAGTTGGGATGAGGATCATATGGTGCATCTATTCCTCTGTCATCCTGATTCACAGAGTGAACTTTAATCTCCTTGAAACAGAAGATATTATAAAAGTATAAATAAATCATAGTTATCATTTCTTACTAATTCAGTAGAATGCCTTGCCAAGATTCTCTGATGTATTTCTTCTGGATATTTAGGATATGGCCTAGAGCCAGGACCTGGAATCAGAAGAGGCTCTAAGCAGAAAAGCTGCCACAAAATCAGGTCAGAGCAGGGTGGGAGGCCTAGCAGATGCCAGGGCAGTGATGATCAAGGGTACACGTGGCAGCGTGGGCAAGGCTTAGTAGTCACACAAGACCTCATACCTTGGGTACTGGAGGCTATTTCATTGTATCAGCAATAATAGTAGTTGTTTCTACCAATGACCTTGGGCAGTCAGGAAAGGATTGGATACTTTTGGTGTATTCTATATAAGAAATTATATCATTTTAGAAATATTTATACCAACAATAATAGAAGAAGCCATTGCTAAATAGTGAGCTTTAGTAGACGAGGAAAGTTCACTTTTGCCAAACACCTTGATTTTCTAATTAAATGAAGTATCAGTGCAGCAACAGGGTAGTTTGAAGTGAATAGTTAGTGATAGTAATTGTTTAATTACTATCATGGATAGTTGGATAAGTTAAAGTTATCCATGGCATGGATAAGTTAAAGTGGCAAGTAATCCCAAACCTACTTTATTTTGGTTTTGGGTGAGTATTGAATGCCTGCTGGAGGCCACATCTCCTTCAGGTGTGATTGCATTTCCCTGATTATGGCTGCAGAAAAGCTTTAGGAAGAAAATCATTCATTCCTTGTTCTCTCCATTCTTCCATTTCTTTCTTTCTTTTTTAGAGATGGGGGAGGGGCAAAGGGAGAGGGAGAGAGAGAATCCCAAGCCGACTCTGCACTTAGCGCAGAGCCTGATGCTCCATCTCACAAACCTGAGATCATGACCTGAGCTGAACTCAAGAGTTGGACACTTAACCAACTGCCCCACCCAGGCGCCCCTCCATTCTTCCATTTCTATTTCCCTTCCTCTTTTATTCACTTTTTGTTTTTTTTTTAGATTTTTATTTATTTTATTGGTCAGAGAGAGAGAGAGATAGCGCAAGCAGGGGGAAGCAGGCAGAGGGAGAAGCAGGCTCCCTGCTGAGCTGGGAGCCTGACTCGGGGCTCCATCCCAGGACCCTGGGATCATGACCTGAGCCAAAGGCAGACGCTTAACCAACTGAGCCACCCAGGGGTCCCCACTTTTTGTGTTTGTTTAGCTATGGTTTTTGTTCCTTTGAACACAGTGAGTGTTTGGATTTACTGAAGCGTTTACCTTTTTATCTGCTCATTTTCCCCTTATCTCTCAGACCTTCCTTTTGGGATAATTTTCTTCAAGGTTATCCTTTAGAAGTTTGTTTGTTTGTTTTCCTTCCTTCCTTCCTTCCTTCCTTCCTTCCTTTCTTTTTTTGAGGGAGAGAGAGAGAGCTTGAGAGCCATTTGGAGGGTGGTGCAGAGGGACAGGGAGAGAGAAAATCTTAAGCAGGCTCCACACCCAGCATGTCTCCACGCCCCATTATGGGGCTCCGTCTCACGACCTTGAGATCATGACCTGAGCCAAAATCAAGAGTCAGTCACTCAATCGAGCGAGCCTCCCAGAAGCCGCTAGAAGTTTATTTCTTGAGGGCTCATTAAACTTATTGTCATTGTTATTGTTTGGAAAGTGTCTGTATTTTACTCTTGATCTGAAAAGATACTTTCACTGGATAGAAAACTCTAGCTTGGCAATTAATCATCATTCTCAAGACAGTATTCCATTGTCTTCTGGCTTCCATTGTTGCTGTTAACTGTCAGTCTAAATGTTGATTCCTCATAGTAATCTAACTTTCTGTAGCTCCTTCTAAGATCTTCACTTTGAGTTTGTGGTTCTAAAGATTCACTGTGATGAGGCTAGGTGTTCTCTCTGTATTTCCAGCTTGGGATTCAGAGAGATAGCTGGAAATGAGGATTGGTATCTTCTTTGAATTTTTAAATTCTCTTTGAAAATTATCTTTACCTTGTTTGTTCTTCTCCTCCTCTCCCCCCTTTCCTACTCCTTTTCCTTCTCATCTTCCTCATCGTGCTCCTTCTTTCTTGCTGGAATTTGATCAGCTGTATTCTCAACTTTTTATGCTATCCTACATGTCTGGTAATCTCTTACAATATATCCTACATTACCAGACATGTAGGATAGCATATATATATATATATATACCCCCCTATAATTTTAAAGATTTTATTTATTTATTTGAGAGAGAGAGAGTGAGAGGGTACAAGCAGGGGGAGGAGCAGAGGGAGAGGGAGAAGCAGACTCCCTGCTGAGCAGGGAGCCCAATGTGGGGCTCGATCCCAGGACCCTGGGATCATGACCTGAGCCAAAGGCAGATGCTTAATGACTGAGCCACCCAGGCACTTCTCTCCTTTATAGTTAACATAATTGTCATCCCTCTGGATTCATTCTGCACAGTTTCTTTAGGTCTCTTTTACAGTCCCCTTTTTTCTTTATTTAGTTTTGTCTCATCTATTTAACTTGCCCCTTAGGTCTTTTTTTCTTAACCTTTTTTTGTGAAATAAAACATATCAAGAAAAGTGCCTGAAACAAAAATAGCTAAATGATTTATCTGAACAGAACAGCTGTGTAACTAGAAACTAGGTCAGGAAATAGAAGATTGCTAGTACCCCAGGAGCTCCCCTTATGACCCCTTGTAATCGTTATCCCCCAAGGGTTATCATTATCCTGATTTCATAGTATTCACATTCTTGTTTTTCTTTATACTTTTATTACTCAAGCATGTATCCCTAAGCACTATAATTTGGATATGCCTGCTTTTTAAATTTAATATATATGAAATGGTCAAGTATGTATTCTTTTGTATCTGTCTTCTTTTGCTCAACATTA
The DNA here is from genome assembly GCF_054177405.1 of Leptonychotes weddellii. Lineage (NCBI taxonomy): Eukaryota > Metazoa > Chordata > Mammalia > Carnivora > Phocidae > Leptonychotes > Leptonychotes weddellii. The sequence goes on along the minus strand of NC_138377.1, from coordinate 28,541,732 downwards.
TGTTTGTGAGATTTGCCTATGGTGTGTGTGACTGTGATTCTTTGCCATATAGTAATCTATTGTATGAAACTATCACAATTTATTCATCTATTCTAATATTGATGGATATTTGGATTTTGTGATTGGGAGCACTTACAAAGAATGTTGCAGTGAACAAATGCACTCATTATTTTTGGGCATATGTATCTATGAGTGGAGTCCTGGATTGTGGAATTGTGTATATGTTTAACCTATATGGATAATGCCAAGCTGTTTGCCAAGGTGGTTTTCACTAATGTATCCTCCAATCAGTATTGTATGAGTGTAACCATTGTTCCAGTTGTTTTCAGAAGTGGTTCTACTGATTTACCAAGACTATATGAAAATTATCTTTGTCATATATCTTGTCAACCTTTGATATTGTCAGATTTTTATTTATTTTTAATTTAATTTATTTTTTAGTACTGTCAGATTTTTAAATATTAACCATTCCCATGGGTGTGTAGTAATATTTCATTATGGTTTTAATTTTCACGTTCCTGATTACTAGTGAGGTTAAGCCTCTTTTTAAAAAGATTTTTTTGGGGGGGCGCCTGGCTGGCTCAGGCTGTTAAGTGTCTGCCTTCGGCTCAGGTCATGATCCCAGGGTCCTGGGATCGAGCCCTGCATCAGGCTCTCTGCTCAGCGGGAAGCCTGCTTCTCCCCCTCCCTCATCCCCCCTGCTTGTGTTCCCTCTCTCGCTGTCTCTCTGTCAAATAAATAAATAAAAATCTTAAAAAAAATAAATAAATAAAAAGGTTTTTTTAAATCCAGTATATTTACTTAATTATACCATTTTGCATTAAAAAAAATTTTTTTTGGAGTTTTTATTTAAACTCCAGTTAGTTAACATACAGTGTAATATTAGTTTTAGGAATATAATACAGTGATTTAACACTTCCATGCAACACTGATGCTCATCACAACAAGGGCACTTGTTAATACTTATCACCTGTTTTTTTTTTTTTTTTAAAGATTTTATTTATTTATTTGAGAGAGAGAGAGAGAGAACACATGGGAGGGGATAGGGTCAGAGGACAAAGCAGACTCCCTGCCGAGCAGGGAGCCTGATGCGGGACTCGATCCAGGGACTCCAGGATCATGACCTGAGCCGAAGGCAGACGCTTAACCGACTGAGCCACCCAGGCACCCACTTATCACCTGTTTAACCCATCCCCAACCTACCTCCCTGGTAATCATTTGATTCTGTATAGTTAAGAGTCTATTTCTTGGTTTGCCTCTCTCTCTCTTTTTCTTTCCCCCTTTGTGTTGTTTCTTAAACTACACATATGAGTGAAATCATATGCTATTTGTCTTTCTCTGATTGACTTATTTTGCTTAGCTCCATCAATATTGTTGCAAATGGCAAGACTTCGTTCTTTTTTATGGCTGAGTAATATTCCTCTGTGTATATATACCACATCTTCTTTATCCATTCATCAGTCATTGGACCCTTGGGCTGTTTCCATAATTTGGTTATTGTAGATAACGCTGCTTAAACATTGGACTGCATGTATCCCTTTGGATTAGTATTTTTGTATTCTTTGAGTATTGTAATTGCTGGATCATAGGGTAGTTCTGTTTTTAACTTTTTGAGGAACCTCCATACTGTTTTCCAGAATGGCTACACCAGTTTGTATTCCCATCCACAGTGCAAGAGGGTTCCCCTTTCTCCACATCCTCACCAACACCTCTTGTTTCTGGTGTTGTTGATATTAGCCATTCTGACAGGTGTGAGGTGGTATCTCATTGTAGTTTTGATTTGCATTTCCCTGATGATGAGTGATGTTGATCATCTTTTCATGTGTCTATTGGCCATCTGGATGTCTTCTTTGGAAGAATATCTATTCATGTCTTCTGCCCATTTTTTATTTATTTATTTTTTTAAAGATTTTATTTATTTATTTGACAGAGAGAGAAACAGCGAGAGCAGGAACACAAGCAGGGGGAATGGGAGAGGGAGAAGCAGGCCTCCCGCCGAGCAGGGAGCCCGATGTGGGACTCGATCCCAGGACCCCGGGATCATGACCCGAGCCGAAGGCAGACGCCCAACGAATGAGCCACCCAGGTGCCCCTGCCCATTTTTTAATTGGATTATTCATTTTTTGGGTGTTGAGTTTTAGAAGTTCTTTATATATTTCAGATACTAACCCTTTTTCAGATATGTCACTTGCAGATATCTTCCCGGTTGCCTTTTAGTTTTGTTGATTGTTTCCTTCATTGTGCTAAAAAGTTTTTATTTATTTTATTTTTTGATTGAGCATCTTTTTACATTTTATGGATCATTTAGATATCTTCTTTTATGGAGTACCTGTTCAAGTGTCTTGCCCCTTAAAGTCTTTGAATTGTCTTTTTCTTACTGATTTATAGGATTTCTTTATATATTCTGGCTATGAATCCTTTGTGAGTTAGATGTATTCCTTAAATGTTTGCTCCCATTCTGTGAATTGCCTTTACATTATTTTTTTTTTAAGATTTTATTTTTAGGTAATCTCTACACCCAACATGGGGCTCAAACTCACAACCCCAAGATCAAGAGTTGAATGCTCTACTGACTGAGCCAGCCAAGCACCCCATCTTATTAACATATAATGTATTATTTTTTCAGGGGTACAGGTCTTGTGATTTTATCAGTCTTACACAATTCACAGCACTCATCACAGCACATACCCTTCCTAATGTCCATCACCCAGCCTCCCCATCTCTCCCACCCCCCTCCACTCCAGCAGCCCTCAGTTTGTTTCCTGAGGTTAAGAGTCTCTGGTTTGTCTCCCTCTCTGGTTTCATCTTGTTTCATTTTTCCCTCCCTTCCCATATGATCCTCTGTCTTGCTTCTCAAATTCCTCATATCAGTGAGATCATATGATAATTGTCTTTCTCTGATTGACTTATTTTGCTTAGCATAATACCCTCTAGTTCCATCCACATCATTGCAAATGGCAAGATTTCATTTTTTGATGGCTGCATAGTATTCCATTGTATATATATATACCACATCTTCTTTATCCATTCATCTGTTAATGGACATCTAGGTTCTTTCCATAGTTTGGCTATTGTGGACATTGCTGCTATAAACATTGGGGTGCAGCTGCCCCTTCGGATTACTACATTTGTATCTTTGGGGTAAATACCCAGTAGTGCAATTGCTGGATCATATGGTAGCTCT
>NC_138377.1:28445583-28538448 GCF_054177405.1 Leptonychotes weddellii | reverse complement strand
ATTCTGACTGGTGTGAGGTGGTATCTCATTGTGGTTTTGATTTGTATTTCCCTGATGTCGAGTGATGTGGAGCATTTTTTCATGTGTCTGTTGGCCATTTGGATGTCTTCTTTGCAGAAATGCCTGTTTATGTCTTCTGCCCATTTCTTGACTGGATTATTTGTTCCTTGGGTGTTGAGTTTGATAAGTTCTTTATAGATTTTGGATACTAGCCCTTTATCTTATATGTCATTTACAAATATCTTCTCCCATTCTGTCGGTTGTCTTTTGGTTTTGTTGACTGTTTCCTTTGCTGCAGGCGACCCCATCTTTACATTCTTTTAATGTTCTCTTTTGATAATCAGAAGCTCTATATGGTATATAAGAAGTCTTGTCCTACTCTTAGTCATAAAGATATTCTTCTTTATTATTTTCTTGGAGTTTTGTGGTTTTAACCTTGCACATTTAGATTTACAGTTCACCTGAAATTGATGTGTGTCCGTGCATGTGTGTGTGTGTGTGTGTGTGTGTGTGTGTGTGTGTGTGTGTTAGAGTCAAGTTTCATTTTTTCCCCATATGGATATCCAGTTGTTCTAGTACCATGAATTGAGAAGATAAACCTTTCTTCACTGCTCAGCAATGCCACTTTACCACAAAACAAGTGTCTGTATATAAAATCTGTTTCTGGGCTCTCTAGTAGTCTGTTTTTCTATTCTTGCACCTATGATTACAAACTATCTTAGTTACTATTGTTTTATGATGACTCTTGATATCTGGGACAGCAGTTCTTGCCATCTTGTCCTTTTTCCAGAATATCTTAGTCTTGGTCCTTTACATTTCCTTATTTATTTATTTTTGCTTTTCAGGTTCTACAGAATTTTTTTTTTTTATATTTTGATTGAAATTGTATTGCATCAATAGATCAGTTTGTGGGGAGTAACTTTTTATAATACTGAGTTTTCTAATCTAAGAATATTTATTTAGATCTTTAATTTCTCCTAAAAATCTATTTATAGTTTTCTGTGATTTTAAAAATTCTATTGTAGGGGCACCTGGGTGGCTCAGTCGTTAAGTGTCTGCCTTCGGCTCAGGTCATGATCCCAGGGTCCTGGGATTGAGCCCTGCATCGGGCTCCCTGCTCAGAGGGAAGCCTGCTTCTCCTTCTCCCACTCCCCCTGTTTGTGTTCCCTCTCTCATTGTGTCTCTCTCTGTCAAATAAATAAATAAAATCTTTAAAAAAAAATTCTATTATAAATGAAATCTTTAAAATTTTTTGTGTTTCTGGTATAAAGAAATACAGTTGATTTTTATATATTTCTCTTTTATTAAGGAACCTTACTAAACTCATTAATTCAAATTACTCACTTGTAGATTCTTTGGATTTCTGTGTACACTGTTACATCATTTGAGAAATGATGATTTTATTTCTTTCCAGTCCTTACACTTTTTGTTTCTTTTCCTATCTTACCATAGTGACTAGGATCACAGTGTCGTGCTTAGTAGAGGTGGTGATAGTAGGTATCCTTGACTCATTGCCTATCTCACAATGACAGCTTTCAACATTTTCATATTGAATATGATATCTGCCATAGGTTTGTTTATAGATCTCTTTACCAGATTAAATACATTGCATCCTTTTTTTGTTGTTGTTAAAGATTTGTTGTTGTTGTTGTTAAAGATTTTATTTATTTATTTGACAGAGAGACAAAGTGAGAGAAGGAACACAAGCAAGGGGAGTGAGAGAGGGAGAAGCAGGTTCCCTGTTGAGCAGGGAGCCCAATGTGGGGCTCGATCCCAGGACCCTGGGATCATGACCTGAGCCGAAGGCAGACGCTTAACAACTGAGCCACCCAGGGGCCCCTAAATACATTGCATTCTATTCTTTGTTTGTTAGGAGGGTTTTTTAAATTATTATTATTATGAATAGTTGTTGAATTTTATCAAGTGCTTTTTCTGCATTTCTTTTTTTTATTATTTTTTTTAAACAATTTTTTAAGGGGGAAGGGGCAGAGGGAGAGAGAGAATCCTCAAGCAGGCTACCTGCTCAGTGCAGAGCCTGATGCAGGGCTCGATTTCACGACCCTGAGATCGTGACCTGAGCTGAAATCAAGAGTCTGATGCATAACCAACTGAGCTACCCAGGCTCCCTTTTCTGTGTCTTGAGCTGACTATGAAGTTTTTCTTCTTTATTCTGTGGTGGTGGTGAAATACATTGATTTTTTAATTTCTGGAGTAAATTCAACTTGGTCGTGATGTCTTATTCTTTTTATACATTGTTGAATTCATTTTGCTAATGCTTTTTAGAGGATTTTTTGTTTTATTTATTTTTTTATATATATTTATTTGACAGAGACACAGCGAGAGAGGGAACACAAGCAGGGGGAATGGGAGAGGGAGAAGCAGGCTTCCCGCAGAGCAGGGAGCCCGATGCGGGGCTTGATCCCAGGACCCTGGGATCATGACCTGAGCCGAAGGCAGACGCTTAACGACTGAGCCACCCAGGCGTTCCAGATTTTTTGTTTTACAACTATGTTCATGAGTGATACTGGCTTGTAATTTTTTTTTTCTAGAAATGACCCTGATTTTGATAAGAAGTCATGCTGGTCTCATAGAAAAAGTTAAGGCTTTCCTTATTTTTGCATTCTCTGGAAGAGTTTGTATAAGATTGCCATTCTTTTTTTCTTAAATATTTGACTAGAATCTGCTGGGGAAGCCATCTGGAGTTTTTTTGTTTTTGGTTTTTTAGGGAAGTATTTGAATTATGGATATCATTTCTTTAATAGTTTTGGAGTTAGTCAGATTTTCTATTTCTTCATGCCTTTTAAAAAAAAATTTTTTTTTTATTTAGTTATAAGTAAGTAATCTCTACACCCAGCATGGGGCTTGAACTCCTGACCCTGAGATCACGAGTGGCATGCTATTCTGACTGAACCAGCCAGACACCCCATCTTCATGTCTGTTTTGGTAAATTATATTTTGCATCTAAAGCTGCTTTCAAATTTTAAAATTATGGGCATATACTTGTTTTTTTTTTTTTTAAAGATTTTATTTATTTATTTGCTAGAGACAGTGACAGAGATAGCAAGAAAGAGCACAAGCAGGGGGAGAGGCAAAGGGAGAGGGGGAAGCAGGCTCCCTGTGGAGCAGGGAACCGGACATGGGGCTCGATCCCAGGACCCTGGGATCATGACCTGAGCCGAAGGCAGACGCTTAACGACTGAGCCACCCAGGCGCCACCCTTTTTTTTTTTTTTAATATGAGAGAGAGAGAGCACATGAGTGGAGGGAGAAGCAGGCCCCCCACTGAGCAGGGAGCCTGATGCGGGACTTGATCCCAGGATCCTGAGATCATGACCTGAGCTGAAGGCAGGCGCTTAACTGACTGAGCCACCCAGGCGTCCTCCCTTTTCATTCTTGACATCACTTATTTGTGCTTCTCTCTTTTTCTTGATTACTCCTTCTATGGGCTTATCAATTTTATTAGTCTTTTCAGAAAACCAACTACTCACTTTGTTGATCTTCATTATTGTATGTGTGTGTTCTATTTCACTGGTATCTGCTCTCTCATTTTTTTCTTCTACTTGATTGGGTATAATTTGCTATTCTCTATTAGTTCTTCAAACTACTTTAATCTGACCTACTAGACTACCCTACTGGAATTGATCAAGTTGATGGCTTTCTTGTTTTCAATCCAGCAGACACTTATGTGGACTCGTGCTATTCTAGCTCTCAAAAGCATCTGCATAGTTTCTACATAAGACATTCTTCTTGGTTTTCATGTCTTCACACTCTCCTGTCTTCTGTCATACTGTTCTTTACTCTTTTTTGTCTTCTGATCTCTCTTTTACTTCACATCTAAATACCGAGGTGGCTCAGGCTTGGTCTCTTCTCTGTCTACCCCAGGGATTGCAAACTCATGCCTACAAGTTCCAGATGGGAAATGTAAATGAAGATGTGGAGTGATTGTTTGCATTTTTTGAGCATATAGAGATATTCTTAAACTTCATAAAGAAATATGCTCCCTCCCTTTTTTTCTTTAAATACAAGGCCTCTATGATCTTTTATTTTCCTAGCTTTAATAGAGACATGGATCCTGAGAAATATTTCTTTCTATTAGAAAAACAGTGGTGGGGTGCCTGGGAGGCTCAGTTAGTTTAAGGGTCCCACTTTGGCTCAGGTCATGATCTCAAGCAGGGGTGGGGAGGGGTGGTGGTGGTTGGGGTGGTGGGGAGGGCGGCAGGCTTCAGTGTTGAGAAGACATTATGGTGAATTAAAGAATTCATGCCTTAAAAAAATGAGGAAGCTGCCATATAGGTCAAGCCAAGTGTTGCCAGGTTGTCCAGTTCTTTCAGAGAAACTTGGAATATAAATTTTTTAAACATGTGAACTTCACTAATTTTTAAATTTTGGTGCAAGTTTTTAAATACGTGGAGACTAAAACAATAATAATATTAAATGTGTCTGTGGATCAGCAGATGTGTCCATGGACCACTAATTTATGTCCTCTATCTACATTCTTCTCTTAAGTGAGCTCATCTGTTTTATAGCTTTAAATATCATTGATACGCTGATGACTCTCAAAATTAGAACTCCAGCCTTTTAGATCCACCTACCTACTTGATGTCTTCCCTTCAGTGTCTAATAGTCATCTCAAACTTAACACGTTCCTAAAAGAACTCTTGAGTTTTCTTCCTAAATCTGTATTATCCTTAGTCTTCTCCACCTTTAAGATGAACATCAGGGAAACATCCAACCCCCAAAGGGCTAACTAACAGAAATGATAAGATTTAAAGTCAGACACATGGGCACCTGGGTGCCTCAGTTAAGCGTCTGCCTTCGGCTCAGGTCATGATTCCAGGATCCTGGGATCGAGCCCCATGTGGGGCTCCCTGCTCGGCGGGGAACCTACTTCTCCCTCTCTCTCTGCCCCTACCCGCTGGTACTCTCTCTCTCCCTCTCTCTCTCAAATAACTAAACAAAATCTTAAAAGAAAAAAAGAAAAAGAAAAAAAAAAGACACCAACAGGCGGTTATGGAATGCTGGGTTTCTTCAATGGCAAAATATATAGAAATTCAGAGAAGTAGTTGCAGAAACAGGAAATAACACAGCATGCTACCAGATAGAGGTAGAGGTATGGGTTTCCAGACCCCGCTGAATTACCCATGGTAATGTACAATTATGCATAAATCACTTGTACAAAATGAGGTTTCTGCTGTGTTTTAGAAGGTAAAACATGCCTTTCTCTTGGGAAGGTGGGGATGGAGGTGTTAAATATCTTTCTGGCCCCTGTCTCCTGCCTGATATTTTCTAGAGTCTCTGGCTACAGATATCCTTGATCAACAGGTGCAAATAACTGGTGCAACAAAGATTGAATGAAGTGAAGGTTATCTTCGGAAGAGCATTGTTCTGCAGGCCCAGGCTTCAGGCCTACTGGAGGTCTATTTCCTTTTCCTTACCATTAACCCCTTTCTAGTAATAGTACCTAGTGCTATCTCCAAAATAGACATTGCCTCCATCTAGTTCTCTACATCTTCTCTGCTTCCTCCCTAGCCCAAGCCTCACGTGACTCTCATCTGGACCTTTGTAGAACCTTCCTGACTGTCCTCCCTGCTTGGACCCCTGTGCACCTACAATCCCCCCTCCATTTAGTAACCAGAGTGAACTTTTAAAAATGAAAGTCAGACCATGTCAGTCCTCTGCTTAAAACCCTTTCATTGCTTTGCATAAAACCGACGTGTCTTACTTATCTGTACTTAAGGACTTAGGTGCTCTGGCTTCTCTCAGCATCTCTGATTTGTCTCCTGTTCTCTTTCCATCCTCCTATTTTTTTTTTCTCATCCTCTTATTATTACTTGCCAGGCTTATTAAGCCTTTATTCTGTCACTTGAAAAGGACAAACTCATTTGTATCTCAAAGACATGGTCTAAATTTAACTGATACCATAAACTCTATAGACTAAGGTTGCTCATTAATCTGTTCAAAGCCCAGAAGATGGTCCCAAATCATTCTTTACTCTCTGCTGCCATCGTGGGGTCATTTAAAGAATTGTGGGCTTTTCCAGAAAGTTTTATCAGCTCTAGACTTCCTGAAGCCAAAATGGATGATCCACTGGCCCTCAGAAAGGAGATTCTAAATCATCGCTGTCTAAGTGAATCACTGAAATACGGAAAAAGTGTTAGAAATTTTGTCTATGATTTTTGATGGCATCATTCATTAAAAGTTTTTACTTTTGTGTATGTTTAATAATGTCTATAACATGTTAATATAGTACTACAAATAGTACTACATGTTTATAATATATAAATACATATTTATATATGTATGTATGTCCCAGACATTTTTTTATGAGTTCGTGAAGTAGAAGTCAAAGACGAGGGCTCTCTGAGTTTTGTTTCTTTTTTATTTATTTATTTATTTATTTTATTTTTTTTAAAGATTTTATTTACTTATTCATGAGAGAGAGAGAGAGAGAGGCAGAGGGAGAAGCAGACTTCCTGCAGAGCGGGGAGCCTGATGCGGGACTCGATCCCAGGACTCCGGGATCATGACCTGAGCCGAAGGCAGACGCTTAACCATCTGAGCCACCCAGGCGCCCGCCTGAGTTTTGTTTCTAACAGCAGCTCTGTGACTATCTCCTCTCTGTGGTTTTGGTCATCTCAGCTATGAAATATCCTACCTCAGGTTACTTGTAACACTTTGTTTGAACCACTCCTTTGGTATTTACCGTGTCATTTCTGATGGTGTGAGCTTGTGTGTATTGTACTCTACCAATAAGGCTGTAATCCCTGAGTCACGTTCCATCTCTTGCGTAAGTTTATAGCCACAGTGGCGCGTGGCACAGGGCCTGGCGTGATGATCCGTGGTAGTGAGAGCACCACACTGCCCAGAGTGGGATTCCCCACTGTAAATAGCTGGGGCAGGTGATTCGTTGTGAGCGGCTATCCCGTACGTTGTAGGATGTTTATTGGCAGTCTGACCTCTACCAGTTAGATACTTGTGCACCCCATCCCCCAACTTGTGACAACCAAAAATTTCTATAGATGTTGCCATATTCCCTGGGGTAGTGGAAGGGGTGCAAATGAATCTCGGTTGAGAACTGCCCTTCTAGATCAGGGATTTTTTTTTTTTTTAAAGATTTTATTTATTTATTTATTTGAGAGAAAGAGAGAGAGACAGAGAAACAGCATGAGAGGGGAGAGGGTCAGAGGGAGAAGCAGGCTCCCCGCTGAGCCGGGAGCCCAATGTGGGACTCAATCCCAGGACTCTGGGATCATGACCTGAGCCGAAGGCCGCTGCTCAACCAACTGAGCCACCCAGGTGCCCTAGATCAGGGAATTTTGGTACTAGTCCTCACTTTGTCATTATGCCTGCATGTGTAGGCAAACTGCTTCACATGTAGGTCCTAAATTTCTTCTCCCAAAAAATGAGGATTGGGATTTCTTGGATGTTTAACTTGGGTTCTGTGGGATAGCTTTAGAGGATCTTTCATTAATGTGAACTTTGCAAGTAAATTTTTCTGGGAATAATTTCTTAGCTTTCAGCTTTTTTCTCCAACTTACCTGTTACCTCAAAAAGATTAAGTCAGTTTGAGAGAGAGATAGCGACAGAGATAGAGAGAGATAGCGACAGAGATAGCGAGAGAGAGCACGATCAGGGAGGAGAGGGAGAAGCAGGCTCCCCACTGAGCAGGGAGCCCCATGTGGGACTTGATCCCAGGACCCTGGCATCATGACCTGAGCCGAAGATGCTTAACCAACTGAGCCACCCAAGCGCCCTAAAACTAAATCAGTTAATATATGAAGTGATTTTCTTCTCAAGATATAAGGATCCTAGCTTATGCTCAATATACCTTTTTTTTCCTTAGTGAACACCATTTGTGATCATAAAATGCTGAGAAAGCATTTTGTGCTACCAGGATTTATTTTATTGGCAGGTACCACTTACTTATAGTACTGTATTTTCTACCTGTTGTCAAAAATTGGATCTTGAGGCAGTAACGACATGGTAAATGAGTAGCATTCCTAGCACGCATGTTGGAGAGTCTGGATAATGAAAAGTATGTATTTATCATTTGGCACTCTACTCCTTAGCCTTTTTTCACTTAGACTTTTATTTTTAAATTTTTAAAATTTTTTTAAAGAATTTTATTTATTTATTTGACAGAGAGAGACAAAGCGAGAGAAGGAACACAGCAGGGGGAGTGGGAGAGGGAGAAGCAGGCTTCCTGCCGAGCAGGGAGCCCGATGCAGGGCTCGATCCCAGGACCCTGGGATCGTGACCTGAGCCAAAGGCAGACGCTTAATGACTGAGCCACCCAGGCGCCCCTTCACTTAGACTTTTAAAACCAGCACGTTTCACATGACTCAGCCAGCTCTCCTCTGTGTCACTCTTTCTGGACTGCTCACATTTCAGGCTCACATTTGTTTAGGTTGCTGCTTCACAGAGTCCATTGCATTTGTTAGCATAGGCTCATCCTTCTATTTGAACCAAAATTTGGTCAGCCACTTCCTTTGGGAAGTTAAGGATGTCCCTCTTAGACTTTTTTGCCAGTTTCATGTTGTACTTGGTGCTGTGGTAGGGCATGACCTGTTTCCCTATTTTCCTCTGTTGCAGGTGAATTCGGAAGGCAAAGCCAGCCCTCTGTCACTCCTTCAAATGGCCTCCCCAAGTGGCTTCTGTGTCTTAGTTCGCTTGCCAAAGCTGATCTGTGGAGGAAAAACACTACCAAAAACTTTGTTGGACATTTTGGCAGATGGCACTATTTTAAAAGTTGGAGTAGGATGTTCAGAAGATGCCAGCAAGCTTCTGCAGGACTACGGCCTCATGGTTAAGGGGTGCCTGGACCTCCGGTACCTAGCCATGAGGCAGAGGTAGGGTTGTATGAATGCTGGGGTTCCTGGAGCTGTGGGGCAAATATCTTAGCAAGATTTGTGGAGTACTGAGAACAGTAAGGAAGCATCCAAAATTTTTTAGAAGCCTAGAGGCTTCTGAGATGCATATAAATTTGTGAGGAAATATTCCAGCTTCTGAGAAAACTTTAGTTACCTAGGATTGGTCTTCTTAGATGAAACATCGATAAGGTGTCTCCATAAGCTACAGGTTGTAAACTGATGGCACCACTGGCTAAATTAGGGCTTCACATTTTGCTTTTGCTTTTATTTATTTTTTCCCCATATGATATATATATATTTTTAAAGATTTTATTTTTATTTATTTGACAGAGAGGTAGTGAGAAAGGGAACACAAGCAGGGGGAGTGGGAGAGGGAGAAGCAGGCCCCCCGCTGAGCAGGGAGCCCGACGCGGGACTCGATCCCAGGACCCTGGGATCATGACCTGAGCTGAAGGCAGACGCTTCACCCAGGCGCCGCTCCCCATATGATATTTTTGGGAATTTTTAGTTTAAATCCAGAAGATTTGATGTAAAAGTCTGTATTTGGGGCATCTGAAAAATCAGATGATTTGACTAAACAAGGTCAGGGGTTCTAGATGGTAACAATTGCTGGGGAGAGGTATGTGTCTTTAGATGCCCATGCTCTGTTCAATCGCCAGAGTCCCCACCTCTCCCATCCACTGTAACCCCAACTCCTCCTGATAAACATTTGAGTCTGCAAACCCTGCTTTAGGCCAAAAGTAGTGGGAGAAAGTTACTGGGAGAAAGAGAGATTTCCCTTTTCCTTGGAATTCTATTCTTAGGGAAATTCTATTCTAACTTGTTTTTCAGGGAGTGGCAATGACCTTCTCATGTGTGCCAGTGTGTGTGTGTGTGTGTGTGTGTGTCCTCATTTTAATAATGTGGAGTGAGGTAGCCTCTCTCCCTACCTCAAATGACACTGACATTAAAAGTTCAGAGGATTTGATAAACTAAGAGAAGGCCTGATTAAAATCTCTTCTTACCGGGGCGCCTGGGTAGCTCAGCCGGTTAAGCGTCTGCCTTCGGCTCAGGTCATGATCCCGGGGCGCCTGGGTGGCTCAGCCGGTTAAGCGTCTGCCTTCGGCTCAGGTCATGATCCCAGGGTCCTGGGATCGAGCCCCGCATCGGGCTCCCTGCTCAGCGGGCAGCCTGCTTCTCCCTCTCCCTCTGCCTGTCTCTCTGCCTACTTGCTCTCTCTCTCTGTCAGATAAATAAATAAAATCTTTAAAAAAAAATACACAAAAAACTTAAAAAAAAAATCTCTTCTTACCATTTTTTAGTATAAAATGGAATTTTATTTTAGCTTAGTAGTTTGTCTTATGTAAATACAACGCTTGTAAATTATCAAGCGTTTTCAAGAAATACATTGACATATTTACTGTAAGAAAAATTTAAATCTGTGAAAGTATTTAGAGTGTCACCCCAACAGGCACCTCTCACCAGGCCTCCCCCCCCACTCCCCCACGGGCACCACCTCCCCAGAGGTGTCCGCTGTCACTCTCTTCTGTTAGAGGCGGTGGGTGTAGGAGCTAAGAGTTGACCCTGGAGTGGGCTGTGCGGTGGCTGTCCCTCACTTCCCTAATCTGCAGCAATAATTAGGTTCCCGCCTCCCAGGATTGGTGTGAGGATTGCAAGAGTTAAACTGCGTGAAGAACTTGGAAAGAGTGTGTCACCCAGAGACAGTGCGGTATACTGCTGTGTTTGGCTCTTATTAATGTCCTCGTCATTGTTGTCATTGTCCCTACCTTCCTCAGAGCCCTCATCGATCAGTGCGTCCTTCCAAATCTCTTCTGTGCAATTACAGTCCTCTCCATGAATAGATAGAAATGAGAGGTGCACAAATTCTCCATTTCACTAAGCGCAGAATGACCATGCATCAAAATAAGAATTTGGCCAAAGCTGAATATTACCATGAACTTCTCTAGAAATAAGAATGAAGTATTTATTGGGCCTTTCCGTGTTTAATGAGATTTTTAAAAACATTTTAAAAATTATTATTATTTTATTGTTGAACACTTTAGTAGTAAAATTAGAAGCTTTTGCCATTATAGTTTAAGAGATTTGACATTATAGTGCAAAGATTATACTTCGCTCTATTAGCTATAGGTTGCTCCTGACATTTGCCATAAGTAGTTGTTACTTTCAATTGACGTTGGGAGGAGCACATTTTTTGGTAATGCTTTTCCTCTTACTCTTTAGATTTTGTGTTATATGTTACCCAGAGGTAATTTATTATAGAGATTGTTGTATATGACTTTGGAATCTTTCCTGTTGAATTGAAACGGCAAAGATGGCATCTTGTTTTTAATTAATTCTCAAGAAACGTGCAACCTTTCCAAATACGACATTTAAAAAAAGACTAATGACCTAAATGGAATCAAGTAGCTTAAAAATTAAGTACTGTCCTTCAACGGGGGTAATGATTTCAAGAATTAAAGAATAGCCGTGCTTGAAAAATTATACAGCTATTAAAAAGAATGAAATAGGGGTGCCTGGGTGGCTCAGTCGTTAAGCGTCTGCCTTTGGCTCAGATCATGATCCTGGGGTCCTGGGATTGAGCCCCACATTGGGCTACCTGCTCGGCGGGAAGCCTGTTTCTCCCTCTCCCACTTCCCCTACTTGTGTTCCCTCTCTCGCTGTGTCTCTCTCTGTCAAATAAATAAATAAAATCTTTAAAAAAAAAAAAAAGAATGAAATAAGTACATTTATACTTATCATGAATGGAAGTATCTGATATATTAAGTAATACAGCACATTGCAGAGCAAAAACCAGAACAGATACCAAAAACATGTAATCTCCTCCTCCGCTTAACCATCAGTTTATCTATTTGTGCATAGAAAAGGTCTGGAGAGGGGGGTGGGGGGATGGGTTAGCCCGGTGATGGGTATTAAGGAGGGCATGTACTGCATGGAGCACTGGGTGTTATACGAAGACAGTGAATCATGGAACACTACATCAAAAACCAATGATGTTGGGGCGCCTGGGTGGCTCAGTCGTTAAGCATCTGCCTTCGGCTCAGGCCGTGATCCCAGCGTCCTGGGATCGAGCCCCGCATCGGGCTCCCTGCTTGGCGGGAGGCCTGCTTCTCCCTCTCCTGCTCCCCCTGCTTGTGTTCCCTCTCTCGCTGTGTCTCTCTCTGTCAAATAAATAAATAAAATCTTCAAAAACAAAAAACTAATGATGTACTGTATAGTGACTAACATAACACAATAAAATTAAATTAAAAAAAAAAAAGAAAAGGTCTGGAGGGGCCACAGCCTACTGTTAGGAGTCATTATTCCTTAGGAGTGGAAGTATGGGGCGATAGACATTTACTTTTCACCTGTGATGCTTTCCTGTTGTCTGAACTTTTAATAATAAGCATTCATTACTTTTATAATTTCCAACAAAACAGAAGAGAGTTTTTTGTCTCCCAAAGCCTTAATTTTCATTAATTGAACCAAGACATTATGTATTTTTCCCTCAGTATGTCTGGACCTGTTTTTACTTTTTAGTCAGTACTGCCTTTGGGGGTAATGAAATCCATCAATTACTGCTGGTTTTGGTAGGGAAAGACTTCCTTTTCTTCATCATTATAATGATTTCATTTCCTACAGTACCTGAGGGAGTCCTGCTTGCAGTAACCCTGATGTGAACCCCCACCTCTAAGCTTCCTGTTCTAAAACTTCTAGTCTCTCACTTGGTAGCCAGGAAGTCAGCTCCACTTGTGTAGACCAATGTGTTCTTAATTTCACATTTATTTCTTGTTTGGAATCTCTGAACCTTGGACAAATTAATTTTTTCCGCCACCCTGCAGGTATTTTAATCAGAAAGTGTTTGAAGGGCAGAAAGGTTGTTGTCTTTTGTACCTTCAGTTTTCAAATTTGAAAAGTAATTACATGAATACTAGCCAATGCAAATGTAGAAACATATAAAGAAGATAGATAATCACCACAAATCCCATACCCAGAGATAATATCACTAACATGTGATTGATACCTTTCTAGTTATCTCTTTGTGCTTTGTTTCTCTCATAACTAGACTCATACACATATATCTGGAATGTGGTATATATATTAACATAAAGGGACCACAACATATGTTTTCTCCCACAGTCTCTTTTTACTTAACTAATATGTCATGGGCATCTTTTCACATCAATATAGATCCACATCCTTATTTTTTTTTTTTAAGATTTATTTATTTATTTTAGAGAGCAAAAGAGGGAGCATTCATATGAGTAGGGGGCAGGGGCAGAGGGAGAGAATCATTAAGTGGACTGCTGGCTGAACATGGAGCCCAGCAGGGCAGCAGAGGTGTGGGACTCCATCCCAGGACCCAGGAGATCATGACCTGAGCCAAAACCAAGAGTCAGATGCTTAACCGACTCAGCCACCCAGCTGCCCCATCCACATCCTTATTTTTAATAGCTGTATGGAATTTAATTGCATAGATATTTAACCAGCCTTTTGTTGATGGGCATTTAGGTTGTTTCTAATTCTTTGCTCCTATAAATGGTACTGCAGTGAAGATCATTTTATGTGCATTTGTCCTTAGGATAAATTCCTAGAAGTGGAATTCTTGAATCAGAGAATTTTCGTGTTCAAAATTTTGAAAGCTCTTTATTGTTAAACTATTTTCAATAAAGCTTATAAAAATGGACTGTTCACGAATTTTAAGATTTTTTATTTATTTATTTATTTGAGACAGAGAGAATGAGAGAGACAGAGAGCACATGAGAGGGGGGAGGGTCAGAGGGAGAAGCAGGCTCCCTGCCGAGCAGGGAGCCTGATGCGGGACTCGATCCCGGGACTCCAGGATCATGACCTGAGCCGAAGGCAGTCGCTTAACCAACTGAGCCACCCAGGCGCCCTGTTCATGAATTTTAGATTAGACTGATTCTTCATGCTCCACCAATAGTAGATAGTTATTGTTTTTAAATCTTTGCAATCTGATAGATAAATTATTTATAATTTTCATTTTATTTCGTTTGATGTCTAGTGAGTTTAAGTGTCTGCCATCTGTGTATTGGCCGTTTAAATGTCTTTTTTGATTTGCCTGTTCTTCTTTTGCCCATTTTTGATACATCACTTACTTATTTCTTATAGAAACAATTTGCTCTGTAATGGGCTCAGCCTGAAATCACTTGCTGAGACGGTTTTGAACTTTCCACTTGACAAGTCCCTTCTGCTTCGTTGTAGCAACTGGGATGCTGAGAATCTTACCGAGGACCAGGTACTTCTTATCAGAGTAGTTGAAGAATGGAAGAGCCATTGCTTATGAAGTATAATTCTTGTAATTGTAATCTTCAAATATAAGTATTGGGGGGAAATACTTGAAAAGAGACTCACTGAAGATAACTGGTTTGTAAATGGTACTTAAGTAACAGAGTAAGAGTCCCTATTGTGTTTTATATTTTGAGCATTTACTATATGCCAGGCATTTCAGAAAATGTAATTGTTTAATTATGAATACAAATGCATAATTAGAAAACCAAAGTGTTATAAGACATTGTAAGAAACAGTGTCTTCCTCCCACTCAGTGGCAACCAATTTCATTTCTTCCTGGTAATTACCATTATATATTTAAATTACATGCATATATTACTCTTTCTTATTTTTTAAATTATCTTTCGACTTCTTACAGTGGAAGACATGATTTAATATTCTTGTAATTCCTCTGTCCCCAAATACTTTTTCCCTTCCCCATCTTCCCAGTATAGCTAAATCATCATTTTTATCAGATTAATATCTACTTATATTGATATTATTTTAGCTGAGCCACATAGTAAGCTACAATTAAGTTTTTTTCTTATACAACTTTTTGTTTTCCTAGGAGTAATAATTTGTACTTTTGTTTGCTTTGTTTTCTATATACCTATTAACTGTTTCAAGCCTGGACTCTTTAATGGAACTCTACATCTTTTCTTGGCCGGTTCTGACACATGAGGTGACTTACTCCTTTTGTTTTCCCTTGGAGCTGTCCCTTCCAGACAGAACCCTTTGTCATCCTGCTTCTTTCCAAGAGCCCTGCTGCCCATCTCTGACCCTGGAATCTGCATTTACCCTCAGCCTAGGGAGTCCCTTCACCTTTCTTCTGGAGTAGATCCTCTGTCTTTCAAATTCCATGTCTTTTCCCTTCCTTTTCTTGGAGTACATTCAGAAAGGGAGCATAGGAAATTAATTTATGATACCCTGCATGTCTGAAAAGATATTGGCTTCACTGTCTATGAACTGATACTTTCACTGAGTACAGCAGTTTAGGGTGAAAATCATTTTCCTTCAGAATTTCAAAGGTAATGTTCCTGTCTTAGAGCTTCCAGTATTGATACTGAGCATGTCACTTGTTTTCCTTTCTGGAGAATCTTCATTTTATTCTTAGTTCTTTCTTTTTTTAAAGATTTTATTTATTTATTTGACAGAGAGAGACACAGCAAGAGAGGGAACACAAGTAGGGGGAGTGGGAGAGGGAGAAGCAGGCTCCCCACCGAGCAGGGAGCCCGATGCAGGGCTCAATCCCAGGACCCCAGGATCATGACCTGAGCCAAAGGCAGACGCTTAATGGCTGAGCCACCCAAGCGCCCCTATTCTTAGTTCCTAAAATTCAAGATGATATACATTAGTGTGGGCTATTTTTCATTTTAGTATTAGAAGCCAGTGGACCCTTTCAATCTGGAAGCTCATGTCTTTTAGTTCAGATTATTATTCTCATAATATTTCTTTGAAAATTTCCCTCCCTTTTTTTTCTAGAACTCATATTATTTGGATATTGGACCCCCTTGAATTGATCCTCTGATTTCCTAGGAAAAATATTTTCTCCCTGATTTTTCTATCTCTGTATGTTTTGTTTTACCTTCTGGGAAATTTCCTTAAGTTTATCTTCTAACATTTCTATTGAATTTTTAATTATTCCTGTCATAATTTTAAGTGACAAGAGATTCTTGGTCTCTTCTGAATATTCACTTTTAAAATTACTTTGTTTTTGTGTAATAGATACAGTATCTTCTGTTATCTTAGAGTATTAAAGATTTCTGAGGTTTTCTTCTTCCTGTATTGCTTCATTTTCCTCTGAGTTCCTTATTTGTTGATTGGGTCCATCAACTGTTGAATGAATAAGTAAAATGTGGTATAGCCTTATAATGGAATATTATTCAGAAATAAAAAGGACACATGGTACAACATGGATGCATCTTGAAAACATTATGCTAAGTGAAAGAAGCCAGTTGTAAAGTATCATATCAGATTCTATTTTTATGAAATGTTCAGAATATATAAATCTATAGAGACAACAGAAATTAATGGTAGCCTAGGGCTGAAAGAAGTAGAGGATGACTGCTAAAGGGAATAAGGTTTCTTTTTGAGGTGGTGGAAGTGTTTTAATATTGATTGTGGTGATGGGCTATGCAATTCTATAAGCTTACTAAAAATCCAGAACCTTGCACCATCTGAAAAGACATGTTTGGAACAATTGGAGACATTCTAGTAGAACTGTGTATTATTGTACTTTGTCACTTTTAAAGTTCTTGGGTGTGGTAATGGTGAGGTCATGTAGAAGAATGTCCTTGTTCTTAAGAAGTACATGCTGACGCATTTAGAGATGAAGTATCATAATAGCTGCAACTTAATTTTGAAATGTGTTCAGGTACAAAAAAGTGTGTGGTGTCCATATTATAAAGAGATAAAGCAAGTATTGACAGTTGTGAATGTCAGTTGGCATTATTATTCTTTTAACTTTTCTGTAGGTTTGAAAACTTTTAAAATAAAAAGTTGGGGAGGAGAAGTTAATTGCTACCAAATTTGAAGCCAAATTTGTGATCCTTATTATTGTGAGAATTCAGAATTTCCAAAGACTCTTATTCATTCTTTTTTTAAAATTTTTTTAAGTTTATTTATTTTCTTTAGTAACCTCTACACCCAACATGCAACTCGAACTCGCAATCCCAAGATCAAGGGTTGCACGCTCTTCCTACTGAGCCATCTAGGCGCCCCTGTTCATTCTTTATTTCAATATTTTGTTTTAATTATAAACATAAAGCTTAATGAGATTTTAGAAGATACAGAAAATGATACTTAAATTTGAATTTTAAGAAATGGATTGAGAACATAGCAAATATAGCCAGGGCTTTTGGACCAGTGGGCTTTATTATCAGTACCTATAGATCATAGTCACATGTCAGTAACTGAAACTCTTTTTTCTCAGGCTACTCAGTTTCTCCAGAGATGAATCTTCTAGTTTTCTGCCCAAGAGGTATAAGCCCCTTTGCTTATATTCTGGTTGCTGAGTGGGGAAAGGTATTGGTAGTTTCACCAATCCATATGTATACTTTCCCATAGTCCCTTTCTCAGGTGACACTTTGCCCCGCCATGCCAGGCCTGGTGTTACTAGATCCAGATCCTCTGTGAGTTAGCCATTATATGACTTAAACTTTTCCTTTTGGGGGGGTTAGAGAAGGAGTTATTGCCAGCCCTGTGGTATAAAGGAGAAGGTCTAGGGTTCTAAGTGTTCTTTATGAAGGCTTTCACCTTATCTTCTTGTTTTCACTCCTACTTGTACTTACTTTCACAGATACCTGGTGCTTCCCATTCCTAATGCTTTGCCATTCTCTGTGGCTCAAATTAACTTGATTCTTGGATTTTTGGCTTACCGCCCCCGTAGGCCTAGATTTTAGCCTTCTCTTGTTCTTCCTTCCAAAATGTTGTTATTGGAAAGATTTAGCTGATATCTTCAGGTTAACATTATCCTGTGAGAGAGTTTGGGAGTCAAATTATCTGAATTTGTTTTCTGCAGCTATTTCTGACTTTCTGTGACTCTAAGTAAGTCACTTCTTTGTGCCTTGGTTCCTTTCTTTCTTTCTTTTTTTAACAGTTTTATTGCGGTATCACTTACATACAATATAATTCAGGCATTTAAAGTATACAAATTGGGGCACCTGGCTGGCCCATTCTGTAGAGCATGTGACTCATAATCTCAGGGTCGTGAGTTCAAGCCCCATGTTGGACATGGAGCCTACTTAAAAAAAATAATAAAGTGTAAAAATCAATGGATTTTAGTATTTTTATAGAGTTGTGCAACCATCACCACTATCTAATTTTAGAACATTTTTATTACCCCAAAAAGAAACTCCATACTGATTAGCAGTCACTTCCCATCCTACAGTCACATTCCATCCCCCCCACAACACCCTAACACTAGGCAACCACTAATCTACCTTTTTGTCTTTATACATTTGTCTATTTTGGACATTTCATATAAATGGAATCATACAATATATGGTCATTTGTGATTGGCTTCTTAATTTTGCATGTTTTTGTGGTTCATTCATGTTATAACATTTATTGGTACTTAATTTCTTCTTATTGCTATGCAATACTCCATTATATGGTTATACTACATTTTGTTTATCCATTCATCAGTTGGTGGAGATTTGGATGGCTTTCATTTTTTGGCTGTTATGAAGAATGCCACTATGAATATTTGTGTATAAAATTTTGTGTGGACATATGTCATATGTTTTTACTTATCTTGGGTATATACCTAGGAGTGGAATTGCTGGGTCATAAACTTTATGTTTAATTGTTTAAGGAACTGCCAGACTGTTTGCAAAGTAGCTGTACCATTTTATATTCTTACCGGCAAAGTATGAAGGTTCCAATTTTCCACATCCTCACCAACACTTGTTACTGTCTATCTTTTTGATTAGAGCCATACTAGTAGGTATGAAATGGTATTTCATTGTGGTTTTGATTTACATTTCCCTGGTGGCTAATGATGCTGAACATCTTTTCATGTGCTTGTTGGCTATTTGTATATTTTCTTTGGAGAAGCATCTATTCAAATCCTTTGCTCGTATTTTAATTGAGTTGTTTTTATATTGTTGACTTTTAAGAGTTCTTTATATATTTTGGACACTAGTCCCTTATTAGATATATAATGTGTAAATATTTCCTCCCATTTTTCAGGTGGTCTTTTCACTTACTTGGTTGAGGTCACCATTTGAAGCAAAAAGGGTTTTAATTTTGATGATGCCCAGTTAATATATTTTTTTGCTTATCACTTATGCTTTTGGTGTTGTATCCAAGAAATCATTGCCTACTCCAAGGTCATGAACATTTACTCCTATGTTTTCTTTTACAAGTCTTAGGTTTTAGCTCTTACATTTATGTTTATGATCCATTTTGAGTTAATTTTTGTGTGTGATATGAGGTAGGGGTCCAATTTTATTTTTTTACATGTGGTCATCCAGTTGTCTCAACAGTATCTGTTGAAAGTGCCTTGGTTTCCTTAACAGTTTGTTAAAAAGCACTTTATTTTTTTTTAAAGATTTTATTTATTTATTTGAGAGAGAGTGAGAGAGAGAATGAGTGGGAGGAGGGGCAGAGGGAGAAGGAGAAGCAGACTCTCCACTGAGCAGGGAGCCTGACACAGGGCTCGATCCCAGGACCCGGGGATCACGACCTGAGCTGAAGGCAGACATTTAACCAACTGAACCACCCAGGCGCCCCTGAAAAGCACTTTAAACTCTTAACATTCAAGCACACTTTTCCTGTGGGAGACAACCTGCTGGTAGATGTATAGATTGTTGAGTCTAGGTGGAAGATTTTATCCAAACCTATTTTATTCTAAACAGCATAAAAAATCCTTCCTAATAGTATTACTTACCAGGCTTGGTTACTAAAGATAAATTAAAGGAATTTTAAAGTCTTTACTTCCTTTGTTGGGAAAAGCTATTAATGATAGTTTTGGCTACTTTTATTTATGACCAGCTTTTCCGTCACCAGTGGCTTGGGAGGGTGGCTTACCATTATTAAATAAATAAATTACAGAAATGAGCCCTTGTGACTTTTGATTTGAGGCCCATGCTTGAAACCCATGCTTGTTTTCCACATCTTAATGGCAGGTTGTTTCTGATTGAAAGTCACACAGCCCTCTCAGTAAATCTTGTTTTCAGGTGTTCTAGATCATGGCCACCTCCAAAGTGAATTTCATGTACTAGTTGTCAAACTTGTGGTGACTACACTCACCCAAACTTGAGAAAAATCTGTCTATCAGGTTTGGTAACAGATAGAAAGAAACTTCACTGGGTTTATATAGGTTAGGATTTTTGAGTATTCAGAGTAAGTCATTATTTTAACATAGACAAGAAACATGAAGATTGATTATACTATTCAGTTTACTTTTGTATAGTGTGAAATAGTTCATCATAAAAGGCTTTTAAGAAGTACATGGTGCACGGGGCACCTTGGTGGCTCAGTCGTTGAGCGTCTGCCTTCGGCTCGGGTCGTGATCCCGGGGTCCTGGGATCGAGCCCTGCATGGGGCTCCCTGCTCCGCGGGAGGCCTGCTTCTCCCCCTCCCACTCTCCCTGCTTGTGTTCCCTCTCTTGCTGTGTCTCTCTCTGTCAAATGAATAAATAAAATCTTTAAAAAAAAAAAAAAAAGTACATGGTGCTTAGGGTATTATACATCTTGAATTAGAATCCTGAAAGTTGTCTGCATCTTTGTGATTGACTTGGAAATTGCACTTTCTGGTTTGCCTTCCAGATTCCACTGATCTCTGACTTTTCTCTTCAGGTGATTTATGCTGCCAGGGATGCCCAGATTTCAGTGGCTCTCTTTCTCCGTCTTCTTGGATACCCTTTCTCTAGGAATTCAACTCTAGATGAAAACGATGACCACATGGGCTGGAGAAAAGTCTTGGAAAATTGCCAGGATGTGGTAGACATCCCATTCCGAAGCAAAGGACTCAGCCGACTTGGGGAAGAGGTTAATGGGGAAGCAGCAGAAGCTCAGCAGAAGCCAAGACATAAGAAGTCTAAGACAGATGGAATGATGGCAGGCAACCACCAAGGGAGAGATCCCAGAAAGCATAAAAGAAAGCCCCTGGGGGTGGGCTATTCGGCCAGGTAACTGAGTTGTTCTCTGTCTGGTAGAGAGGCTCAGAGGCCCAGCCTCCAGCAAAAGGCATGATGCTTCATCTTGAGTCTGGGGAGAAGGTTGTGTGGTAGGGTAGCAGGTGCTCCAGGGGTTAAATTTTTTTTTCCCCAGAGGTTAATTTTATTTTTTCCTTTCCTTCAAGGACATTTGGAGCTATCCTTTGATCTATTTGTGTATTTTCCTCCTTTTCCCCTTCTTTTACTTTGTAATTTTTAGAATTGAGTGGATATAAGGAGAGCTTACCCTAGCTTTGTCACTGATCCTGATATGACCTGAGCCTTGTAACTTCTCTAGTTATAAATGAGGGTATAATTATTACTCCTTGCTTGCTCAGGATAGCTGCGAAAATGAATAACATGAATTTTCCTCATACATTTCAGGAGAAATGCATCATCTGATTTCCTGCTCATTTGGTATTTGATTATTTAGAAAGGCATCCAGCTCTAAGCCAGTATCATTCTCTAACCAGTGAGAGTTTTTCTGTACGACTTACGCCTCTGTTGCAAAAAGATGACTAATAAGTACTTTGGAGTGGAAGTTTGGTCCCCGTAGCAGAGTGCCTTTAGGAATTGGATGATTAAATTGAAGCAAGTATTGCGTATGAGCCAGAAATAAACCCATGTGGCCCTCATTACTTTAGCTTGAAGTTCTTTAATTTTGATTGACTTTGTTTAACCCAATGATTACTCTGTAGAGCAGTTTTCTTAGTGCTTTGCTCCTGTTCGCTTTCACATCAGAGCTGTGTGTATATACTACCCAACTCACTCCTTGTTCCATAAATACAAGAACTAGATACATGAATTCATTTTTTGTTCCTAGCCCATGCAGTTGGAGGAACAGACATGATTTTTTTTTGCCCTATTTGTTTTTTCCCATAAATATAATGTTTGACCCTAGTGTTGAGAATAGCTGGAGTCACTCAGAAGACAACATGGGAGGGGCGACTGGGTGGCTGTCAGTTAAGCGTCTGCCTTCGGCTCAGGTCATGTGGGATCAAGCCCCGCATTGGGCTCCCTGCTCAGCGGAGAGCCTACTTCTCCGTCTCCCTCTGCTGCTCTCCCTGCTTGTGTGCTCTTTCTCAATCTCTCTCTGCCAAATAAATAAATAAAATCTTAAAAAAAAAAAAAAAAAAAGACAACATGGGAGGCAACCGATACCTTGGCCCAGAGCTAGCTTCCAGTTTTAGATTAATCTCTCCTTTCCCTGCAGAAAATCACCCCTCTATGATAACTGCTTCCTCCATGCTCCTGATGGACAGCCCCTCTGCACTTGTGACCGAAGGAAAGCTCAGTGGTACCTGGACAAAGGCATTGGAGGTGTGAGACTTACCTGTCCTGTTTCATCTACATTTAGGTGCACGTGGGTACTGGCAGGAGTGGAGAGAGAGACAAGGGGCAGGGAGGGATAGAAGAAGGCAGAACGACCTTGACACAAGTGGGACGTGGCTATTCAGAAGCCAGAAATCATGATCTCTGCCAGGACACTGCAGAGAACATTTCAGGTGGGGCTTCTTTCCTGAGGGACAGGTGGGCAAACATTGACCTCTTATCTTTTCTCTAAGAGCTGGTGAGTGAGGAGCCTTTTGTGGTCAAGCTACAGTTTGAACCTGCAGGAAGACCCGAATCTCCAGGAGACTATTACTTGATGGTTAAAGAGAACCTGTGTGTAGTCTGTGGCAAGAAAGACTCGTACATTCGGTGAGTGTGGGGTTGGGCCACCCAGACTCTGCCTCTGATGGAAACTGCCTTTGTAGCCACATGTGGAGCTCTCAGGTCTTGGTTGAATCTGCCAACTTTGGCTGAGACTTGTCTGTAGGGGTCATCCCAGTTTTCCTGAGAACTTCTCCCCTCTGTGTGGTCCTGCTGTCGTGCTCTCCTGCCTATCCTGAGCCCTGTTCTTGGTTTTAAGAATGCAGTACTCTTCTTAGTAACAGTTTGCCATAAAGAGAGTGGTTCCCCTTTGCTCATAAAAGACTGGGGACCCATTTCCTTCAGAAGCTGCCTTTCTCTTTGTGTCCTTATAATCTTCCCATGAGTGGCTCACAACTTTCTGAGCCTTGATACTGTTCATGGAGTGCAGGCATACCTAGGCATACCTCAGAGGTATTGCAGGTCTGTTCCCAGCGCACCATCATAAAGCAAATACCACAATAAAGTGAGTGAGTCAGGGGTGCCTGGCCGGCTTAGTTGGTGGGGCGTGCGATTCTTGATCTTGGGGTTGTAAGTTCGAGGCCCACGTTGGATGTTGAGATTACTTAAAAATAAAATCTTTAGGGGTGCCTGGGTGGCTCAGTCAATTAAATGGCCAACTCTTGATTTCAGCTCAGGACATGATCTTAGGGTCATGAGATCAAGCCACATTGGGGTCCATGCTGGGCATGGAGCCTGCTTAAGATTCTCTCTCTCCCTCTGCTCCTACCCACCCCCACTCACACTCTGTCTCTTTCTGAATAAATAAATAAATAAATAAAATCTTTAAAAAAAAATGTGAGTCAAATGAATTTTCTGGTTTTCCCAGTCATTTAAAAATTACGTTTACACTATACTGTAGACTGTTAGTTGTGCAGTAATGTTATATCTAAAAAAACAATGTATATACTTTCTTTTTTTTTTTAAGATTTTATTTATTTATTTGACAGAGACATGGCGAGAGAGGGAACACAAGCAGGGGGTGTGGGAGAGGGAGAAGCAGGCTTCCCGCTGAGCAGGGAGCCCGATGCGGGGCTCGATCCCAGGACCCTGGGATCATGACCTGAGGCGAAGGCAGACGCTTAACGACTGAGCCACCCAGGCGCCCCGCAATGTATATACTTTCATTTAAAAATACTTTATTGCTGGGGTGCCTGGCTGGCTCAATTGGTTAAGCATCCGACTCTTGATGTTGGCTCAAGTCATGATCTCAAGGTCGTGAGATCCAGCCCTGCGTCAGGCTCTGTGCTGAGCGTGGAGCCTGCTTGAGCTTCTCTCTCTCCATCTCCTTCTGCCCCTCCCCCCCTGCTCACTCTCTCTATATAAAACAAAAGAAAACAAAACAAAACCTTTATTGCTGGAGCACCTGGCTGGCTCAGCCAGTAGAGGATGTGACTCTTGATTCTTGGGGTCATGAATTTGAGCCACATGTTGGGTGTAGAGATTACTTTAAAAATAAATAATTAATGAATAAAAATACTCTGTTGCTGAAAAATGCTCACCACATCTGAGCTTTTAGTGAGCCGTAATCTTTTTTCTGGGGGAGGTTATTGCCATGATGTTGACGGTTGCTGACTGATCAGGGTGGTGAAAATAAGACAACAGTGAAGTTTGCTGCAGTCAATTAACTCTTCATGAATGATTACTCTGTAGCATGTGATGTTGTTTGATAGCATTTCGCCCATAGCAGAACTTCTTCCAAAATGGAGTTAGTCCTCTCAGATTTTACCATGGCCTAGTCAACTAAGTTTATGTAGTATTTTAAATCCATTGTTGTCATTTCAACAAGCTTCACAGCCTCTTCACCAGGAGTAGATCCCATCTCAAGAAACCTCTTTCTTTGCTCATTCAACAAGATGCAACTCCTCATCCTTTTAAGTTTTATCATGAGATAAAACAATGGCTGCAATTCAGTCCCATCTTCAGGCTCCACTTCTAATTCCGGTTCTCTTGCTGTTTCCCACCACATCTGCAGTTACTTCCTCCACCAAAGTCTTAAACCCCTCAAAGTCATCCATGAGGGCTAGAGACTCCTGTTAATTACTGTTGGTATTTTGACCTCTTCCCATGAATCATGAATGTTCTTCATGGCATCTAGAATGGTGAATCCTTTCCGGAAGGTTTTCAGTTTACTTTGCCCAGATCCATTAGAGGAATCTCTATTTATGGTAGCTATAGCCTTATGAAATGTATTTCTTAAATAATAAGACTTAAAAATCAAAATTACTGCTTGATCCACAGGCTGCAGAATAGATGCCGTGTTAGCAGACCTGAAAAGAACATTAATCTTGTATATCTATCAGAGTTCTTGGGTGACCAGTTATACTATCAATGAGCAGTAATATTTTATTTTTTAAAGATTTTATTTTTATTTATCTGAGAAAGAGCACAGAGCATGAGCGGGGGCTGAGGGACACAGGGAGGGGGACAAGCAGACTCTCCACTGAGGAGGGAGCCTGATATGGGGCTCAGTCCCAGGACCCTGGGATCATGACCTGAGCCAAAGGTAGACCCTCAGCTGACTGAGCCACCCAGGCACCCCCAGCAGTAATATTTTAAAAGGAATTTTGTGGGTTTTTTTTCCTGCCTAGTAGTCCCAGCAGTGGGATTAAAATATTCAGTAAACCATGTGGTAAACAGATATGCTCTCATCCAGGCTTTGTCGTTCCATTTAGAGAGCACAGGCAGAGTAGATTTAGCATAATTCTGAAGGGCTCTGGGATTTTTGGAATGGTCCATGAGCATTGGCTTCAACTTAAAGTCACCAGCTGCATTAGTCCCAAATAAGAGAGTCAGCCTGGCTTTTGAAGTTTTGAAGCCAGGCACTGACTTCTCCTCTTTAGCTATGAAAATCCTAGATGGCATCTTCTTGCAGTCGAAGGCTGTTTCATCCACAGTGAAAATCTGCTGTTAAGTGTAGCCACCTTCGTTAATGATCTTAGCTAGATCTTCTGCATAACTCACTGCAGCTTCTACATCAGCCCTTGGGGCTTCATCTTGTACTTTGATGTTTAGGGAGATGGTTTCTTCCCTTAAACTTCATGAACCAACTCAGCTAGCTTCAGACTTTTCTTCTGCAGCTTCCTCACCTGTTTCAGCCTTCACAGAATTGAAGAGAGTTAGGGCCTTGCTCTGGATTAGGCTTTGGCTTAAGATAACCGAATGGCTGGTTTGGTCTTCTGTCCAGACCACTAACCTTTCTCCATGTCAGCAGTAAGGCTGTTTGGTTTGCATAGCATTTATGTGTTCACTGGAGCAGCACTTTTAATTGCCTTCAAGGACTTCTCCTGTGCAGTCACAACTTAGCTAACTGCAGCAGGAGGCCTAGCTTTTGGTCTGTCTTGGCTTTCGACCTGCCTTCCTCACTAAATGTAATCATTTCTAGCTTTTGATTTAAAGTGGGAGACATGCCTCTCTTCTTTTCACCTGAACACTTAGAGGTCATTGTAGTAGGTTATTAACTGGCCTGATATCAATATCATTGCATCTCAAGGAGTAAGGAGGCCCGAGGAAAGGGAGAGCGACACAGGAATGGCCGGTTGGTGAGGCAGTCAGAACACACACATTTATCTATTGAGTGCGCTGTCTTATGTGGGCATGGTTCATGGCCTCCCAAAACAATTACTATAGTGACACCTAGGATAGTGATCACAGATCAGCATAACAAATATAGTAATAATGAAAAAGTTTGAAATGTTGGGAGAATTATCAAAATGTGACACAGAGACACAAAGTGAACAAATGCTGTTGGGAAAAAAAACGGGGCCAATAGACTTGCTTGATGCAGAGTTGCCACAGACTTTCAATTTGTAAAAAATGCAGTATCTGCAAAGTGCAGTAAAATGAGGTATGCCTGTATTCGGAGACCTGAAGGCACACTTTGGCTCTACTCCCTGGCTTCAGTGGAGTAACTCACTTTCCTACTCTCCTCTTACAAAGTGAAACAAATAGTTGTGAATGCCAAGAGTTTTTACTGAGAGCTCAGTTCTCCTTAGAAAAGAACGATGGGCCTTGATGAGCCACGGACATAGTCTGAGTAAGGGGTTCCTCAGATGAGGAAATTTGCTTTTTTTAGGTCACCAGGCTTCCAAAATTTCAGGAGTAGAGGGACCCGCTACATGCTTTGAGAGAGTTATTTTCCAGATGTTAAAGGTCATTAGAATTTTTTTTTAATTCTCTGATACTTGTCCTTCTGGGAGCACAGTTGTTATTAGCCTTCCCCTGCCTTGGCCCTCCGCTGACTCTTGCTAGCAGGTGGTATGAACTTGCTCCTCGGAGAGAGGAAACTAAGGCACAGCTAGGTAGGTAGGCCGAGAGTGGAAGAAGCAGTATTGCCTTTATGTAATCTCTCTTGGGTTGTGGTGCCCAAGGCTTCTCAGTCCTGTGTAGGCCCAGATGAGAATCCCAGTGGCCTGCCTTCTAGCTCTACCTGTGTTCTGTGTCCTTTGCTAACGAGCACTGCCTTCTGGGTGGGCTTGGCAGGAAGAACGTGATTCCACATGAGTACCGGAAGCACTTCCCCATTGAGATGAAGGACCACAACTCGCACGATGTGCTTCTGCTCTGCACCTCCTGCCACGCCATCTCTAACTACTATGACAACCACCTGAAGCAGCAGCTGGCCAGGGAGTTCCAGGCCCCCATTGGCTCCGAGGAGGGTCTGCGCCTGCTGGAAGACCCTGAGCGCCGGCAGGTACGCTCTGGGGCCAGGGCCCTGCTCAACGCAGAGAGCCTGCCTGCTCATCGAAAGGAGGAGCTTTTGCAAGCACTCAGAGAGTTTTACAACACAGACACAGTCACGGATGAGATGCTTCAAGAGGCTGCTGGCCTGGAGACAAGGTACAGTGGACAGTTCTGGTCTGAGAAAGGATTGAGGAATAACCCAGTGGCATTAACCCTGACTACTTAGTGAGGGTGCTTGCCAGGAAGGGGGTAGGGCATTAGCCATTTAGGTGCAGAGCATAGCCTCTCTTCTCCCATTGAGTGTCTTAAAAGACCTTAAAATACCATAGGGCTGGGAGAGAAGAATCTGTTTGAGAATTTCCTTTCCATAGGAGACTTGCCTTCTGTCCTTGACCCTTTAGGGTCATCTACGTCCAGTCGTTTTCATGATTAGCAGATGAGTTCAAATGCAGTGGAGCAGTGCCTTAGACATTCTATGCAGAAGTAAATCCTAAAGTCAGCACAGGAGATGAAAATAATACTCAAAAAATACCCTCGAGTCTCTGAAGTTGCTCATGAGTACGACGTTTGTGGCTTTGTGTCTTATCTTACCCAGGTCTGTGGGAACTGAGACCAATGATTGGATTCATGTTCGCTGTCTCACCTGCACTCAGGGTCCTGGCCCACCGAATAGAATATTGGCCAGAATTGCTCTTACCGTTCATATGATTTTTCTCCTTTTTCCTTCCTTCTTTGCTTTTTCTCCTTCCCCATGAGTACAGAGTTGAACTCGTGACTTAATTCAGTGTTCCTCAATGAGAAGCCGATGGTCCTGAGAAATGAATGGGTACACGGCTGAGTGAAAGAGACTGGGCCACCTGCTCTAGTTTCACTTCCCATGATCACTTTTCCAGTAGTACTAGGGCCTGATAAGTTCACAAAACTGTGAGAGTGATGCTGGTGGCCTGTACAGTTTCAAGACCCAAAAATCTTAAAGGTAGCAGCAAACATTTATCAAACAAATAGTTATAGATATCCTCATCTACTTAACCAAGCTAATAAACTTTCTATAAATTACCTTAATTGGTTCTTCTAACAACCCTATGAAATAGGATTTAGATTTCTTACTGGTAACTGCTAGCATTATGTCTTGCATTTTTAAAATATTTTGAAGTTAAAAAAGCATCACTAATGAGTTTTATCCTTATAACTATTTTACGAGGTTGTAGAATAGATGTTATTTTCCAAGTTTTATGTTCGCTACCCTGAGGTTAAAGTTAAGTAACTTACCAAGGTCTGATGAAAAATTAATGAGACTGGTTCCTTTGGCCAATTCCCAGATGTATTTGCTAAAACAACTAAACTTTCCCCTTTCAGCCACAGGCCTTTCTAACCAATCGCCTTGCTGACTTGGATAGAGGGATGCTGGACTTGGATGTCTGGGGCCGAGAAGAGTAGCTGTTTGCGGGGGCACGTTAGTGGCACACTTGGGAGCTAAGCAGTGAAGTGGCTGCAGATCCCGAGAGGGCACTAGCACTGCTAGAATGGGGAGAGGGTATTGAGAGGGAGGACTGAGAGTGGGGTATGGATGCAAGGAGGGGAACTGAGTCCATAGGGTAGGGGCTTCCTCAAGAAAAGTAGTCGTTACTCACAGGAGGTGAAAGCACTGTTGGCAGGGCATCAGAGCACTTTTTAAGGTCTCTCTGCTTAGTTAGGAAGGAGGCAGGGATTCATCTTCCATTGAACAGCACCGGCTGCACAACAGACTATTTCATAGGGACCAAAACATGTCTCTCATGGATGTGGTTTGGCATTCTTTTTTATTTTTTTTTTATTTTTTAAAGATTTTTATTTATTTATTTTGAGACAGAGAGAATGAGAGACAGAGAGCATGAGAGGGAGGAGGGTCAGAGGGAGATGCAGACTCCCTGCCGAGCAGGGAGCCCGATGCGGGACTCGATCCCGGGACTCCAGGATCATGACCTGAGCCGAAGGCAGTCGCTTAACCAACTGAGCCACCCAGGCGCCCCACTTTTTTATTTTTTTTAAAGACTGTAATTTTGAGTAATCTCTGCACCCAACATGGGGCTTGAACTCACAACCCCAAGATCAAGAGCTGCATGCTCCACTGACTGAGCCAGCCAGGCGCCCCAAGATTTTTATTTGTTGATTTTTTTTTTTAAAGTAATCTCGAGGCCCAGCGTGGGGCTCGAACTCATGACTGTATGATGAAGAGTCGCATGTTCTACTGACTGAGCCAGCCAGGCGCCCCCATCTTTTTTTATTTATATTTTTTTTAAATTGAAGCGTCGTTGACACAGTCACAGAATGTTACATGAGTTTCAGGTGCACAACAGGGATCCACCAAGTCCACGTGATATGCTGTGCTCACCACGGGTGGAGCTCCCGCCTGTCATCACAGAATGCTATCACCATACCACTGACTGGACTGCCTGTGCCGGCCGGCTTGGCATTCTTTCTGGGAGGAAGGAGGCACTAAAGAAATGTCCCACCTTGCATTTTACGTGTAAGTGTTCCAGTGTTTGAGACATTGGAACATGTGGGGTGATGTAACAGCCCCGTATAGATACTAAGTATGGTTGAGAATGAATACCTTAAAAGAAGGGCGGGCTGGTACCTGAGTAACCCTGGAGGAAATAAAAGACCAACGACATTCTTCACTCATTGTCAGCCAGACAGTACGGCCCCTGGAGTGGGGGCTGAGCAGCCTGCAGCGGCCTTCCCACAAATACAGCTCAGAATCCCCAAACACCTTTCTGTTGGACTGTGTGCAGTATGTCCAAACTACTTCTTTAAAAAGGCAGATGTAGGAAAGATGCTTTAAAAACAAAGTAGGGGGCGCCTGGGTGGCTCAGTCCGTTAAGCGTCTGCCTTCGGCTCAGGTCATGGTCTCAGGGTCCTGGGAGCGAGCCCCTGCTCAGCGGGGAGTCCGCTTCTCCCTCTGCCCCTCCCCCCTCCTGCCCGTGCTCTCTCTCTCTCAAGTAAATAAATAAAATCTTTTTTTTTAAGCATTAATGTAATCAACCCTTTAGAAGTCTAGCCACCTCCTCATCTGCCCTGTGGAAGCCCCGTGGCCCGCAGCATTTGGAGCCATCTGCGCCACCATGCCGTGCTTGCCTCCCTCAGACCCCTGTACTTTGTGTCTTGCCAGGATTTCCAACGAAAACTACGTCCCCCACGGGCTGAGGGTGGTGCGGTGCCACAGCCGGGGCGGGCTGCGCTCCCTCATGCAGCTGGAGAGCCGCTGGCGTCAGCACTTCCTGGACTCCATGCAGCCCAGGCACCTGCCCCAGCAGTGGTCCGTGGACCACAACCATCAGAAGCTGCTCCGGAGATATGGGGAAGACCTTCCCATCAAGCTGTCGTGACAGCCGCTCTCTTCCCAGGTGAGGACGGCCAGGAAGCTGAGCCAAGGCGGGAAAGTCACCTCTTCCCGTGTCATTAATTGTCAGAGCCCAGTGTCACAACGTGGAATGCCAACCCACGCAGATCCCAGGATGCTTCTGGTGGAGCCAGGCTGTTGCTTCAAGGGGAGCGTATGGTTGTGGATTTTAGTTGGGCAGGGTGAGAATTCTTTTTGCCTCCCTCTTATTTTATTTTCGTGGACAAAAGGGCCTTGGCCTTTATTTTGCTTTCCTTCTTTTGCTTTCCCTGTGCAGACAGCAAATGAAGGATTCTCCCCTGAGGTGACTTGTCAAGGTGCTCAGGTTTTTAATACATTTCTTCCCTGCCCAGTATGTTGGTTTTTCTCAAACAGGGGCAGCCAAGTATTTTAATCCCATTGGGTGAGGACGGGAGAAAACTTTCTTGCAGAGGTTGGAGAGGTGAACAAGGAGTCAGATTCATTTTCCCGGTTCAAGCTCATAATTGTAAATTCCTTGGCTTCATGCTCTCCCACAACTCACCTGGTTGAGATCCATCCCATCTAGGTCACTTCAGTTTATTTCCATACTTGAGAATGTCCCCCTTTACACGTCCAGGACCAAAGCAGCGACTTCCTGCCATATGCTTCCACCCTAACACTGGAGGAAATCCTTTTCTGGAAATAGGCCTTCTAACTGGGTGGGGCCGAGAGAAGTACAAGCACCATCTCTCAAGAAAACTTTGATATTTGCTCCGCGTTCCCTTTCATTGTCTGTTCGTTGCAATCCTCCTGTCCAGAAGTGCAGGGTTTTTAGCTGAATCCCTTTCTGAGAGGAAGATTCTCTTCTTTCAGAATCAGTGTCAGGTCCCTTCCGGGTTCTGTGTTCCTTCAGATTTGTAATACTGACCTGTTTTCAACACTTCATTGTCTCTTGGAGTCCTTTGGTTAGATTGCATTGTGAGGATTTCTCCACCTGCTCTCATGCCTGGGACTCTGAGATTAATTCATATATTTAGATGTTCAAAACGGTGATGTTTCATCTCTTTATGTGAAGCCACCACTTTGAGCATGAAAGCAAGTTATTAGTGATTAGTATTTTTTCTCAAGTATGAGGAGAGCTTTTTTACAAGATGACTAACAAACTTAAACAGTTTTATGGCCAGAATCCAACAGGAGCTGTTTTGAAATTGTGCCCAAGTTGGTGATGGTTTGCTCTAACACTGATAAATAAAACTTCTTCTAAGCACAAAGTTCACTGATTGTAAATGTAACACTTTTTTCTTCACAGCTTTATAAAATCGGTAACTGTTCTTGGGGGAGGAGATAGTCATCCCTCAGGTCCCTGCCGTGTGGCAGTGGCGTGACGTGCGTGCAGACATACCACGCACAGCGCAGCTTCAGCCCATCAGCGAATGGTCCGGAAACGAAGGTGCATTTTGTTCTTACGCCCCTTCATTCCCTCTTGTCCTCAAACAGGCATTTCTGGGCCCTAAACTTAGAGATCCTTGAAAATGAATAGTACCAGCCGCCTTAGGGACCATATGTTCAGTGGGGTAGGTTATTGTGGGCGTGTGCCTCAGTGGCTGGACCCCACGCTCTGGAGTCCAGGGGTGAACCTTGGAGACTGATGGGTGGTCGTTGGAGTAGTCAGGCTTGCCACAAGGTGGCACTCACAGATTTTGTTTTATATTCATTCTTGAGAAATAGGGCTTTTATATATGGTTCCTGAACATAACTGGTGACTTATATTTCCAAATCTGTGTAGCTGATTTTGGGTCATTTGGATAGGGTTACAAGAAAACTTCCTCTGAAACAGGGAGTAGGGTGCTTTCATTCTCTTTCCCCGTGATCCTCATGCTAAGAGGGGAGAAGCACGTACGAGCTTATGTAAAGGTGCAGTGGTTGCTGTGGGAAGAAGGAATGGATTCCCCAACAGAGCTTCCTGCAAGGCCCAGTAACAGAGCCAGCAGCCACCGTAGAGAAAGAAGCTAGACTGGCACATGAGATTTCTCGCCCTTCTCAGAAGTTACTGTGTAGATTTGACTTTCTCTGAGTCAGCCTTTAGCACCCTTTCCTCAAGACTGACAATGGTGACCTCAAGTGAGATATTTTAGGGAAGGCATATTATAAAAGAGCTAATTATTGTGTTTTGCCGATAGGAAAAAAAAAAAGAAAAGCAATGTATGTTCATTAGAAACGAGTCTAAAGAAGGAATAAAAACCATCCATCTTCCCTCTGTTTAGAAAAGAGCTAACTTTGCTGGTATGTCCATGAATTTCCTTTCACTATTTAAAAATGCATAAAATACAAATAAAATTCAGAGTCATATATAAATACAGGTTGGCATCCTATTTTTTCCTCCTCACTTAACATGGTACCACACCACAAGTAATTAATTTCCTGTGCCCCTAATCTTTGAAAGTAGATTTCTAGTGGCTCTACCATATTTTAGGTGTCCATTCCCACACTGTTGAAAATTCTGGTTGTTTCAGATCCTTTGTTAATGTCAGTGGTGCTGTGATGAACTGTCTTTTATATAAATCTTTGACTGTATCTTTGATAATTTACTTAGGATAGAATCCTAGAAGTTGGATGGGGCGGAGGGGGCTCACATTGCTGGAGTGAGTATCAATTGATACCACCTTTTATTTCAAGGGAACGGTTCTCTCTAACCCTTAAGCTCGTGTCCCAGTACATTTGCTGAGCCTCCATGTGAGCGGTAGTGAGAGGACAGGGTCATGGCAAGGGCCTCGCTGAATGTGCCCCCGTCATTGTGTTTCTAGGCTTAGAGTCTTCTCTCTGCTTCCCCTTTGTCTCCCATCCTTTACTGACTCATTTCCCCTTGTAGCCAATGTTTTTTGGAAACACTGTTTATTTTAAAATAAAAACGTAAAATAAAAGTTACAGACAGATCTTTTTTGTGTGTACGATACACAAGCAATCGGTGATTTGCTGTCCTAAAGTGAACAAGGCACAATATTCAGGGATTTGTTGCTCTTTAAGAGTGCAGCCATAAGTTACTTATTCTTATCCATGTCACGGATGGAGATCAGATGACAAATGTGTTCTGTTGAAATAAAGCCATTTTAATCCCTCATTTTAGACTCTTAAGAACCCAGCAGGCAGAAAGAGCTTTTGTTCAGCTTCCTCTTCTACCTGTTAGTGTGCGGCCCTAACTTTTGACTATAATCTAAATTCTTAGTTTACCTTACCTCTCTGAGTTGTTCATTCATTCATTTATCCTTTCCTCCTTTTTTTTTCTTCATCATGTCTCACCGTCATGAGAGGTATCACTTTTTACTTTTAAAGAAGACAGTTTCTTGGTTTGCTAGTTTACTAATTATTACATATTTTAAAAGGGTCCTTCTTTCTGATCTTTTGTCTTTTCTGTTGCTCAGTGGCCATTTTTGGAGTACCTGATCCTTCAGGAATTCAGTGGGAATCCGTTTTTCTTGGGTGAGATAAGCTGAAAGAGGGTGTAAGAATGACCTTGTTACAATGAACTCTTGATCTGAATAACGTAAATATAATACATGGTCCCCAGAATACATTTGCTTTGGAATTCAGCGATATACATTAGCTATTCACCAAGTTACCTCCTCATGCTGAAGTCTTATACCTTCTGCCTGTCCCCAGCCCTGGAGCAGTTTCGCGTCAGGTGATGGCGCAGGGCTTACAGGCAGCCAGGTAGCTTACTTGTTCAAATGACCTAGCCCACCAGCCTGCTAGGAGATGCGTTAGTCACCCCCCTTTGCTTGAGGCACCGAGGCCCTTGCCGTAGTGCCGGCATGTGATTTGGGAAGGTGGGAAGTACATTAGACTATTATTTCCATCTAACCAGGTCTGTCTGTGGCCCACCTTGTTGGAGGTCCCTAGACACTGTGGGTAACTGAACCAAATGGGTAATCATTTGGGGGATAATCAGGAACTGACTTCCTTTGCATAGGAATAGGGAATGTCAAAGGACCTAGTTCACGAATCCTGGGTGGTATGTATACACTGCCTTACAAGGTCATTTTCTGCTCTGAATGGAGATAATTTCCTACCTTCCAGACTGAACCCAAAGCATTTGCCCTCCTTTTAGCTTCCTTACTTATTAATTCTTGCATTTTCCTCTCGCTAAGTGGGTAGTCTGTTGCCTTTCTGCCTGCATAAGCTCCAAAAGCTGCTGAGTTTGGAGTCAGCATTATTATAAGCATGGTGTGTGGTCCAGAATATTCCTGAGTTGGAGAGCCTACTTATATTCTACTCCTGCTTCCCAAAGATCTCCCTTTTCAGGCTTCAACATGCTGGGGCAGAGTTGGGATTCTGACTGTTCAGGCCACCAGGGTATCCGTTAAGTCCTGGATAAGAACCAAACATTTGAGCTTAGTAAGCTAACAGCTGAAAAGAAATGGGAGATTAAGACATAGGTAGTTTTAAAAGAGGTATGTTTATTTGGTTCATGGGTTGATGGGGGTAGCCCATGGACTTCGCTTTCTATTTTGCTTTTCCCTGTACTCAGTTCTGTCGTGTGTTGGAGGGTCAGAGAAACAGGCTGGTGACCTAGGTTTTGGTTCTGGCCATTAGCTGTGTATCTTTGGACTAATCACTTAACTTTTCTGGGCTGCTTTCTTTACCAATAAAGTTAGAAGTCGAGATTAGATGTGCTGTAAGGACCCTCCTAGCTGTAGCATTCTGCAGTACATCCCACTGTTTCTTATGTGGTGCTTTCCCTTGGGAGTTGTGTACCTTCTGCTTCGCTGAACACCCTCATCCCGCCCCCGGCTCTGGGAATGGAGACTGTGCACGGAAAGGGGGGAAATGAGGGAAGCAGGATGCCACACCATGTCCTCCTGGCCTCATTGACTAGAGAGAGAAGCCTGCTTCCTCCACCTGGTGTTCCACCTGGGGTCAAAATACAGTTCTCACCAGAGATGTGCTGTGTGTGGCCTTAGGGAACTCACATTCCTACTTAGTTCACTACTTAACAACAAAGAAAGAAGAGAAATGTTTATCTTCAACCGCATTGCTAGTTCTGTAAGGTTTAATAAGGGATAAGCACAGAATGGAAATGAGGCAAGTTTGCCAAATATTATAGATGGGAAGATTTTGAGAAAAAAGGAGTGAGTGTTTCTCATTTTAAGGATAGGAGAAATTAAGACTATACTATAGAGGACTGAATAGAATTAGGTACTTTACAAGGAAAACACTAAACCAGTAAGTTAAAAATATTCTCTTTTTTTATGTTGTCATGACTGCCTTTTTGAGGGATCCAGTGTTAGCACGTTGTTATCCATCCATAAGTCCTAAGACATGATCAACTCACAGGGAGACTGGGAAGTTTCTGGGGCCTGCATCTTGTATAACCCTGACTGGCCTTGGACTTTGTCCCTTTTACCTTTGGCCATCAGTAAGACAGACATGTGCAAAATGTAGTTTATATTTTATAAGCTGCCAAAAGGCATTGCTCTGTTTATATATCTGTTCCCTATGACCTGACAGAAAATACATTTCCCAGTTCGTCCTTGTGCTTAGTTTCAGTCCCAAAGAGGGTGTTGGTATATTGGCTTTTCTTTGTTTAGCACAGATTTAGACCCAATATACTAAACTTGCAGCACTTTTTATAATAATCACCCAGATGTAGACACGAGCCCCCATTTTCTGCCAAATCAGGGTCATTTTGTTGCTGTAGTTCCAAAAAAAGTAACCGGATAGCCAAAAGGGAGGCTAAAGTGTATTTCTCTGCCCTCTGATAGATGAACCCTAACTTCATCTAAAATTCTGACATCTTTCGTCATATCCCATAGAGCCAACTAGAGTCCCAGTAAGCTAGCTTATTTTTTTTTAATCAAAGGATGTATGTATGGGCCCTGGAGGTTTGGTAGGCCTGAGATGTAGCCACATACATGCGGCTTCCTCTGAGTTCTTGGATACAATGAGCAGGACTAATGTTGGCTCCAAAAAGGGACAGAGATGGCTTGGGGTTAGTTTTTCTTTTTTAAATGTCATACAAGTGCAGAGCAGTTGGCTGCCGTCCCCGTCTCAGACCATCAGCAGAGCTTGACCTTGGCCAAGATTTTGCCTCATCCTCTCGGCATCTCAGCATAGAGTTGCGTTTCAGCCGTGGAATGCTTAACCAAAAACACATGCTGTAGTGATGGTTTCCAAAGAGCAAGTTTTTGCAGAAAGTCTACATTGTGTTGTCTTCTCAAAACAACAGTTTTCTCTGAACTACCAACCCAATAAACCCCCAAGTGGCGATTCTTTGACTCATTTGTTCACAAGGGCTAGGATTTTTGTTGTTGTTAATAATACTTTATTGAAGCACAGCAAAATGAACATACAGTAAAGTACAAATCTTAAGAGTACTGCGTGTGAATTTTGACAAATTGTATGCCCCATGTAGCCATTCAGGGCTGGGGTTTCTTTCTTTCTTTCTTTCTTTTTTTTTTTTTTGAGCAACCACTCATCACAGCCCTTTATTGGCTTGGACTAGCTATGCAGGACCCTCCCACCCAATCCTGGAACTGTGCTCCTTGGGGTCTCCCAGCTGCTGGCCAAGGACAGCCTAGCTCTTGTGGGCCCCTCAGCCTGCCCACAGATCATGACCTCCTCTAAGGCCCTTGGCCAGGCCTGAAACTGGAGGGGCAACTAGAAGCCCCAAGGCAAGGGCCCTGCCCTCTCCCACTGGCTGAGGCAGGTTTCAGAAAAGGCCATTCACTGCCCAGTGGTGCTGGGCAAAGGAAAATGACGATTTGGGAAGAGAGGGGCTGGACAGTGAGTGAACAGATGCTCAGGATTGGGAATCATACAAAAAAGGGGAGCCCTGTCTGCTCCTAAGTGTGAGAGAGTTAGTCGCTGTGCAAGCACCACACCAGCATCTGGCCCACCTCTGTCATGCTCAGCACATGTTCCAGCTTGTCCAGGACCATGCGGGGAGGGCCACCGATGAAGTACTCAAAAAAGTTTTGTTTCCCAAGACACTTCTCTGTGAGGCCCCCAGATACTCTATCAGCTCTGGAGCTGAGTGCTCATCACCCACTGGGGTGGGGCCCACTTCCGTGTGGACCTGGGTGCTGATGAGCAGGTAGGGCATGATGTGTGAGTCCCGATCAGGCTCCTACCTAGGGCTTTGGGCTCAGTGTGGACACCAGCCCCTCTGGTTCTAGGACTGCTGCGATCCACGGCTCTGAGTCCAGTTACTCCAGCTCTCGGGGCTGGGGTTTCTTATATTACGTGAAACATCTGATGATGTACGGCTTTGGATCAGAAGGTTGTACATTCATCTACCTGAGCAGATTACTATAAGACAGCAAATCCAGTTTGCTCTTTTGTCGTATCTAGTAGATGTGGTTACTGCAAAACTTCATGATATTTGTTTCTTACAAGTTACTTTTGAAAATAGGTAATGTGTGCACAAATTCCAAAAAAAAAATTTTTAATGTGTAATGAAAAGGGAATCCCTCCCCCCCGCCCTCATCCCTCCCCAGTCCTTTCCCTCCTTGAAGGTAACCACTGTTACTGTTACTTGGGCGTTATTCAGCCTGGAGCTGGGGGGAAGAGGGGTTTTGTTTTTAAGTCCCAGCTTTCTTTGGTTGTTAACCAAGAATATGTTTCTCAGGGGCGCCTGGGTGGCTCAGTCATTAAGCGTCTGCCTTGGGCTCAGGTCATGATCCCGGGGTCCTGGGATCGAGCCCCGCATCGGGCTCCCTGCTCCGCGGGAAGCCTGCTTCTCCCTCTCCCACTCCCCCTGCTGTCTTCCCTTTCTCGCTGTGTCTCTCTAGGTCAAATAAATAAAATCTTAAAAAAAAAAAAAAAAGAATGTTTCTCAGCCTTTCTCTTTATACTCCAGGCTCTGGTCTAAGGCATTTATGTAGAAACTTGGACCTACAGCCTCAGTACCACTAATCCTGTTTGTCCTGTCCTATGAAGTTCATTCTCTGTATCTGTCATCTGGCTCAAAAGTCCATGTTTCTCACAGGATTGGCCAGGAGTTGATGATAGCTGGAGTTGGGTTTTTTATATTAGGCTTGCTACTTTTAAAATACATATTTGAAATTTTCCATAATCAATTTTTTAAAATTCATATTTCTTTAGCAGGGGCTTCTGCAACATACCTATCCGACTACATTTTTTGTTTTAAAGTGATGCTGAATTGCAGTCCACAAGTAAACCATAGATGGATCTCTAGACAGTCCCACCCCCACCCCCACAGCCACCCAAATCAGACATTCAAAACTCCAAAGTTACAGACATGAACTGGGATGATTTTTCACCTTCACAAGCCATTCTTCTCTTTAAACATAGGATTGACCTCAAATTTATTTTGAAAGGCCAACTTCTCTGGCAGGCAAAATTTGATTTGATTTATACACTATGTTTTTCAAGAATATAAATGTCATGCAGCGCAGAGGACTTATATTCAGCCTGGCACAGTATTTTACACAATTTACAGGCTCCAGAGCCAGGGAAGGAAGCCCTCTCATTCCCAGCCCTCTCAGTCAGAAACCAAAGCGTGATGGATGGATGGATGGCTGTCCTCAGCCACTTTTAGCTCCCAGCCTTATTTTGTACTCCTTTGTGGCAGGTGGATGAGGAGTCAGGTCTTCCCCAGATTAGAGTTTCCCAAAGATACACAGTCCAGGGAAAGGAGGGAGGCTGTTTGTGTTTTCCAATTCAAGTCCCATATGGTTTCCCTGGGGCCATTTTATCTCTCATGTCCTTTGGTGCTCTCCTCTTTGTCTTGCTGTTATCCGATCACCCAAGGCCTCTTCAGTCATCACTGAGAATATTCCCACTGGTCAGGGAGCTCCCTGTGAGCATCCCTTTTAGCACTGCTGTCACATTTGAACAGCATCTGCTTTCTGACAAGCTTGAAGACAGAGTGAAGGAAGTCGTCGAGACTTTCCCAGTGGAAGTGGATAACACAAGCAGCCTTTGGGACTTGGATCAATACGCCGTGAGGTTAGTGG
The DNA here is from genome assembly GCF_054177405.1 of Leptonychotes weddellii. Classification (NCBI taxonomy): domain Eukaryota; kingdom Metazoa; phylum Chordata; class Mammalia; order Carnivora; family Phocidae; genus Leptonychotes; species Leptonychotes weddellii. The sequence continues at coordinate 28,498,957 of NC_138377.1, read as the reverse complement.
CCGGGCAGCTTGTACCAGGGGAAGGGAGGCTGATTCCCAGAGGGGGCAAGGATCTCGTGGTCTCAGCTCTGTCGTCTGTGCAGGGTCCTAATGCTGGCATGGTTCCCTAAGCCTTTGGCTCCAGGCTTTTCTAGACAAAACAGACGGAGGTAAAATGCTTGCTTGTGTTTTAAATAGATTCTGCTCGCCGCAGCCAAGAAGCCCACAGCTTGGGAGGTGAATGACCCTTTCTGAGAGGTTTCTGTTGCGCCATGGCTTCCTGCTCCTGTTCCCTGACCTGACTGCACTGGTGTCAGGCGTCTGCTTGCTGCTCCCCGGACGGTTTCTCTTCAGGCCTTTCTGGTTTTAGTACTTACTACACTTTCATGGGTTTTCGCTCTCTGCTCTTTCTTGCCCTGAAGCTGTTTTTCCTCATACTGTGTATCTTTCCATCTCTTGTGTCCACTCTGTCAAGTGCGTGTCTCCATCTGCTGCTCCTTGTCTGACTCTGCCACGGCTTCTCAAATTGTCCTCTCGCCCGCACCTTCCCGTAGCCTGCTGGGGGACGACCCGCCCTCACCTGGGCTTTGTTGGCCCTGGAAAGAAGTCGGGTACAGGGATTTCGAACGGATGGCGGAGGAGCCTATCCCAGTTGTGGGGCATGTGACCGCACCAGTCTGGGTGGGGACCTCAGAGATGCGGCTGTCGCTGGGCAGTGTGGCAGTGAAGTAGGTAAGTCGGGGGGGGGGTGGAAGGAAGTAGGGGACACAGAAGGGACGGCCAGCACCCATCAAAGGGGATAATCAGAAAAGGAGGTAGAAGAAGGCCGGGTGGCAGCTAGATGTCACAAGGGAAAGCTGAGCAGGAGCCACACTAGGGGAGAAAAACGGGGGAGCAGGGCCTGCCAGACATACCGCAGCCCAGCTCTGCCAAGCAGAGGCCAGTGGGCCGGGGGGAGAGAAAAGGGAGCCTTAAAGACCCCTTCTCCCCATGCATCTCTGGTCCTTTTGTTCTTTTTCCTTTCATGTTCCTGCCCTCATGTTATATTAGCAACAGAAAACAAAACAAAAAGCAGTCGGTCTTTGAAAGGGAATGGCAAGATCTGGAGAGTTTAAAGCTAGATGCATGTACTTCCCCATTTCCTGGACTCTTGGGCCCCTTTGCCCACAGGCTGCTGGAGCCGGGAGAGCTAGCCCCTTTTTGGAACGCCTAGAATGGAGTCCCTATAGCAGTTCGACAGCTCAGCTGGAGTGCCCGTGGCAAAGGCAGCCCGCAGTGGTGCCCACCCAGAGAACCCTCCACGTACACGGGGGAGCAGGGCTGTTGGCCACACCGGCTGGAGGGCTGGGACTGGTCTTGGGCAGGGCCTGGGCTGAGGGGTGGCTTCCGGCCATGACGCCAGCCCTATCGTGGCCTCCTCTGCCCCCAGGAAGTGAGCTGCAGAGAGGCTCGTGGTTGAAGAAAGAGAAAGGAAAACTCTTCTCTTGTTTAAAAAATGTTTAAACTGAAGAGGTAATAAATGCATATGGCAAAGAAATCAAAAGATACAAAAGAATGTATGATGAAAAGTCTCCCGCTTCTGTTCTCAAGTTCCCTTCCTCAGGCATCCTGGATGTACCAATTTCTTGTACATTCTTACTTCTCCTTTTTAGGTCTGCTGTAATCCAGAAGTTTTTAGATTCTTGACCCAATGGAATATTTTAAATTGTTCGGATATATATGTATGTATGTAATGTGTGTGGAGGGACTAAATGATAATAAAGAAAACTGTATCTCGGTTTATTGCCAATAATTCTTGCTGGGGCAGGAACGGTTTAAAATAACTAACTAGAGTCTTAAAATGCTAGCACTGGAAAGGACCTTCCGAGTCCCTTGTAACAAAGCCTTCATTTCAAACACAAGAGGCCCAGAAAGTGACTTTTCCAGGGTCCCCACATGAGGTAATGGCACTTTTTGGGTAGTGGCCTTTGGAAAGATAGGGATCCTGGAATGAAAGACAGATGATTGGGCACGGGTCTAAAAATTTCCTCCATTGGATACAAACATGGGGAAGGAAATCGGTAATTTCCAGGAAAAACCTGAAGTCACATTCTAATTGAAAAATAGCACACATGCGCGTGCACACACACACACACACACACACACACAGGCACTGGCCGCGACAGAAGATGAAAGTCGGCAAAGTCTACTGTCTGTCTCTCCTGCTGAGCTGGGCAGAGGCTGTAAGAGGCAGCATGACGTCACTCCTCTACTGAGGAACCCACACCCCTCGGACCTGGGGTCCCTGGACTGGAGGCAGATGCAGGCGTTTTTGTTGGGCCGGAGGGAGAAATGCCCGCCCAGACTTGAGTAGGAGGACAACCTGTGCATGGACCCCAGGTCCGAGATGCCAAGGGTGCAAGGAGGGAGTGCCTGGCCATGCCACCGTGGAGCTCTGCCACCACGGGATCCAGGAGCACCAACGACCCCAGCTCTTTACACCGCCTCCCGGGAGGCAACACCCCACGATTTATATGCCGACAAACCGGCAGGATAATTTTGAAAAATTCTCTCTGCTTTGACGTTTGCTCCACACACTGTGAACGATTTCAGTGTCCAAGCCAGACTGATGGGCCTTTTGATGGCTTCAGTGAGAGGGCACATGTATGACTGTAAACACTGGCAGTAAAAACCCTCAATTGCTTTGAAATGGTAAATTTCCAGGCAATGTGGATCTGATGTTACACGCCTCCCTGCATTAACAGCTTTTTCTTCCTGTTCAATTATTTTGGCTGGTAAGGGAGTGGAAATTACACTTCAAAATATATCGATGGATATTTTCAGCCTTGCTGAGAGCTTCAAAATATGTACCAATCCCAGGAACATTCCCTTAATTTCCACCTCCAAGTTTGTCAGGGAAAATGGAGGTATCAACTACAGGCCCAGTTAGACAAAAGGAGATGCAGGAGCAGGGCCAGCGGTCTCTTTGCATTTCAGATTCTCTCCGGTCTTACTGTGTAATCTCTTTCTCAGCCAAATTTTGCTCCAGCCCTAAGTCTAGGGGTCCATCCTAATATGTACCAGGTGACAAGGTCCTTGATAAAGAAATGAGATTTCCCAAGAGCTTGGGTCTGGGGCCTTGAGACAGGGCATCTGATGGAGGCGGAAAAAACCACCAGTTCTCTGTGGCTTCATTTTCACTCAAGGGATCCAGAAGTCCCAATCTCTGATGCACGTGGTTCTCTCCTATGTCTAGGTGCTGGGCGCATGGGCAGCCATCCAGCAACACATTTGCCCCAATTGTGCTTCTGGTTTTCTCATGTCTACCTGACCGGTTCCTTCCACTTCTCTTTCTAAGCACCAGACCTGGATTTACAGCCGCCTTTCGGGACAGACCACAGAGAGCTCCAGTTCGGTTGAACATGCCTCCCAAATCTGTTCCTCCATCTGCGTTTCCCGTTAATAGTTGGTTACCTTACACCAAAGCACTTGTCTCCTACACAAGAAATTTGCATGCTATTCTTCATTCCTTTCTCTAACCCCACTTCCAACTGATCACCAAATCCTTTGAGTCTGCCCTCTCTCTCTCCTCCAGAGTTTCTGCCCTAACCTAGGCCCACAGTACTGCTTGCTTGGACAATCGCGGTATCCTTGTGATCCCCGCCTCACTAAAATTTATAACTAATCATGTCACTCCCTGGTTTAAAATCTTAGATGGTTCTCCATGGCTTACCAGAGTAAGTCCAAACGTCCTAGAAAGGCAGAGAAGACATCTGTTAACCGGTCAGTGCCTACGTCTCTACCCTGTTGCCATCAGCACCCCCTACCCCCAAGCCCCTCACCATTTCCTGTGTTCCCACACACTTCCACATCCTAGTGTCCTCTGTTTGCCTCCTCCTCTTCCCAGAACACCCTTCCATTCTTGCCTACTTGCCTGCCCTTTAAGATTCAGCTCTCAGGTGACTTCTTACTTGAAGAAGCACCCTTTGTGCTTCTAGAGAGTTCCATTATATCCTCTTGTGACAATTGATGTGTATTTCCCCATGATCAGTTACTGGGCTCCTCAGAAGCTGTGATCAGGTTTTGTTCACTTTCGTGTCCCTGGAACCTGGAATTGCCTGGTGTGGTAGGCACTCGAGAAGGAAAGGAAAGGAAAGGAAAGAAAGGGATGGGCATACCACCCCGCGGGTAAGCAGGCCTGTGGCATTTTCATGGGACAGAATGGGGAGTAGCAACAGCCCTCCCCCCTAGGTATTTATCTACTCATTCACTCATCGCACAAACATCCAGGGAGTGCTGCCGCAATGGCCAGAGGCTGTGCTAGAACCGGTGACAAAAGAAAGCGGCCAGGCCCTGCTCAGAGGAACTCCCATTCAAGGGTGAGAGACGGGCATGTGGCAAGCCCTGCCCTGGCCTTTTGGGCCATCTGTCCGGCTCTGAGGACCTTTGCCACTCATCGCCACAGAGGCTGTGGAGTGGGGGAAGGGATGAAGGAGAGCACCCGAGAGATGGGGAGGTCAGGGAGGCCTCGCGGAGGGCTCTGCCTCTGGGACCAATTCTGCTGACCAGCTGGCTTCGTTTATGCATTTGTCCTTTGCAGAAATTCCTTACTGTTAAGAAAAAGCATTTGACACATTTCTAATTAACCCTCAGCCTCTGCAATCTTATTATTCCCAAATGCAACAGCTGACTCATCTCATGATCAGTAATAATATTCGTAGTTCCTGCAGTTATCCTCCAGAACCAGGGTCACTCCTCCCAGATTCTGGTGGGACCACAGAGGACCTTTCCGCCCCCCACCCTCCACCCTGCCATCCTGGGGCAGCAGCATTTGGCCCCTGGTCCTGGGGTTGCAGGGAGGGAGGCAGTGCTCCTGAGGAAGCACTGTTGGGGAACCTGAGTTGCTCCCCACCCACTGGCCCACACTGACCCCAGACGAGTCACTCGCTTTCTCTGGGCTCCAGTCCTGCACCAATGTTGCACACAGCTACCCACTCCTCTTCCTTCCCTTCCTGCCAGCAACAAGTACTTACTGAGCACGTACTATGTGCGGCTACATGCCAAGCGCTGTTCTAAGTGCTGGGGAGACCACGGGGAGCTCCTGGCCTCATGGGGCTTACACCCCAGTGGCAGAAACCAATCTGAAAAGCCAAATAGGAGATCTAGGCCTGATAAGACTCTTGGAGCTCCTTTCAAAGAGCCAGGTCCTCTCCTTGATGGTTTATAAGAAACTTGGCTTAGAAATAACCTTCCCTTAGGTACCGTGGTGCCTTCAGTGCTGGCAGTGGGGATGGTACGTGCCACTGATGGCTGGAGGACCTCTGCGGGCACCAGTCTCTTCGTCTGTGCAAGGGAGAGGGTCACCCCCTTCCTCACAGGGTCATGGTGAGTATTCTGAGATCTTGCTTTGGCACAGTGCCTGTTGCCTGGTAACATACATTCTGTTCACCATGTCTGCCTCCTTTTCTGCTTAGAGCCGACACGGCGGTCTAACCAGTCCCCCTCACCCACCGTCCGGGTCCCTGCTGCAGCTGCAGGCTGGGCAAGAGGCGTCTAAGCTGACGCAGTCTCAAGGGTGATGGGTATGCTGGCAAGAATGGACACCCAGCAGCAGCTGGGGCCCTGCACGCTGCCTCTGCCCCCTCCAGGCTGCTGAGCACAGGCTCTAAAGAGACAGGCAGCCATCCCCCGGTGGGGCAGGACAGTCATCCTTGTTGGGCCGGTCCGAGCTCTGTCCTCCTTCGCAGCCCTGGTGAGCAATCCCCCACATGTGCCCGGGGCAGGCCTTCCGAAAGCCCCTCACCCGGAAGCCAGCGGCAATACCTGTACGAGGGGCGACGTGGGGTGGGGGCCTGGGCGGCTTACCAGCCCCGGGGTTTACATGCTTTATTTCCTACCTTTCCCAACAGTGCTGCAAGTTAAGGGCTGTCAATACCCCTTACAGTTGAGGCAACTGAGGGTAAGAGTTTGCCCAAGCCACTCTCCTAATACGGGACAGAACCAGCATTTGAATACAGGTGGTCCCACTCCAGAGCCAGGGTCTCACCCGAACTATACAGCCTTCCTCCCCTCTGTTATCCACCCCCACATCAAATGCACAGGGGCAGAGAGTTCCCTGGGGCCTCTGGGAGCACCCAGGGCACATGGCTTTGCCCAGCTGACCTGAGTGCTGGCTTCGACAGCTTTAATAGAGAAGGCCCATGCGGAGAGCAATGCCACATTTTGGAAGAAAATGCCCAAGGAACCAGCAGTCCAAAAGGGCACAGTTGGAGGGACCTTGGAGGTCATCTCCCTGAATCCCTCCTCTTCCAGAGGAGAAAATGGAGGCCCCAGTGGGGAGCTGAGGTCCCTGCACACAGAACTTCTGACCACCCTGCAGACCGCCCAGTGTGCTCAGAAGCCCTGTCCTGGCACCCAGACACTGGCATGGGGAACAGACTCAAATCCAGCCCCACCTCTTCCCTGCTGTATGGCTCTCGTCGCCCGCCCACCCAGTTTCCCCAGGTCCGGGTCTGCGGGCTGTGGCGCTTCAGAGATCACAGATGTGAGGAGCCGGCTCGGCTGCTGGCACCTGCTGGGTACCCAGTGAACTACAGCTATTATTACCGCTCGTGTTCAGTGAATGCTGGGCAACACCAAGTCTCTTAGGTGTCGCTTTGATTCTCTGGTTCCGCTGGACTCCATTCCTAGGACCAGAGAGGATACAATGCTCACTGTCATCTCTGAACACTGAAATCCATCTCAGGGAGGGCTGAGCCTCAGCCCTACACCTATTTAGGATTCAAATCTGGAAGAAAGCCCATGGGCTGTAGCTGAGGCGGCAGCCCCAAGTTCCTGGCTCTTCCAACGTGCCCGTTACTTGAGGCCCATCACTTAACCTCTGCCTACGTCAAATTTCCGTCGGCCAAATGAGCATGGTAATAACCGGCCTCCTTACCTGCACCCCTCCACCCCCGCTCTCGGGGGAGTGGGGGGAATTTTACTGTGTCCATCTAAGGGAGGGCTGGCTGTGAAGTCAAACATCATCCAGAGAGGCTATGTCCCTCTGGGTTCTTCTCGTGGTGGTGGCATGGGGGTGCATGGGTGGGGGCAGACAGCCTTCTGTTCCAGACAGAGCTACCAGGGAGTGACAATTGGTACAGAGGCATAGCATCCTCACCACTGACCCCTGGGGAGTAAGAGGTGAGACATGCAAAAATCCTGCCAAATTCCAGCTCCTCCTTCCCTCCCTCTCCTCGTACAGCTCTCCTTCTCGAGCCATCAGAGACCCCATGAGCCTGATTTTGATCTCCAGCTTCATTCCCCATGCCTAGGGTGAGTTTGGAGCTTCTCACTAGGGGGTTGATGTAATGTCTTTGGATCCCATGTCCTCTTACCTGGTTTTCTCAAGACCAGAGGCAGCTAGACGTGCATAGGCCAGGCTGGGCTGACGGAAGGAGCCCGTGGCAACAGAGGGCCATTCCCCAAGTCTTTCCACTTCGCTGACCTGAGAGCCTATGTGAAAGTGGGGCACAGGAGGGCAGCTCCTTTACATTTTTTTTTTAAGATTCCATTTATTTATTTGACAGAGAGAGAGAGAGACACACAGCAAGAGAGGGAACACAAGCAGGTGGAGTGGGAGAGGGAGAAGCAGGCTTCCCGCTGAAGAGGGAGCCCGATGCGGGGCTCGACCCCAGGGCCCCCGGGATCATGACCTGAGCCGAAGGCAGACGCTTAACGACTGAGCCAACCCAGGCGCCCCCCATCACATTTTCTTGTTGTTTGGAAATGCCTGTGGGGCCTGACTCTTAAGCAGCAAGGTTTTCCTGGCTTCCCCCAGAGGACATGACCACTGGTCAGTGCCATGATTCCTGCGGAAACCAGGCTATGGCTTGACAGTGGTTTTCTCTATCTCTGGAAATGAATCCTGGCCTCTATGGCAGTCTAATTAAACCCCCCAGGCAAGAGACCCCAGGAGAGCAAGGCTGGCCCACGGCTCCTGGGCCAGTGGCATCTCCACACCCATCTCCTGTTGTTCCTGACTGCCACCTGGCTTAGGCCGTGGATTCCCTGCTACCCTCTGTGAGACCCTCTTTGTACACTCTCTTTCCAGGGTCCTATTCTCGGTGGGGCCATTTCTGGACTTGCCGACATGTCCTCGCGGTTTGTGTTCTGAGTGAGGAAGAGGGTACTGCAGTGGCAACGATGATCTTTCTGCAGCAAAAACTCGTTGGGCTTTTCTTTCTTCATTTTACCTCATTCCAACAGAAACGGAATGAGCATCTATTACACGCATGGTTCAGTCCTGCATGTTGGAGAAACAGGGTGCTGATGGGGATCACTGATGGGGGTGGCTGGGGAAGGCATGAGCTGTGACCTCACCTTTGCCTGATTCCTGAGGCAGCTTCATTTGGAGTCGGGGACATTATGTGGGCCGGGACCCTCCGTGAGAGCCAGGGTCCAGGAGCACCCGCACCAGCAAGAAGCAAACTCCCCGCCAACTCCGCCCCTGGCATTCCAGGGCCCAGCCTGCCCAAAGTCAACTCCCAAGTCCTTTCCAGCATCCTGGGCCCCAGCAATACCAGGCAGCTCTCTTTTCTGGAACACATCAAGCACTGCCATCCTCTGGACCTTTGCTCTGGTTATTCATGCATCTAATACCTTGCCCTGTCCTGCCTCTTAAGAATTTATTCAAAGGTTTATCCACCTTCTGTGAGAAGTCTTCTTTAAGACTACCTTGCAATACATTATTTCTTCCTCTGTGATCCCAGCTTGGTTTATGTAACATCTACTCGCTGTGAGTCTGCTCTGGGCCCGACACTGCTGCTCTTCTAGAACTCATTTAGCCCACCTTGCCTTCTGCTCTGAACACGAGCAGTTCACACAGAAGTCTCAGTGCCTCCGGGGCTGGGACAGTGATTTCTGCGTCCGTGTCTCACACCACCGTGTTTTGCACTTTGTGGAAAGGGCAAACGGAGAGATGGCTTCTAGACTGGGCTCTGCCCACTAATTAGTCGTGTGGCCTCGGGCCAATCTTCCAGCCTCTCTGGTCTCCTTTCTCCCTGACAAATAGCGGTGATAATACCTCATGGTTGTTCAGGGGAAATGAAGGGTCTGGAGGGAAGCCTCCTGAAAGCTGGGAGCCCCAGGCCAATGGAAGATGTGGGGTAGTTGTATCCCCATTCTTTCCCTGGCGGTGAAGCAGAGTCGCACCCACTCCGCTCTCTTCGAATGTCAAGTGCACCAGCTTCCAATCCCTCCTCCGGGCGGGCCCTCGGGCGGCTCGGAATCCTAGGCTGCGGAGGATTCCCGTGCAAACTCCAGACTCTCCTCCCGCCCAGCCGTCCCTTCCCGAGGCCTCGCAGAACACACCTTAAACCCCGCACCAGAGCGCAGTTCCGAGCGCAGCCCAGAACTGCAGCTTCGCGGCGCGGGCCCGGGGCCGGGGTCGCGCATCTCCAGCCGGTGACTCAGGGCCGCTCGGGCCGGGAGCGGTGGGGGGGGAGGGGGGTGTGGAAGTAGGCGGGACCGACCAGGGCCGCGCGGGGGCAGCCACCGGGCGTTCGGTCGCTGAGCGGTGGGAGCGGAGGCTGGCTCTGGCCCGTCGCCATTCCACCGCGGGCGTCTGGCTCGCGGGGCCTTGCTCCCGCGCCGCTTCGCACCGGTCGTGCTCCTCTCCCGGTGCGCAGCGGCCCAGGCGGCCGGCGGTGGCCGGAGCGCGGGGCAGGCTCTGCGCGCGAATGAATGGGCGCCCGGGGGACGCGCGCGCTCGGGGCTGAAGGGCATTAGGACCGTGAGGATCGCTCCGCGCTCCTGTCTCTCCCTATCACCCCCCACCCCCCACCTCTCTCCCTTTTCTGCTCTGCAGGACTGAGCAGCCAGGCGCGAGCGAAAACAAACAGCTGGGGCTGCGAGCGCCCCCACCCCGGCCCCGAGAGCAAGCCGGCCCGGGCCCCCACTCGGGCCGCCCGCCCGCCCACCATGAGGAGGATCCGCGCCAATGCCATCGCCATCCTGACCGTTGCCTGGATCCTGGGCACTTTCTACTACTTATGGCAGGACAACCGAGCCCACGCAGCATCCTCCGGCGGCCGGGGCGCGCAGAGGGCCGGCGGGAGGCCAGAGCAGCTCCGCGAGGACCGCACCATCCCGCTCATTGTGAGTACGCCCTGCGCGCCGGGCGGCCGGCCGGGGAGCCGCGGCGCGCGTCCTTAGCCCCGCGCGGCTGCAGAGGGCGCGGGGCCGGGGGCTGCGTGCCCGCCGCGCCCTGCCGGCTTTGTATATGTTGGAGCATTCCTGTCCGTTGTTATGGCAACCTCTGTCGGGCCCGCAGGGCCAGGGCGCAAGGATGGAGGGAGGGTGACAGAGGGTGGGGGCTGGGAGAAAGTGCTGCAAGTTTGGTGGGCCCGGCGTGCGCGCGCGACTGGGAACGTGGCTCTCTCAGCACTGCGCCGCCGGAGCCGGGGGCCGGGGGTCGGGGGCCGGGGGCTGCCCGCACCTCGCCCGCCCCAGGAAGGAGGCTGCACCGTGCGCGCAGCGAGCCGGCAGTGGGAACCTCGCGCGGCTGAGCGCGTAGGTGGCGGTGCGCACCCCTTCTCTAGTCTCCGGGGGGCAAAGGACGTGGGGTGGGGGCGCTGGGTAAGGCAGGGTCGCTAGGGGCTGCGCCCGGCTTTGCGCCCCCTTTTCGGCCCGGATCAACTTGAACTTGCTTCTCTGGCACGGAGGACTCCCCCACTAACACCCGCGGCATTCTCTGGGTCCGGGAAAGGTCTCTTCCCGTATGCGCCCTTCACCCCAACACGAGGGTCCCTCATGACGGGCGAGCTGGCAGTGTGTGCGCTAGGGCTGGGAGATTCCCTCTCTCGAGGTCAGCTCCGCGGGGAGACAAAGGTGGCGGAGCGCGGCGGGGGCCTCCGCGGCGCTGCCGGGGCCCTAGGCTCTCCGGGGACTTGGGCTGGGGCGTGCGGAGCCCCCGCCGCCCTGCAGGGGGCGTTGCTGTCGCCGCCTCCGCCCGGGCCCCGTGTGACAGCCCTGTGTGGCAGGGGCACCTGTTGAGGCGGGCGGCTCTGGGACCGGCGGAGAGGCGCGGTCGGGCGGGGCCGGTGGCGGGCGAGAGCCTTGGGCGACCCTCGGGACAAGCTGCTGGGCTGGGGCGGCTTGACCAGAAGAGGACCAGGAGGAGGGAGAGCAAAGTGTGGGGGCTGAGGGTGGGAGAGTAGAGCAGGGTGGCCATTCTGATGGGAAAGATCTAGGCCTGGGGAGGGAAGAGTGTGGAGCTCCTCCCGGAGGGAGGTGCGGGTTCAGGAGGGCGAAGGCTTGTGTGGAGTAGAATCTGGGGTATTTCTGCAAAGGCAGCTGAGCCCCAGGAATATGGAGGAGGCGGCTGTCGGTGTGGAAGTGTTCTCATATTCCCAACCTGCCCCAGATGCCGTGTCTTGTCAACCCCCAACCCCCCCCCCGCCCAAGAAGGTAAAAAACCCCTGCAGAGGAACCATATTTCCTAGCCTTGCCTGAGGAGACCTTGGGGTTTATGGGTTTTCCCCAGCCTCCCTCTCCCAATTCCCAGATTCCTGTCGGGTTGAACTTGTGGGTGAGCCTCATTAGGTGGAGTGTTCCCTTCTGAGCTGAGGGTCCTTGCCACTAGGAACTGTTCCCAAAGCACTTGAGGATGTTTGGACGGAAAGGCTGATGAGGATAAAGCCTCCAGTGTAAAGACCCCAGGGTATTGGGATCTGGGCAGACTGACAGATTGGAGTGGGAACTGGCCGAACCAGTCAGTAGTGGCCCCAGACCGGCAGGGAGCTTGCGCAGGCGTGGGCCCATCTGAGAGCAGCCCGTTCTTACATCCTGCGAGGGCCAGCCCTGGTCTCAGGGTAGGTGGGCTTGGAGCGCCGGGAGAGGCAGGCTGGCCAGATGTTCTGTCCTTTGCTCTGGTGACGTGCGGGGTGGAGGGTCTGAGCTGGAAGGGGAGGAGGAGGGGAGGATGGAGGGGAGAGAGGAATGGAAAGGAAGAGAGCTCAGGGAAACTGCCGATTGGAGCAGAGCCCAGGTTGGGTCTCCTCACAGTTGTCTGTCCTTCCCAATCCTGACCTTGCTCTTGAACCTATCCTCACTTCTCCTTGCCCTCTGAGATCTGCTGGGAAGGCAGCTCAGACCGAGAGCCCTGGAATGGTGGGGTGGGCTCTGGGGGAGGCACGTGGCACTTGTTTTGAGGGGTGGAAATTGGAGATCATGAGGGGGTGCCAGTGAACATCCTCTGGCCCTCTCCTTGTTCCCATGGGGTTCGACTTGCTGCAGATTGGAGCAGGGCTGTGAACTGGAAGCTAAGTTTAAAGTGTGCAGGAATATCAGGAAGATCCCGGGAGCCAGGGAGTGGAGGTGCAGGAAGAGAGGGAGAGTGGGAGTTCCGGGGAGTGAGCCGCAGACTGTTCTCTGGCCACCTAGGGGCACGGCCAGCTCCCTCTCTGTTCTTCAGTTTTAGCCCTGGGTGTCTGTTCCATAGGCATTGGTCCGAAGTCACACACCTCCCTGGACACAGGCTTGCATTGTCTTCCTACCTTCCAAGGTATTTCACTTCAGGAGGATTCTTAGTCATACACGCTGTCACGCAGGAACTATGCTGGAAGCTTCTTACATCTCCATATTGATGCACACAGCGAGACTTAATAAGTACTTGTTAGGCGAATGAAGTAGGACTTCTGCCCGGCTCTGGGAACAGACAAGCTTCATACCCCCCTCCCCCCAGTACTTTGTTCCTGCCTCCAACCTGACCGTAACCAAAGAGATAGGGGAATGCATGTTCATTTTCTCCGAGAGTCGGACCCTATGTCCAGCCTAAAAGGGGCAGGTGCAGCTGAGGATTGCTTTCTCCCGGAACGCTGTGGTGAACCTCTCACTGGTCTTGCCATTCCAAAACATGTCTCTGTCTAGTTGGGCCAGGACACTGCATGTGGGTTTTCAAATTCTTAGGGAATGATGTGGCCAGCCCTGCTGACAGAGGCTGAGAAAATTCAGACAGGCGTCATCATCACTCCCCTGGGGAATCAGAGAACAGAGCTGGGAAAGGGAGGGTCTGCCTAACAGCCTGGGCCAGGGGGGCAGCTCTGCCTTCACAATGTCTGGGCTGTTCGAAGCCAGCCAAGTTGCTTCTAGACCTTGGAGGCGCTGTTTGGCATTGTGGGGTGTCGGCATAGCAACCGTATGGCCCGGATTTCTCAGGGAGGTCCTGATTTTTAATATTCTGTCCTGCTGTCAGCCCATGTGTCACAAATTTTGATGTGAAAAATTGGTTACGGAATGTGTAAAACTACAGGGAGATACTGACTCCATCCCTAAACGGCTGCTTATGATGTGGCAGGGTTTGTGATTTTTCCATGCTGTATTTTTGGGGCAAGGCAGTGGATTTGGGGAAATCCACTTGAATCTAAGTTGATGCATGCTGGGTCCGGTCAGCAGCTGAAGCAGGCGGCCGCGCAGACACGGCCGGCCTTCAGTCTTCAGACCTCGCAGTAGGGAAGAACATTTGTGATTGGTTTGGCACCCAGGTTTTCCATATGCTAGTTCTCTAAGAGGCATGGGTGGGATGCTAAGGTGTTACACGGAATTTCACTTTGCAGACATATTTTTAAAAGACTGTCCATTATGAATATTTTCAGGATAGGGGTACTCATTTGCAACATTTCCTGTTTGGAACCGTGAAAGTCTTAGGCATGAGTTTTCTTAAACTGGAGTTTTCTTTTTTCTTTTCTTTTTTTTTTTTCAAGATTTTATTTATTTATTTGAGAGAGAGAGGGAGAGAGAGCAGGCAAGTTCAAGCAGGGGGAGAGGGAGAAGCAGACTCCCTGTCAGGCAGGGAACCCGACATGGGGCTCAATCCCAGGACCCCGGGATCATGACCTGAGCCGAAGGCAGACGCTTAACGACTGAGCCACCCAGGCGCCCCGAACTGGAGTTTTCTTATCCTCCAATTGGAATACTGCTGATGACCATGGACAAAATATTTATATCTCTGGACCTTGGTTATTTTATGTCAAATTGGGGTTAAATGATTTGTAAGGTTTGTTGATCCTTAGACAAGCTGATGAGAACTTCATTTCTAGAAGCAAATAAATGGCTTTAAGGGAATTTTCCTGAAGGGTGTTGTGAGGTTTATTGCTTGTGGAGGGGCAGGCCTCTGTCAGGAGAAGGTCCTGCAGTGACCCCCGAGGCCTCTAAGGGATCCCTGCTCACCTAGCAGAAGGGGGACACAGGTGACTGACGGCTTTTCTGTGCTGTTCCCTGAGAGCAGAGGCTTCAGTCAGATCGGGATGGGTTTATATTTTATTTATAATGTGTGCATTTAGGAACTGTGGGAATAGAGTTTGCCTAAAGCACAGAAAATGATTTTATATTTCATTTGTCTTGGCGCCACACACAAGAAAGAGCATGGGGAGGATTCGCGAACACCCGCAGTTCCCCTTGCCAAGATGCTCAGATTGGGAAGCGCCTGGTCTCCCGTCACTGGGGTCCCAGCCTGGGTCATGTTGCGACTTGACCATAGGACTTGGGGACAGCACAAAGGCACCAAGACTGGTAAGGGCCTGAGAGCCCAAAAGTCACCTCCCTGGGAGCCTGAGGCCCGAGGTCCCAGGATTCTAGGGTGCTGCTCACTCTTCCGATGGGCCCCATATTTCTGTGTAGTAGCAGCAGTTCCCGCCACGGGCTGCTTTCATCTCTGGTAGTCGAGTTTATCAGCTCTGCGAGCAGAGGAAGCCCTCGGGCCTGGAAATGCCATTTCAGGAGATGTGGAGGGGCGCAGGAGAGGCCGGCTGAACTGCCCAGGAAGCCGTCTTGCCGCAGTGGAGGGAACCGCCCTGGGGTCAGAGGGGAGCGTGTATCTGAGCAGTTCATTACAGTTAGCAGATTGAAGATTTAGCCCCTGGCTGCTTCTGGAGGAGACCCGAAACACCTTCCCTGGGACCTGGGGGCAAAGGCACAAGGAGGCTAACTAGACCGGAAACCCAGGGTTTCGGAGAGGAGCATCTCAGACCGGAGTCAGTGATGATCACACCCGCGCAGCTAAATCAGACAGTTTGCTGGGTGCACTTGCCAACGGTGCAATGGCTCTGGAAATGGTCTGCAGGGCCTTCATGTGTCTTCTGTACACGGACATTTGTGCTCTTTGATCTGTGCTTGTCTGGCCTCTGGAATGGCCATTACCCCTGTCAGATATTTATGGAGGCTACATTCATTGGCAACTTTGATGGTAGATGTCTCACAAACTTTAACCTCCCTGATTCCCCTCAACAACCTAGCAAGGTAGGTGTCATCATCAGGTCCAGGTAACATATGAGTAAACTGAGGCTTACTTATCCATGATCAGGCAAGTAGGAAGTGCCTTTAAAACGAGATATTTCTGCCTCTGAGGCTCATGCTATGTCTTCTGTCCCCTGAAGCATCTTTAGGGCAAGACCCAAGTCTGATGCACCAGTTTGTCTTTCCTGGAGCACCTAGATCAGCACCTTGCTTTGTGTTTACTCCATAAACATTTGGTGGGGGAAGAAATGCAAAAACATTTAGAACAAAATGTTAGCAGTAGGAAAATAGGATTATGAATAATCCCCCTTTCCATCTTTTGGCTTTTAAAACATTTTTTTTTTTAAGTAGGCTCCACGCCCAGGGTGGGGCTCGAACTCACAACCATGAGATCAAGACTGAGCCAAGATCAAGAGTCTTAACTGACTGAGCCACCCAGGTACCCCTCAACATTTTTTTTAAAGATTTATTTATTTATTTGAGAGAGAGAGAGAGCACTGTAGGGGGCAAAGGGAGAGGGAGAGAGAAACTCAAGCAGACTCCACACTGAACGCGGACCCTGATGTGAGGCTCGATCCTACGACCCTGAGATCAGACCTGAGCCAAAACCAAGAGTCGGGTGCTTTAACTGACTGTACCACCCAGGTGCTCCTCAACATTTTTTATAATAAACGTCTATTAACATTATAATGATAAGGCCCATTGGGATAATTATTTTTAAAAGTATTCAGTGACTGAATAAAATCACTCTTGACTCCTCAATGAAAGTAAACTTCTTAACCACGTCTCACACTTCTGAATCTCCCATCAGTGCTTATTAGCACTGAGCCAACAGAAAAGGCAAGAGACTTATGTGACTTATTCCATAGGGCGTGAAAGAATAGAACTGGGGCCAGATGGTAGAAGTTGCAGGGAGAGAGAAGGAAAACTTGGTCACTGAACCGTCCGTCATTGGAATAGGCCAATGGCTGACGAGGGTTTCTCTTCACACCCCCTGTCAGTAGGTCAGCGCTTCCTTCCAGCAGCACTTGCGAGGGGGTGAGGAAAGGCTTTTTGTCCCACATGTCTCCTAAGACGTCAGGCAGCTCTGTAATGGGGTTTGAAATAGGGTCCAATTCTTGCACCACAAGAGACCTGGTGCCCTGGGGAGCAAGGCTGGCTGAGCACATGGAGGCCAGGCCAGGGAGGAGGATGACTGAGAGACCCATAACGGCTGCTGGGCTGTCCCCTCCCTGTTCCTTTGGAGCCGGGAGCAGGGAGGCACTGGGGGCCAAGGCTGGTCCGAGGCAAGGCCACAAAATAGCAAACCTCTTGAGTGTCTTTCCTGCTCCTCAGAACGAGGCCCACAAAGCTTTCCTGCCCGACTGAAGCCCAGGCCTGCCTGTCTCCTCCACACCCTGAATTTCAGCTACACCCTAGAAGAGTATCTGGCTGGAGACAGCGTGACCACCTGGAGGACTTTTGTGAACATATCAGAATAGGTAGGAGTGGCAGGCTGGAGTATTTTAAACTGAGGTGGCAAATGGAAGAACCCTTTTCGATTGTACTCCCTAGACAAGATAAGGCCACATTTGGGAAGACATGGAGGCAAGTCTGCCCCAGGTAGAGCCTTTCTACTCTTCTGGACCCATTAGGAAGAGCTTCAAGTGTAGCTTAAGGGCCCCAGTGCCTCTTTCCTGCCATTCCAAGAAGTGAGGTGTGGCTCGGTGTACATCAGGAACAACATTGTCTCAGGGCTCAGAGGTGGGTGACATCTCTCGACACGCTCAGAGTGTCAGACCTGCCATTATGGGCCCTCGCAGGGCCAGGACCAGGCAGAACAGTGTGGCCTGGGATGGAAACAGATGGTGGCCTCTGGGGATGAAGATGTGAGGGGATGGAGAGATGATGTGGAATGAAAACCAAGTGACCCACTTCTAGGCTCAGCCTTGCCCCCAAGGGGCGACGTTTTCTTAGGTGAGTCACCTCCTCTCTCTGAGCCTTAGTCTCCTCATCTGTCAGATGAGGGTTGAACTGTAGGATCTCCGAGGCGCCTCCCAACTCAAACCATCTTTGATTTTGTTGACATGCATCTGCAGAAGTGAGGTGGCCCCAAGCCAAGGCTCAAGGTCTGATAGTGCCTAAATGAAGGAGAATAAGGCCAGAGGGTGAGGTGTACAAAGAGCCAGACCATTCGTGTGCAGAAGAGCGTGAAACCTTCAAATTCTCATAAGGAATAAACTGGACCTACTCCCGGGCGCCTGGGTGGCTCAGTTGTTAAGCGTCTGTCTGCCTTTGGCTCAGGTCATGATCCCAGGGTCCTGGGATCGAGCCCCGCATCGGGCTCCCTGCTCAGCGGGAAGCCTGCTTCTCCCTCTCCCTCTGCCCCTGCTTGTGTCCCCTCTCTTGCTGTGTCTCTCTCTGTCAAATAAATAAATAAAATCTTTAAAAAAACAAAAAACAAAACTGGACCTACTCCCTCCCCATTCTCTTCCCTTGGAACACTGTCTGATGGAGTTCTGCAGCTCCCCTCTGCTGAACTAGAAGCCTAGGGTGTTTGTGTGTCTGGGGAATGCTCACACACTCACATGTAGGAGTGTCTGCGGGTGGACTGCAGACATCTCAACAAGCTGAGAACTACAAAGACCCCTGAGTAGAAAATTAATAGCCCTGCACCCTTGGACTTGACTCAGAAGACAGGTGTGCAATTGTCCTTAGGCCACAGCCTGGAAATGAACATTGTAAAAATCAGTTTAAGGAGATCAGGAGGTTGGCCGTCTCCCGGCAACCTTTAGCTTTTCCTGGGCTATGAATCCAGCCGATTAGGAGAAGCGAGATGAGAGAATTGCTAGGAGCTGCTGGTCTCCTGAGAAGCATCAGTTGACAGCAGAGGACCAACCAGGAAAGGCCATAGGAGGTTGGAGCAAGCCCCCTCTTCCCTAACAAGCCCACACTGGTCAGAAGTGAGTGGCATCATTGATTCCTTCTCTTGACAATTATTTACTGAGCACTTACTATGTGTCATGACTGCTCCAGGCTCTGGAGATAACAGAATGGGTAAAAAGCCCTGCTCTTGAGGAGCTTGCATCCTAGTGGGAGAGACAGACCATAAACAGATAAATATACAATGCATAAGGGGGTGTGCTGGCAGATATCATGGAAATAAAATAAAGTCACAAAAGGGGACAGAGAGATGAGAGAAAGATGGCCAGGAGAGGCCTCCCAGACAAGATGGTGTTTGAGCTGTGTCATGCATGGAAAGAGAGAACCATACAGGCATCTAGCGGGAGAGTGTTCCAGACGACCCAGGCCCAGGGCACAATCTCTGCAGGGTGTGTGCCCGGTGCGCTTGGCCAGGGCAGCTCAGCAAGGGTAAAAGTGGCCCAAGGTGGAAGTCTGGATCGTTAGGCCCGTAGGCTGTGGTAAAGAGGCTCAGAAGCATGTCCCTGAGTCATCAGGAAGTGATAAATTACACAAAGTGTACGGGCTGGGTACGTCAGTGGACTGTCATTCCATTGAGAAAATTTTCCAGAAATATGATCAAATATAATGGGGAGTGTTGATTCTTAAAGAGGTAAACCTAAGTTCTTTGAAAAATATTCTATGGCTAGAACACTTCATTTCCTTTTAATGTGAGATCAATGAGGTACTTGTGTGTGTTGCCTCTCTCTCTCTCTCTCTCTCTCTCTGTCTCTCTCTGCTGGTGAGGGGGAATGGAGGGTGCTGGTGCCTGAAGAGATTTAAAAAACAAAAGATAATGGGGCCCTTGTTGAAATACTGGAGTGATGCAGGGTGGGGGAGGGCTCTGTCTCAGGAGGGAGAGCTCTGTGTGGGAAGGAGAATTCCTCCATATGGTGGTACCTGATCAAGTCCCCCTTTGTTTCCTCGTCCGTCCGGTTCATTGCGTTCTCCTCAGGTGCATTTGGGACTCTGGAAAGGATGTTTTCTGGCAATGCAGAAACTTGGAAGTCTTGTCCTTCTGTACAAGCAGGTTCCCCCTCTGTACCTGCAGAACCCCAAAGGCGGAAGCATCCGGGGCCTTCCCTCAGACATGGAGGTGGGCACCTGAGGCCTGGCAGGATCAAGGAACCCACACAGTTTTTTATCAGGCAGGCAGTGGAAGAAAAGGCAGGCAGTGGAAGAAAGGGGCTACTTTCAGGAGCCAGATGGCTCTGCCCGGGCCCTGTCTGAGACTGTGTCCACTGGTGTTCAGGTGGCTTTCCCAGGGCCCGGTGACTGGTATGATAAGGCTTCATGTGTCCCCTGGAAGCAGCCAGCGCTCTCACTTTGTGCTTCAGGTCACACACACTCAATTCCAGACCGCTGTCAGTCATGCCCTTTTCGAGGCTGATTTTCAGAGTTCAGATTTTCATCCCTTTATCTTCTCCCAGCCGCGCTGGCTTTTAGCTTCTTTCAACCAACTGTTGGGGAGTACTTCTGACATTCCAAGGTCTTTCATTTCAAGGGGGTCTGACCTGCGGAGGCCACAGCCAGAGGGGACCCATGTTGACAAGTTGCCAAGTCTGCAGTCGGTTTTGGTGGGGGGATAGCTTCTGGTGCCTCACACGTCTGTGACCAGATTCTTTGCTTAGAAGCCATCTTTTCCCCTCCATGTGACATTCCTCCCTGGGGGGCTGGGACGGGAAGAGACTGAGGGGAGTAGGAGAGGTTGGGGGCATTATCCCAGGGTTTGGGGTGGAGCCCTGCCTGAGGCTCAGGAAGAAAGAACATGGGATCGATTAGTGATGTCTGAGGTGGTGTTGATGCCTTGAAGGAGTCAAGTGGTAGGATTGAGCCAAAGCCCCCAAATAGTTCACCAACCCGAGGCCAGAGGGAGCAAGGGAACCGAGGGACAGAGCTCACACACTGCGAGGACCAGGAAAGGTGATGGAGGGCTTTTTGGAGCCATAAGCCAAAAGGAATTTGCCAGGTAGAAAGCAGAGACTGCCCAGGGTAATGTTTTATTACAGCCTTGGAGCCACCTTGTGGGGGCATGAAAATGGCAAGGGTCTTCTCCCAAAACATGGGAAGAAAGTGGCTTGTCCCTGGTGCACCCCAAGATAGCCAACCCCTGTTTTTTTGTGTAGCACCGAATGCAGCATCACCTGCTCAGCCCTTCCAGGCAAGCAGGGTCTCTGAACCACGCCTGGGGGTGGGGGTGGGGGGTTGGGAGCCAGGTGGGCGTGGGCTTGCAGGAGAACTGCAGTGCTGGGAGTCTGGGAGATCTGAAGGGCTGAGCGGGGGCAAAACTGAGGGCAAGCCACACAGAGAGAGTTAGAAGGGGCCTGGGCCCGGTCAGACAGTGACACTGGTTATGAGGTGACAGGCCTGAACAAGAATGTTCTGCAGAGCCAGGCCATAGGTGCCCTGAGCATGGTCACAGGGGCTCTGGTGGAGGACGGCACCTGCCCCTGGGTAGCCAGAGCCCTGCATGGTCCGGATGTGCACTGACCACTATGTGGCCACCAGCCACGTGTGGCTACTGAGTGCTTGATGTGTGGCTAGTGTGACAGGGGGAACTGAGCTTTTAATTTTATTTAATTTAAATTGAAAAGGAGACACTCATTTCAATTATTGGTCAACTTTTAGGAGTGTTTAGAAGAAGTGAAGTATGTGGAATCTACATTTTCAACTGTAAATTTTATGAAATCTCAATATGGATCAAGTATTTCTGGTGAAAATTTAGTGTCTCAGTTGAAATGTGCCGTAAATGTGGGACACCTGGGTGGCTCAGTCGGTTAAGCATCTGCCTTTGGCTCAGGACATGATCCCAGGGTCCTGGGATCGAGCCCCATGTCGGGCTCCCCACTCAGCAGAGAGCCTGCTTCTCCCTCTCCCTCTGCCTGCCGTTCTGCCTACTTGTGCTCTCTATCTCTGTCAAATAAATAAATAAACTCTTTAAAAAAAGAAAGAAAAAAAAGAAATGCACTGTAAATGTAACATACACTGATTTCAAAGACTTAGTACAAGAAAAGATTTTTAAAATACTGACTACATTTTGAAATGATAATATTTGGATGTATTGGGCTAAATAAAATATATTATTAACATTATTTTTACCTGTTTCTTTTTACTTTTTTAATGTGGCTACTAGAAATTTGTAAATTCTCTGTGGGGCTAGCATTCTATTTCTTTGGGCCGCGCTGGTCCTTACATGTGTTCACGAGCCCCCTCTAACGTGCTAGGAGGTTGTCGGCAGGTTTTATGTAAAGTAAAGAATGTGACTACATTCCCAGTTTACCTTGACTTCGGGGTAAGTCCTTTCCGGTCCAGCTGCTGCGGAGTCATTGGTTCCTAAGGCACCATCATCTATGGGCCCCGGGACACCTCCCAGCATGGGCCTTCGTCCTCATACCGTCATTAACACCAAGGTCAATGTTTTCTTGCAGCCTCTTCTCTTTTCAAAATCTCTTCTAAGCTCTTGCTGTGCTGAAAATGGGTTTTGGGTAGGAGGGGTCGGAGCCGTGGAGGCAGGGAGCCTTTTACTTCCTTGGAAAGTAGAGGGATTAGTTCCAGTCTGTTGCTTTTGGTGTTTCGTCTTTATCCTGTTAGAGCCGGAATGGTAAATAGGTCTTGGCTCTACTACCAGCCCAGAACCTGTGGAAGTGGCCGCCTGCTGCCCCGTGGGGTGAAGGGGGCTGAGGCTGCATCCGGACTGAGTGGGAAAGAGGCGATTGATTAGTCATGTCTGTAAAGGGCATGGACTGGGACCGTAGAACACGTGCTTTGTGTATCCTGATCCTGCCCTGATGCAGTTGTCTTCTTTGAGAATTTCCCCCCCACTCTAAAGACCTGACATGTTTTAAGAAGTTGGCCACTCTGAAGAAGCAGGGATGAGGCTTGCACTGAGTTAGATGTGCAGAGGGGAAGTTGGTCATCTCAACGGATCAGAACCCTATCCGAGGAGAGGTGACGAGAGCTTTAAAACATTGTGCGGACTTTTAGCGACCTTGTTCACTGACTTGGGAGAGGCGAGTTGGCTCTGGTCTGGGCCCAGTCTACCGGCAGCATAGAGACAGAGCTGAAACCCGAGGACAAAGGTAGACACCTGGAGGGGCTGGGAGAAGAGAAGAGGCTTGGTTCTTTTCCTTTTTCTCCCCATCTTCCGTCCCTTAAAAGTAGGCTCTGTGAACTTTAGAGCATTTCCTGCTTCTTGGTGCCACATTTCTGGTTATGGCTTGGTTCAGGAGGAAGAACGAGAGTGGCCAGGGGCACAGCCCCTGGAGCCGTGTTCCAGCTCTGCCACTCACTGCAACTTATTTAAACATGCTGTGCCTCAGTTTCCCTATATGTAGAATGGAGATCCCAGCAGTCCCCATTGCAGATGGTCGCCGTGAAGATTAAATGAGTTAATCCCCGTGAGGTGTTTGGAATCATGCCTCGGGCACAGTGAGTGCCACACTATGCCGTTGGCATACAAGTTAGTAACGACAATATAAATTGTCATCGTCTGTTAACTCGTTTGACTTATTTAATGCTGTGTAACAAATCACCCTAAAACTGAATGGCTGAAAGCAATGCTAATCATTTATTCTCTCGTATTGTCTTTGTGGGGTCAGGTATCTGGGAGTGGCTCGGCTCCGGGTTTCTCGTGAGGTCGTTCGTAGCCAGATGTCAGCTGGGGCTGCAGTCATCCGAAGGAGCGAGGGTGGCTCTCTCGCGTGGCTGGCCGGCTGGTGCTGGCTGTTGGCTGGAGGCCTCGGTCCTTCTCCACGTGGGTCTCTCCACATGTCCGCTTGAGTGTTTCCATGGTGGGGTGGCTGGCTGCCCCCGTAGCAAGCAATCCAGGAGACCAAGGTGGATACTGCAAAGACTTCTTGACCTAACCTGGGAAGTCACGTAAGCAAAGGCGTGATGTGACCTGACTCCCATTTTGAGAGAGCTCTGTGGCTGCTGGTTGGAGATGAGACAGGGGAAGGGTGAGGGCAGAAGCACTTTCTGACTGCCTGGTATGTGCCAGAAGCCTACCAGCTGGGTTTCATATACTTTTCCCTTCATCCATGATAGCAGGCTTGTGGCCTGAGTATCACTGCCTCCATTTTACAGACAGGGCTGGTTACCTGCCAACAGAGCCCGGATTCCCCCGGGGTTGCCTGGCACCAAAGCCTGGGGAGACGCACAACATCCCAGGGATGCCTCCCTCATGATGGTACGGCTTACTAGGGAAAATAGACTTTGTGAAGGATCTTAATTCCTATTTCTCAAAGTCAGGATGAGGAACCTGAGAAGCCAAGAGATATTCACAGGCCAGACTAGGGAGGGGAACAGGCCCTGGTGATCTCGGCACCTGCCAGAGCTGGGGGCGGTGTGTGTGGGGGGGAATATCAAGGGGCTGGGGCAAGGTTTGGAGGATTGTATGGATCAAAAGGGATGAGCTGGGGAGAGTCCCCACACTTGGCTTAGGCTCTCCAAATTAACAGAATTCTGAGGTCAGGGAAGCCTTGGCATTACCTGAGCCCTAGAGATTTGCATGCAGAGGGATCAGGCCCACCCACCTGGGAGGGAATAGCTGGCGGCAGTAAAATAAATGACCTAGATTAATATATATCTGCACAAATGGAGCTTAAAAACATGATGTTAAGGGCGCCTGGGTGGCTCAGTTCATTAAGCGTCTGATTCTTGATTTCGGCTCAGGTCATGATCTTGGGGTGGTGGGATCGAGCCCCGTGTCGGAACCTGCTTAAGATTCTCCCTCTCCCTCTGCCCTTCCCGCCCGGGGCATGCACTCTCTCTCCCTCTAAAAAACAAAACAAAACCAAAAACCCCACACGATATTAGAGGGGGGATTGCAGATGATTTTCTTTGATACTTCTATGCAAATTCGACTAATACAGTCGTGCTGTTGCTCCCGCATGTAGGTGTGTACGTGTGCATATATATCTCAAAGTGTAACAATGGACCAAAGAGGAGAAACAGCGCACCAAGAGCAGTGAGTGTTCCTGGAGAGAGACGGAGGAGGTCGGGACCAACAGGGAGTTAGATTTTATTTGCAACATTTTATTTCGGTTGTTTTTTTGAAAAGAGAGACTTGAAGCCAATCTGACAAAAGGTTAATAAGTTGTTAATTCTGGTAGCTGTGCAGGTGATTCCTAGTCTTTGTGCTTTTTGGAATTAAAAAAAAACAAAAACCCTTAAGTCTAAAAACATTTTAAAAGGAAAGGAAAGAAAGGGCCGGTGCCCCAAGGTTGCTGGGTCTCAGCTGCATTAAGATGGAGAAGGAGGCTAGTGGAGGATTGAGGCAAGATTCCTGCCCCCCAGCCCCCCAGAGAGCCTGTCACCCACGCAACACTGTTTTCACTTGCCTGGAGGACAGCAAAGCCGTTCTGGATTCTCAGTTCTCGGTGCTCAGGCGCGTCTTCTGTACCTGGAGATTGGCCAAGGAGGCGCTGACGTTGAAGGTAGTGGTAGAGAGAGCCCTCCCTCCAACAAAGTCCCAAGTGTTGGGGGTGCAGGGGCTGGAGGAAAAGAAGGGTCAGGCAGAAGGGTGCCAGGAGCCCAGGCAAGGAAAACTGAGAGCCAGAGCCTGGGAGTTCCATCTGTGAAAGGACACGAATAGTAAAAATGGGTGTCTCTTCACTTCTGTCAGGGGTGAGGGGATGACAAAGTCTTGTGATAGATCAAAGGTATGAGGTTTTTCTTTTTTTTTAAAGATTTTATTTATTTATTTATTTGAGACAGAGAGAATGAGAGAGAGCACATGAGAGGGGGGAGGGTCAGAGGGAGAAGCAGACTCCCCGCCGAGCAGGGAGCCCGATGCGGGACTCGATCCCGGGACTCCAGGATCATGACCTGAGCCGAAGGCAGTCGCTTAACCGACTGAGCCACCCAGGCGCCCTGAGGTTTTTCTTTATTGTTCTTTTTTCTCCGTTTAGACATAGTACATGTTTAATACACAAAAGACAGGAAATTGAGAAGGAGATGAAAATCACATTAAATCCCACCATTGGGTTTACCATTATTAACATTTTGTTGAATAATCAATCCAGATCCTTTTTGGTGGATTTTTGAAAATGAAATTGTATGGGGCGCTGGGGTGGCTCAGTCGGTTAAGCGTGTACCTTCCGTTCAGATCTTGGTCTCGGGATCCTGGGATCGAGCCCCACGTCCTCAGCCTGCTTCTCCCTCCTCCTCCCCCGCTTGTGCTCTCTGTCTCTCTCTCCCAAATAAATAAATAAAATCTTTAAAAAAAATGAAATCATATATTTTATACTGTTTTGTAACTAGTTTTTCTTTTTCATTTAACACTCTATCATGAACACTTTCTCTGTCATAGTCTTCTTCCAGATATTTTTTAATGGCTGCCTAGATTTTCATTGGGTGAATATTCCATAGATTATATAATCACAGTTCATGGACACTGGAGATTAGGTTAGATTGGATAATATGAAATTGTTGTTTTTAGGTCAAAAACGGTCAACTATTGGCAGTTTCAAATGGTTCAACCAAATATGTTTTCCAGTTTTTCATTTTTATAAACAACACAACAATGAACATCTTTGTAGGTGCACCTTTACACATCGCCTCAATTAATTCCTTAGATAAAATCCTGGCAATAGAATTGTTGAACAAAATATCACACATTCTACCAAAGACAGAATTGGATAGGGCTGGGATTAGGGAGAGGTGAGTGGGGTGTGTGGTGTAAGTCAGGGCCAGATCTGTCTGTATTTCAAATGTTAGTTTTTGCTCACTCTGGGTATTTTGCTGTAATTTTGATTTTTAAAAATATTTCTTTAAAATATCTATCTTGGGGCACCTGGCTGGCTCAGTTGGTAGAGCATGTGACTCTTGATCTCGGGGTCGTGAGTTCGAGCTCCACATTGGGTGTAGAGCTTACTTAAAAGAAAAAAAGTCTTTACAATTTTTTTTTTTAATAGGCTCCACACTGGGTGGGACTAGTCCCCCAATGTGGGACTTGAACTCACAACCCTGACGGCAAGACCTGAGCTGAGATCAAGAGTAGGGTGTTTAACCAACTGAACCATCCAGGCGCCCCCCCCCATAAAATCTTTAAAAAAATATATCTATCTTGCTTCCTGAGTTTGTTTGGTGTCCCCTTACATTTCGCACCCCACGTGAGTGCCTCGCTGCCTTCCCCTGCTCTGGCCCCGGATAGCAATAGTGTTTCCCTTCTGGAGTCGTCATGGTGAGTGAGGCTTATAAACCTCTCAGAACAGCATCCAGGGTTGGTGTGCGCAATAAGCATCATGTTTATCGCCTCTCAGAAAACATTTGTCGTCCAGCATGTGACAAGCGCTAAACTAGAAGCGAGGATGCCAGGGTGAGTAAGTTCCTGCCCTCAAGCTGCTTGGGAGTGTCAGGGAGCCCACCGGGGTGGGGAAGGTGGTGCAACTGCAGGGCATGTGCTGGGTTCAGTGAAATCTTTGCCTCGTACACCGAGGGGTGATAATGTGGGCTGAGTCTTTTATCTGGGCACATGCTGGTTACACACGAAGCGAAAGGGACATCAGGTGTGGCCTGAGCCAGCATGCAGCGTGGGAAGCCCAGTTCCAAGTCATTCTGTTAGTAAGGTCATAGTCTGGAATGGGAGGAGGACCAGGCCAAGAATGAGCCTGGGTGACGGCGGAGAGACACTGGGATACTGGGATTCTGCCCTGAGCCCCATATCTGTTTGTTCTGAAGTCACACTGACCACAGGAAGGCCAGCCTCCAGCAGTCTGCTCACACTCCCAGGGGCGCCTCCTTCGCTGTGTAACAGATGATGGTGACATGGATGCCTACTGTTGATATCTTCTTTTTCTTCTTATTTTCTTATTTTTAATCGTGGCATAATATACATAACATGAGCTTTACCGTATTAACTATTTTTAAGGGTCTACGGTGTCATTAAGTAGCAGTAACACTCACATGGTTGTGCAACCATCACCCCTGTCCATCTCCAGAACTTTTTCATCATCCCGAACTCAAACTCTGTCCGCATGAAACACAAACTCCCCGACTTCTCCTTCCCTACCATTCTACCTTCTTCTCTATGAATGTGCCGATTTTAGGTGCCTCGTGTAAGTGGAATCATACAGTACTTGTCTTTTCGTGACTGGCTTATTTCACTGAGCATCCTGTCCTCAAGGTTCATCCGTGTTGTAGCCTGTGTCCGAATTTCCTGCCCTTTCGAGGCTGAATAATATTTCATCATATGCATATACCACATTTTGCTTATCCGTTCATTCATGGATAGACACTTGGGTTATTTCTACCTTTTGACTGTTGTGAATAATGCAGCTATGAACATGGGTGTGTAAAGGTCTGAGACCCTGCTTTCAATTCTTGGGGGGTATATTCCCTGAAATGGCATTACTAGATCATATGGTAATTCCATTTTTAATATTTTGAGGAACTACCATACTGTTTTCCTATTCTTATCATTTTTACCCGGTAAGTCAGCTGAGGCACCCAGCACAGTGCCTGCCCCTCGTGAGTTGTCACTGAACACTGGTTGCCTGGATGAGGCTCCTAGAGGTTGAGTAACTCGCCCAAGGCCCCACAGCTGGAGGTGGGGGAGAGGGGCCAGAACACACTGGAACCCCAGGGCCAAAGACTCTTTATCTCCAGGCTGCACCTACTGTGTGAGAAGGTCTGGCTCTCGTCAGTCCTGGGAGAAGCCTCATCCTCCCTACTCCCCGCTTCCCTCCCCTGGGGACAGAAGCTGAGGACACAGCCCTTAGGGAGCCCCCAAGCTTCAGAGCAATCAGTTGCAAAAGTTGCCAGTGACAGTCGTGATTCTTAGGAAAAGAAAGGGGCAGTCAGGTCCAATTTCGGTCACCCCGAGTTCAGGAGGGAATCTCCACTTGGGCAGCTCGCGACAAATAAAAACAGGGAGTGTTGGCAACATGCCCACAGCACTCCGCGAGCGCCAGGGCTGCTGCATGCCATGGATTGCTTTTCTTTAGCTGTTCCTGGCACACCAGGAACAGGGTCAGCATTTGTACGTGACCTCCGCAGTGCCTGGTACACGGGGTATACGGGGAGCACTCACGGAGTCTGCTGATGAGTGAGCCTACAGTGCACCAGGCCTGGAAGACCTGGACTCACGTTCTCAGATTTAACTCTGCGAGCCAGGGACTGTCCCCATCTCCACCGGCCCAGAGGGAGAAACTGAGGCCCTGAGAGGGAGTGACTTGCTTGATGTGTTCAGCCGATCAGTCACGGTGCTAGGGTAAGAAGCAGGCGTCTGGGCTCCTGACCACACACGTATCGAAGGAGAAGGAAACCCATCTCAGCTCCAGACCTGGTCAGGTTTGGGAGGCTGCACGGGAGGCGCCCGCTTGGATCCCTGGAGCGGGAGCGGGGTGGGGAAAAGGACGTGAGGAAACGGGCAGTTCCCAAGCCAGTGGACCCCAGCGCCCTGCTTGTCTGCCCTCCTGGCTCCCCAGAGTTCTGTGAGCTCCGGCAGTGGAAATCCCTCTCCTCTGGCTGTGTGGTCAAGACACCAGCCCAGCGCTCCAGCCTCCCGGGCTCCGAATGTTCTCGTGACCCCGAGGGAGCTGGGGCTTGCTTAAGAACAATGACATCACTCTCTCTTCTCCCAGGACACTGGCCTGTGGTGTTTCTGAGACCTGATATTTCTCAGGCCTGGGGACCCCAATACAGTCCCCCTTCACTCCAGACACAGCGCTCTGCCCAGGTGTAGGGGTGCTGGGTAGGAGCCGAGCCTATCTACACCCAAGCCACTAGGATGGTCATTAGAAAAAGAATACTCCTTCTGAAATGACTTCCTGCTGCTGAGTGCTGGCATGCACAGGGCTCTTCAAGGACCAAGTGCTAGCACTCTTACTTTGCATAGGTTAGGTGTTGGGATTTGCCCCAAAGGACCCCTGAGAGATGTTGGAATTGACAAAGATTATGTCTGCACGAGCTGATTCTTCTTTCTTTACGTGTAGACGGCTCAAGCTGCGCGGTGAGGTTTTACATCCTTCAGAGGGGCTTGGAACCCAAGACCGCCCTTGTCTTCCAGAGATGAATTCTGTGTGGTTCCCGGCACACTGCCCACTGGACACAGCACTGTGCATGGGAGCACACGCTCAGGCAGGCCTGGTTCGAGACCCCCACTTTACTGATCCCTTTCGTTGCCTCTGCTCACTGTGCCCCAGCCACGCTGCCCCCCTGTCTTTCCACGGTCGCCTCAAGCTGTCCTGCCTTGGGCCAGCCCCCGCTCCCAAGCTGACCGTGGCGGGCTCCTCTCTCCAGCCGTCTGCAGCCCTTGACCCATTTTCCTGCCTTCCACACTTCCATTCCTGGAAGCGATCCTGCTCGTGTGCACTTGACTGCTCTCCATCGCACAGCTCCACTGGACTGCGCCGCCCGCCCGAGGAGCGGCGGTGTGGCCTGCACGTCGGTACCACTGAGCAGGGCCTGCCGTGTAGGTGCCTGTAAATGTGTGTCGTTAACTTTCCAGTGGGCTGCTCCCTCGTGACCAGTGTTCCAGAGCATTAAGC
Organism: Leptonychotes weddellii; assembly: GCF_054177405.1. NCBI lineage: Eukaryota > Metazoa > Chordata > Mammalia > Carnivora > Phocidae > Leptonychotes > Leptonychotes weddellii. The sequence goes on along the minus strand of NC_138377.1, from coordinate 28,469,294 downwards.
TTGCCCCCGCCCGCACCGGACGCTGGCGCCTCCCTGCTCAGAGCTGCTCTTCCAGCCAGACGTGGGCACTGGCGATTCCTGAGCGCGGCGAGCTTGGGCAAATTCTGTCTCCGTCCTGTGTCTGTTTCTCCAGCTGCAAAATGGGAACAATGAAAGCAAATTGCCTCTCTCTGGAGAAGATTGCTGTGAGGATCAGCCGAGATCATGCATTGAGACGTGTAGTACTGAACTTGGCCTTATTACCATTTGTTATGCTGATGTCCTTTATTGTGGCTCTCATTTTCCAGGGACATTAGGTCATATCTAGAGCCCATCCCACACAGAAATAGGATGGCTGTCATGTAAGAAAGATCCCTCTTTTCCAAAACAAACTGTCGTAGGTACCATCGTGTGTATTTCTCTTTCCGGGTGCTGCTGTCCTTGCATGGAAAGACCCCTCCAGGTTCCCTCAGACTCCGGACACCTGAAGGACACTGGGGTTCTCTCTCTTGTCCCTCCCTTAGGGACCATGTCGCCCCTCACACAGGGCCGCTGTCTCTCCTGGGTACACGCCCTGCGTTCCTCACTAGCCCTTGCTTCTCTGTACTTCTGCTGGCATGTGGCTCGTGACCCCGGGGACTCCAGCCCCACATCTGCCCCTAGCTCAGTGTCTTGGCCCAGCCAGGGCAGCCTCACTTTCAGGCTTCCTGAGACAGACTCTCGTTGGCCCAGCTCGTCCTGCTAGGCTAGGCCGCACAGGTTAAACGTCACTAGTGAACCGATAGATGGGCTGCCTTTGGGTCAAGTGCCCACCCGGGGCAAATGGCTGCATCAAAGTGTTCAGAGTCACAGACTAAGGCAGGAGGGGGTCTGGGGATGGGGTGGAGAGAAGAGCAGAGTCCTTTAAAAAGGGGTGGACGAGGGAACTCTCTGGAGCGATATTGATATTCTATTTCTTGGTAGAGATTTGGATTACACAGGTGTATGCATTTATCGAAATTCATTTGAAGATATTCTTAAGATCTGTGCAATTTACGTCCACTCACACCCAACGTTAAACGAATTTTGACCTCTAGTTAATGACGTGCATGCTGGGAGTATTTAGGGGTGAAATACACTGAGGTCTGCAGCTTCCTCTGAATACACCAAACCATGAAGATGGGCCGATTGACAGATGAAAGGATGGCTAGGAGGATGGATCTATGATGAGGCAAATGCAGCAAAATGCTAATGGTAGAATCCAGGTGGTGGGTACATGGGTGTTCACTCTATAATTCTTTAAGCTTTTCAGTACATTCAAAAATGTTTATGAGACAACGTGAAAGGTTTAATAGAAAAAGAAAAGGCGTGTGAGCAGGCAGGCTCTGTCTGTCATCCCAACACAGTGTGCCCCTCCTCCAGGACACCAGTGCCCCAGGCCAGCTACAGAAGGCCCAGCATTGCTTGAGCAGTATCTCACTCGCGTCAAAAACTGAGATGAGTTGATGAATAATTGAGAGAGTCTCTAGGATATGTGTGAGTCACCCACCGCTCCTGGTTTTCCAGACCAGGCCCGCATCCAGCCAGGTCATTGGAAAGGGGCACACGTGGAGGCGATTTGGGACCTTGCTCGCGGTTGGATGGTCTCTGTGGAATTGCAGCCCTGCGCCACACTCTGACTTCTACAGTGAGCGACTCTTGTAGTCGCTATTGGCATCATTGGTGTATTTCCACGGCGTGAGAGGCCCTGAGATAAAACCCCTGTCACCAGGGCCTCGGATCTGGTTGCTTTTGCAGGCCCAGCACGGTGGGCCTCTCCCAGATGCTCTGTAAATGTTTACTGGCTACATGTAAGGATGCGTGCATCGTAGAATTCAGTGCAGGAAAGAAGCATCTCTCTCCTGACTGATGGGTACGCTTTCTTTTAGCAAACAGTGAGGACGAAGCAGCACATGGTGCTTCCTTTTCGGTGTGGGTAGAAATTCAGTATAGCAATTACAGCTGCTCTGGTGGCCTGGGGTCCCTCACTGGGAGGGGGAGGGCTCCACACTCCCTCCCTTCAGCGACTCTGGGGTTTTTGCCTTCCTATGTCTAATGCTACAGGGAATACATAATAAATAAACAAAATCAAGCCCAATTCTTTCATTTTTGCTGTTAAGAAAATGATGCAGAGAGGTTTAGTGACTTGCCGAAAGGCAAACAGCAGTCTGCTGGGCAGCTGAGCCAACCCAGATCCCCCCTCTCCTGCCTCCACAGTTCTTTCTCCTGGATCACACAGCCTCCTGTGCTCAGATCTGAGGCGAAGCCACAGTGTACAAACAATGCAAGTACCTCTGAGTGAGATGTGCTACCCAAAAGTCCTGACTGTGGGGCCCCAATCCAGTGGAAAATTCTCCACTTGGTCCTCGTCTGGGTAGTGAGTGATTAATTCTGAGGATTCAGAGAGAGCCCTCTATGGTACCCGGAGCTCTGAATGGTCCCTGAAATCTCCAGTCCTGAAAGACCGTGGTGCTAAGAAACCAAAATGTTCCTTGGAATCAATGACCTCGCAAGTCCAAAGCAAACTAGCAAAACTATCTGTCACCGCCTCTCTCAAGTCCGGGTGCCCTGCTTTCCAGCAGGGACTGGAAGAAGAGCCAGGAGGGCCTGAGGAAATGACCTGGAGGGCCACCTTGTGGTCTGATTTACAGGAGGAGAGAGGGTCCCTTGTTGAAAGTCACACAGTTTGTTCCAGCAGACGGGGAGCCGAGGGCTGGGATCCAGGCCTCCAGGCCTCCAGGCCTCCAGGCGTCCCGGCCTCTGGCCACAACTCTTCCCATGACACCATGCTGCCTCTTTAGAAAGCCGCAGGACAGTTGTTCTGCATTAGGGCAAACCAGAAGGCAGCTGGAAAGGGTTGACAGCCCGCTGTGAAGAAACCTCTGATGCAATTGCTGGCGAATGAATTCAGAGATGCTACCTAACCTGACCCGCACCGACGTGTCAGGCCCTCGGGACCGCAGCACTCCTGCCAAAAACCCCCGCACCAGAGTGTCCCCAAGGCCCTGCAGGGCCAGTGGCCCTGCCTCCATTACTCCTGCTTTGAGGGAACTCCTAGGCTGGCCTAGGGCCTTGTGGATCCAGACCTTACTAGGACTCACTCGGACATGATGAGATTCATGGGCCTTTCACAGGGTACATCCTCGAGGACCAGAAGTTTCCACTAGGTTTCCATCAACCCAGAACTCTATGGATTGGAAAATGGTCTCTAAAGCCTCAGAAACTTAAAAACTCAACCCAGGGTCTGGAAAAGTCAGCAGCTAGAGAATGAGAGAGTGCATGCGTGGCCCAGGCTCCTGTTTGGGTCTGATGTTGACATGGACTTTTTTCCCGGCCAGTGGACAGAGATCATTAGTTGCTTTTCCTTTGGGGCCTCTGAGGGATGCCAAGGGGCTGGAGGCCTTGGAGAGGCTGAAAGTGGCTGAGCCTGTGTGTAAGTCATCGCTTTGATGGGAGTGCCATTTTGGAGTCTCTGGTGGTAAGTTAGCATGAAAACGAGTCATGGGGCATGTATTGCGAGGATATCTGGAAGATTGGGAACCAGCCACGTCAGGTGGTCCAAACCCCTGAAGGCTTCACTTTGCTGGAAGGCTGACTACAAGTTCTTGCTGCCCAGCTTCTGTCCTGTGTTTACCCTTTGGCAGGAAGAAGTGGGTTGCCTCCAAAGGAGCCAACAAGGACCCCTTTGGCTTCCATGGTCATGTTGGAGGGGGTGGGGGAGAAGACCCTTGGATTTGCCCTTCCAGTGAGGTTGCCCTCAGAGACAAGAGGCAATTCCTTAAAAGGAAACCAGGGTGCACTTTAAGGGGTGCCAGGGTGGCTCAGTCGGTTAGGCATCTGCCTTCGGCTCAGGTTTTAATCCGGGGTCCTCGGACTGAGCCCCACATTGGGCTCCCTGCTCAGTGGAGAATCTGCTTCTCCCTCTCCCTCCACCCACCCCTCCATGCTCTCGCTTGCTCTCTCTGTCTCTCTCAAATGAATAAATAAAAAGATCTTTTAAAAAAAGAAAAGGAAACCAGGGTGTTCTTCAAAAGGGGAAATGGGATCTGGCTTCCCAAAACAAAGACTGCCTTCCATGCCTAGTGTAGAAATTGTTCTGAGCTATTTTCTTTAATTAACTTTATATGACCATATGCTTTGTTGGTCAGCGTCAATGATCTAATATGTACGATTCTTAAAAGCGAAAGACAGTGCCACAGTGCTAATTACTGTTGCACACCCATATGTGCATCTCTGTCATCAGAACTCCTGCTTGTAGGTGCTCTCAGGTTTGCACTTTGGTCCACACCATCTCGCTTGATCTTTGCAAGGTTCCTGGGAGGCGGTTGGTGTACTGCATTCAGTCCTCCCAGGAGAAGGACACTTTGCTTCTGGAAACCAACATCTCGATGGTCTCACAGGCAAACAGGAAGGCGGGGGAAGAGAAAACTGTCCCAGGACATCAGCAAGGAACCCCAGCTGCCTGAGCTGGGAACCGCTCTCCAGGCACGGACTCCATCCACAATCATCTGGCTTTGGTGCTTCCCCAGAGGAGTTAAGACAAAAACATCGGCGTGGGCTTTGCCCTTTGGTTTTACTGTTGATGATTTTAAAACGGACAGAAGCAAATAAGAAGGTTATAAACATAGTGAGGTTCTTATTGACCACAAGATGCTATGGTGGAAAGTGATTGAAAGATTCACATTAAGAATATGACTCCTGAGAGCACCTTCCAGCACTCAGACCTGCTGAGGAAAATTCCCTGTACGTTCCACCTCTGTGCTGGGAACAAAATCACAGCCCAAACGGTAATGGTTTCAGAAAATCACCAGCCCTTGAAAATGACGGTGGAGGATGAAAATGCGATTTCAGCCCTCTCTGGAAAGAATGAAATGCCCAAACCCTCCATCCCAGTTCCACTATCAATGACAGATAAATGGTGCCAGAGGAAGCAAACGTCACCTGGAAAGCCTCCCCAGAGCTTTCAGGACACATGGAGCTCCCTGGACACCTGTGATTCTCAGAGGAGGTAGGGACTGTGGCCCAAGGGCAGGAGAGGGGGTTGGAGGTCTTCCAGACCCACCGGGGGCTCACTGACCCTCTTTTCATGTTTAAATTCTCAGCTTCAGTGGTCTTTACCTTAAGGTTAAGGGATAAAGGAGATTCTTTTCGCAAGGGCTGGTCTTTTTTTTTTGGTTATACTTAATATCTTCAAATTTTACATAGAAATGTTTGAGGTTTGTCCATAGTCTCTTGGGGGGACTCAACTCTGACTTCTCACATCGGGACACTGGGGGGTCCAGGTAGACCAGGTAGCACGGACAGCTGGGTTGGTGCAGAGACAGCCTGGTGGGACTAGGGTCTGTCCCACTTGTCCTGTTCTTTATGGCCAAGGCAGTGGGAGGGGCCACTCCTTCCACAGACATACACCAGGCCCAGACCTTGACTCTGGCCCACCAGGCCTGTGTTTGCCGACTGCTGGGCCCAGAAGCTTAGGCAGGAGAGCGAGGGTGACAGGCCAAGTCAAACCCTCCCCTCTGCCAGGAAGGCCCAGAAGGATGTGGAACAGGAGCTTGATGCACTGGGTTTCAGGCTCTCTTCACCAGCTGTGGAGCCCCTCTTGAATTTCTCCATTTTCTAATGTGTAAAATGGCTATCATGGTAATACAGAGGCTTATCAAATGAGATCGTGCACTTGACGTTGCTTTACAAACTGTCAAGTGTCATAAAAGCATAAGGAACCGGCAGTCGTTACTGTAGTGGGTGCCCCAAGTCCCCTAATAGATGTGATGCCGCAGGCATGGCTATCTAGGGAGCGATGTGGGTGTCCCACCTAGGCACAGACCGGGAGGCGTCCTGCTGGGTCCCTCTTTCAGACAGGAACCTGGGACGGGAAAGGGGACCTGTGGATGGCGTGCTCTCAGCCTCAACACTAGCTTTATAACACCTGCTGTTCGTGGAGCATTAACTCAGTGCCGGGCACCGTGCTGAGCATTTTACACCCACCATGTCATTTTCTTCTCCCAGCATCCCTGTGGGGTAGGTACTGGGGCACAGAGAGGTGAAGTAAATCGCCCAAGGCTACACGGCAAGTAAGTGACAGAGCTGGGCCTCCCCACCAGGTTGTCCCCTTCTTAAGTTAGTGCTCTTCGCCTGTGTGCCTGATCACCTCTTCATTTTCCGTCATGACCTCTGTGCTGGAACGGACAAGAAACGGTGAATCAGATCAGCTGCATAATGGCATCGCCTGTGCTGGGCTCTGCTCCTCTGGGAGAGGAGACGGAAGCCAAGGCAGGCAGGGTAGGGAGTGGGAGCACCATCCCAGAGCCCGGGGGAGCATATCTGACGGCTCCTCCTTTATCCCCGAAGACACCAAGGCGGGGCTCCCTCCACACCCTTCGATGTCTCATGGCCCCAACCCTGCCACTCTCCTTCCCCCGTCTCGACCCAGCCACGCTCTCTCTCCTCTCTGGGAGGTGGAGAATGATTCCATCCTACCCATACAACATTCCTTTCCCAAACTCACAGAGCTACTTCAAGTCCCTCATCCTTTGCTCTTTACTCTAGTGACGCTGGCTTCCCCTCCCCCGTTCGGTGGGCAGGCACCCTGAGGGGAAGCTGGCAGATGGCCCTGGGGACAGTGGGGGCAGTTCTCATCCTTCCTCCGGCGTGAAGACAGGGTTGGCCCACTGGGCGGCCTTGACCCAATCTGGAGAGTCGGATCACAGCACTGGGAGCAATGTTTGCCTAAGTGCTTGGTTCATCTTCCGCTGCAAAGAGCAATGCTTTCTTAACGATCTGCAATGAGAAGTAGATCTGTAGGTGACAAGAAATTTAAATAGAAGACATCGCCTCCATTCGTTAAGCCTTATGTCCATGCTGGGAACCTGTGCTGCCCACTCTACACATATTGTAGTCCTCACAACCTCCAAGCTGGTACTTTTCTTTTCTAACCCATTCTACAGATGAGGAAACTGAGACTTAACAGAAGTTAAGTATCTTGTCACTGGTCGGATGGCCAAATCAGTAGAGGAGGCAGGGTCAAACCACCCCGTTCTGTCTTGCCCCAAAGTCTTGGCTCTGAACTTGCCAGCATACTGTCTTGCGAAGAAACACAGGCCCTGAAGTACGCATTAGGGATTGCACTGACTCCTCGCTCCATGTCTAAACCAGGTAGAGAAAGGATTTCTTCACGGCTGCTCTGTAGGGTTTAGCATCTTCCTTTCAGATAGACTATTTCTTTTTTATTTTTAAGGTTTTTTGTGTTTTCTTTTTTAATTTATGTTGCTTATTTGAGAGAAGAGAGAGAGTATGAGCGGGGAGAGAGGCAGAGAGAGGAAGAAGCAGACTTGCCGCTGAGCAGGGAGCCCGACGCGGGACTCGATCCCAGGACCCTGACCTGAGCCGAAGGCAGATGCTTAACTGACTTAGCCACCCACATGTCCCCAGACAATTTCTTTCTTTCTTTTTTTTTTAAAGATTTTATTTATTTATTTGACAGAGAGAGACACGGAGAGAGAAGGAACACAAGCAGGGGGAGTGGGAGAGGGAGAAGCAGGCTTCCCGCTGAGCAGGGAGCCCGATGCGGGGCTCGATCCCAGGACCCTGGGATCATGACCTGAGCGGAAGGCAGATAGATGCTTAACGACTGAGCCACCCAGGCGTCCCCAGACAGACTATTTCTTAAACAGGTTTGGCTGTTTACTCCATAAACATTTCAGAATATAACTGGAAAACCCCAAGCCTATTTGAGTCAGTTAGATAGTGGTTTCTTCCTTAGCTAGCAGTTATTGAGTACTTAATGTATATCAAGCATTTTGGGTTAATTATTTTTATTTTGTTCTCATACTAATCTGAGTTAGGTGGTGTTATTGTGAGTGCAGTACGTGGTTAAGCACTTGTTCCTTAAAATCAGGCTACCCGCTCTGCTGCTTGCTAGTCATCTGACCTGTGCAACCATGGGCAAGTCACTTGACCACTCTGTGCCCCATTTCCTCATTTGTAAAATGACCCCCACAGGAGAGTTGTGAGGCTTAAACGGGTTAATGATGTAAAGTACTGGGATGCCTGGGTGGCTCAGTGGGTTAAGCGTCTGCCTTTGGCTCAGGTCATGATCCTGGGGTCCTGGGATCGAGTCCTGCATCGGGCTCCTTGCTCAGTGGGGAGCCTACTTCTCCCTCTGCCTGATGCTTGTGTTCTCTCTCTCTCTCTGACAAATAAATGAATAAAATCTTTAAAAAAAATGTAAAGTACTTGGAACCACTAGTGCCTGGCATTCTATTAAGCCTTAGTTACTGCAGACCACTTTACAGATGAGAACAGGGGAAGGCAAGCAGCTTGCCCAGCTACACTGGGAGAGCGGACATTTTAATCCAATGAGTCTAATGCCAGGACCCATGCTCTTAACTACTACCACCTCTTAGTGGCCCCAGTTCCTTTCCTTTAAAAAAAAAAATCACTTTACTGGGGCGTCTGGCTGGCTCAGTCATTGGAGCGTGTGACTCTTGATCTTGGGCTTGTGAATTTGAGCCCCACAGTGGGTGTAGAGACTGCTTAAAAATAAAATCTTAAAAAAAAAGAAAAAACAAACCCCAAAACCCACTTTACTGAGGTGTAATTTACATACCATAAAATGCACTCATTTTAAGTGTATATTTCAATGACTTTTACTAAATTTATAGTTGTACAGTCATTACCATAATCAAGTTTAGAACATTTCTATGATCCCCCCAAAATCTCTCCTGCCTATTTGCAGTCACTTTCCAGCCCCACACAAGGACCTAGGCAACCACTAATCTACTCTTTGCGGATTTGCCTCTTTGCGGCATTGCATGTAAATGGAATCATACAATAAGGGGTCACGTGTCTGGTTTCTTTCACTTCCTGTGATGCTTTTGCAGTTTGTATCAGTAGTTTGTTCCTTTTTATTGATGAGTAGTATTCCATTATATGGATAGACCACATTTTGTTTACTCATTCCCTAGTTGATGGACATTTAGGTTATTTCCACCTTTTAACTAGTATGAAAACCTTTTAAATTTTATTAATTTATTATGAAAAATTTCAAACATGCAGTGAGCCCCACAGACCCGTCAACCAACTTCAACACAAGACCAGCACCCGCCACGGTGGTTTTATGTAGACCCCCACCCAGAAATCCTATCATTTCACTCTTTAACTTCTCCCTTCAAGCATATGAATTCGCATTTACTTTTGAATAGGTAATATATTCATAAGATTCTAAGATCAAAGAGTATAAAAGACATACAGAGAAAAGTTTCACTCTGGAAACTTCTATCCCCTATCTGCTCTGTTTTCACTCCAGTGCCTTCCAATGACTGTTATTCTCATGTATTCTTCCAAAATGCATATATAAGAAAATATAAATATACAGTCTTTACCCACTTTTTACACAAAAGGTAGCATATGTCATTATACTGTTTTGTACCTTGATTTTTTTTCACTTAATAACATAGCTTAGAAATCTTTTCAGATCAGAAGATAATTTCCTTATTCTTTTATTTTTATTTTTACAGCTTCATATTATTCCATTGTATGGAGGTACCTTAACTTATTCAGTCAGTCACCTACTGATGGACATCGGGGCTGTTTCCAGTCTTCTATAGGCAATGCCATGGTTCAGAAACTTGTACATACTTCTCACTTATCCCAGAATATCTGTAGGATAAATTTCCTAAAAAGGAATTGCTGGGTCAGAGTGTATGCATTTGTAGCATTTGTGATTTTCATTGATTTGTCCTCCGTTGACAGTTGTACCAATTGACCGCCCCCCGCCGCCCCAGCAATATATGCAAGTACTTGATTCCCTGTATTTTAACTTTTGCATAATAGTTCAGTTCTTGCCTCATTTTCTTCCCTTTCTTTCTTTCTTTCTTCCTTTCTTTTTTCTTTCTCTCTGTCTCTCTCTCAGTATTTCGCTTTATTTTATACATTTTTATGTTCAGAAGTTTTGAATGGGTTATTACCTGCACAACTTGAGTCATTTTTTATTTTTTATTTTTTTTAAAGATTTTATTTATTTATTTGACAGAGACAGAGAGAGCACAGGTAGGCAGAGTGGCAGGCAGAGGGAGAGGGGGAAGCAGACTCCCCGCTGAGCAAGGAGCCCGATGTGGGGCTCGATCCCAGGACCCTGAGATCATGACCTGAGCCGAAGGCAGACGCTTAACAACTGAGCCACCCAGGTGCCCCATCTTGAGTCATTTTTTAAAGCATTTTTGTTAATAGCTCTGTTGTGGTGTAATTCACATACCACATAATTTCCCTGCTTAAAGTACACCCTTCGATGGTTTTAGTCTGTAGCCCATTTTTTTTTTTTTTTAAGATTTTATTTATTTATTTGAGACAGAGAGAATGAGAGACAGAGAGCATGAGAGGGAGGAGGGTCAGAGTTCGGAGAAGCAGACTCCCTGCCGAGCAGGGAGCCCGATGCGGGACTCGATCCCAGGACTCCAGGATCATGACCTGAGCCGAAGGCAGTCGCTTAACCAACTGAGCCACCCAGGAGCCCCTGTAGCCCATTTTTAATGCTCATCTCTAACCTTTTAAAAAAGTGTTTTTTCTAATTATGGAAGTAATACCTGTTCAGTTCAGAAAACTTGGAAAAAATAAAAGCCACCAAGAAAAATAACATAGTGCCATCATTGTTAACATTTCTTTTTATTTTATTTTATTTTATTTTGGTTAACATTTGTTTTTAAACAAAAATGGTACCTGATGTATATACTATGCTGAAGTTTGCTTTTGTCATTCTCAGTCCCTTGAAGTCTGTCACTCAGGTCTTCAACCTCTAGGGCTGCTAATTGACATCATCACCATCATTAGGACAACAATGGCAATACCAAAGCTAATGTTCCCCACTCACGCTGAGCTTGCTGGGTGCCACATGCTGGCTGTTGCACACTTTATGTACTCAATCTCAACTGACCCTTGAAGTAATTTGGTGACATTGGTACTATGCTCATCCCATTTTACAGCTACAGAAACTGGGACTCAGAGAGGTTAAGTAAACTGCCCTAATGTTAAACAGGTAGCAAGTGAAGGAGCCACGGCTTGAACTCTTACCTGTGTGACTTCAAAAGCCCTGGTGACTTAACCTATACGTCCGATGAAAGACATTCAGACCTGGTTCAAAGAAACCAGCTTCTCTCTCAGGAAGAGTCTCGGCAGAACCCGATCTCCCGGCTGGGTGGGGCGTGGACGTCTCTGCCCCTCTCTGCTCCTTTAGCTTGCAGAAAGGGAATGGAGGGTCAGGGGATGGGTTGCTGGAGAAGCAGCCTACATCACAAGATGTGGAGACCCCTCCGCACCAGTCCCAGTGCATGGCTCCCCCAGCCCCAACCTGTCGGTGCAGAATTATGGAACAATCGGAAAAGCACTGAACTCTGCACTTCATGTTCCCTTCTCTCATTTCCCACGTGCCCCCACCGTGTTCCAGCCTTTCCACCACTTTGGGGCTACCTTGCCCTGAGTTTGCTAAGCCACAGAGCCAGCGGGAGGCTCCTGGCTGTTAACTAGAACAGCAGGTTGGCTGCTTGGTTGCCGTGGCAACAGCTGTCGTGCGTAAGTGGGCCTTGTGGCAGAAGACAATTTAATAAACCAAATTTGGAAAAAAAAAAAACCAACAACAACAACACAAATTTGGGAGCCCAGTGGGCATCTACTAGAGACCTTATTGGGTGTCTTCTGTGGCACTGGGCCGTGCGCAGGATGTGACTGAGGAGGTGCCAGCCCAGTGGTGCATCCTGTGTCCTCAGAGTTCCTGAGACTCAGCTCTAGTCATCACCCAAGGCCAAGGCCTTGCACTTCTGCTTCTAGCTACGGTGTATGGGAGCACCCTCCCCCTGAGAACCGCTGGGAAATCTGGACAAAGCATTAAAAAGTCTGTGGGAGGTTGAGAATGAGGTGGCAGATGTCCACCCCTAGGGACCCGTTTTGGTGCTGGCACAGTGGTCCGGGGGGAGCCGTGAGCTGTTTCTCGGTCTGAGCTGCTGTGAAAATAGCAAAACTCTTGCAAAAACTTGTCCACGCTTGCTGCCTGGCTTCTCTCCTTCCGTTCCTTTCTGATCCACTCCAGCCAGGTTTTTGTCCCCACCATTCCTCTAAAATGCTCTTGTCAAGGTCACCAATGACCTCCAAGTGACTAGATCCCATTCTTAATTCTTGGTCCTCCTCTTTCTTTTCTATCAGCTGCCTTTGACACTGTCAGTCACTCTCTCTTCTCCTGCTTCAGGGAGACCACACTCCCCAGCGGGTCCTTCCCCTTTTGTGTGCTGGGGCTTCCTCCTCCCTGACCCTTAAACTTTGGAGGGCCCCAGGCGCAGGGCTTGGTCCTCTGGTTCATTCAGTCTTTACATGCTCCCTGAGGGATCTCACCCAGACTCAGGTTCCTGGGAAACAGGCTCTGAGCCAGAGACTTGCCTGCGGGCTTCACTGGGAGTGCCTTGGGATGAGTACCTGTAAGGGAGTGAGGGACTCTGGTCCGGAGGGACAAGTTGACCTGTGACTGTCATAGCAAAGGCTTTAGCCCACAGCACTGGGATCGGGGGAGCACCGGGCACTGTGCTTTGCAGGAATTCGCTCACTGAATTCGCCTAGATCCTCTGTGAAGGGGGTTCTGTCATTGTCTCCATTTCACAGGTGCAGAGGTTGAGGCTTGTGAGGTTATCCAGCCGCCCACCACGAGGAGCTGGGACTCAGACCCAGTCTGGCCGCCTCCCAGAACCCTGGCCTCCTGCTGCACTCAAAAGAGCCTCAAAAGAGCATGCGGAGTAAACTCTTGGGCCAGGTTCCTCGGAGGCCCTGCACTCCCCTCACCACCAGCACCCCAGAATGCACACTGCAGGGCTCCTCAGGCCTGTCCCCAGAGCCCTTCACCCTGCCAAGGAGAGGACACTTGTCCCTCCGGAGGTCTGGGCCAGGGCCTCAGAGCCAGGAGTCTCTTGTTTCATTCAAAGATGTATGAGAAGTTTGTACCTGCTTCATGGTTAATAGAAAAGTAATGTCCCATCTTCCAAACACTTGAATAAAAGGAAGAAGCACTGTGATTATCTCATGTCTTTGTGCTTCCCTGCATGGATTACCTCATATCCTTGACCCCTTTATCTAGTAGATGTGGGGACTGAAATGAGGGCAGGTGAGCAGATTCTGCTTCCCTCTCACCCCCCACCATCCCTCCTTCCTTTCCTGCCTTTTCTCCAGGTGCTATGACTCACACCCCCCTGGGCTGGCTGGGGGTGGGGGTGGCGGAAGGTGCTGCTAGAGGGGCCTCCCTCAGATTCTGTCCCGACCTGCTCCTAATACACCAAGGCTGCTGTGTTTTGGGATCTGACAGAGCTATTCTCTGCTGATGAAAGAATTTAAGCAGCCCCAGAGGCAAGATGAAGGAATGAGCACCCCGAGAGCCAGACCCCTCTTTTCCCAAGTCCCCTAGTGGCTGCTTTCAGCATGTAGTGTGCAGACTTCAGGGAGGGACATTTCCTATCTTACTGCCATACATCACAAATGGTTCGGAAACTGGATGAAAAAAAAAGTTCAATGCCCAAATAAGCAAATCTCTAACCTTTGGGGATGAACCCCTCTGCCTTTCTGAAGAGCTTTTATATTTATTTATTTTATTATTATTATTTTTTAAGATTTTATTTATTTATTTGAGAGAGAGAATGAGATAGAGAGAGCATGAGAGGGGGGAGGGTCAGAGGGAGAAGCCGACTCCCCGCCGAGCAGGGAGCCCGATGCGGGACTCGATCCCGGGACTCCAGGATCATGACCTGAGCCGAAGGCAGTCGCTTAACCAACTGAGCCACCCAGGCGCCCTAGAGCTTTTATATTTAAAGTACATGGGGTGCCTGGGTGGCTCAGTCGGTTAAGCATCTGCCTTTGGCTCAGGTCCTGGGATGGAGCCCTGCATCCGGTCCCCGCTTAGTGGGGAGTCTGCTTCTCCCTCTCCCTCTGCCCTTCCCTCCGCTCTTGCTTGCTCTCAAATAAATAAGTAATCTTTAAAATATCTGTGTGTGTCCACACACACAGAAGCCCCACACTCACAAACATGCCCATGTCCGCAGGAAAGCTTGTACCCAATGCATATGCATAAGCAGCCCCATGCTACCCACAGGTAGGCCCGTGCATACACACAAGTGTGCCCACACTCATACAAGCACGCAGACCCAGAACTAGAGGCCCTGGCCAGAGTCAGGACCGGCTGGAAGCTGTCCTCACCGTTGCTGTCGCTGCTGCGGTTATGGCTTGGCGACAGTCTGATCTCTCTGAAAACCGTTCTTGCTTTTGCCCACTCAGAGCTGGGGTGACGTTCGAAGTGTGCTGGAGAGGCTTTGAATGTAGGTTTGGGAGATGGCCAATGAAGCATCTGCAGAACTTTCACAGCATCCTTCCTGAGGCTGGAGGGAGAATGGGGTAGGCTGGCTTTAGATGTGGTAGCCTGGGTCTTTCTGGCTGTGGGAGTGCTGGGCATCAGGGTGGGGCCCCCACGAGGAGGGCTGAAGACTGGGTTCTTAGTGGGTGGTGGGAGTTGGAGGTGGAGGAGGGGCACTGGCCCAGTGTGGAGTCCCTGGAGTGGGGTCCTGCTCAGACAGGGGAGGAAAGGAATGACTGCCCAGTGGCAGAGGCCAAGGACATCGGTTGGCCGGTATCTGAGAAGGCCGGCTAGCAGTGCTGGGTTTTAGGGCTGCAGCCTGTGCCCCTAACCTTGGCCTAGCCAGACAGCGCAGGAAGGACTGGAGCTTGGCAGATCCCTTCAGTGGATCAAGAGCCACAGGGCAGGCATGGGCCCCATTTTACAGAGAGGACATCAGGTCAGACAACTCATGAGTGGCAGAACCAGGAATAAAAGCCCATGTTCTTTCTTTAAAAAAGATGATTAGATTTTTTAAAAATCACAAAAGCATGGGGCGCCTGGGTGATTCAGTCAGTTAAGCGTCTGCCTTCGCCTCAGGTCATGGTCCCAGGAGCCTGGTTTGGAACCCTTCGTCTGGGCTCCCTGCTCAGCAGGGTGTCTGCTTCTCCCTCCCCCCGCCACCCCATGCTCTCTCATGCACTGTCTCTCAAATAAATAAGATAAAATCTTAAAAAAAAATAAAGAATAAATCACAAAAGCTACACATGCCTGTTTTAGCAAATGCATTACTACAGAGCTATTTAAAGGAGACATTAACTCTCCTCTTGCCCCTTCTGGCCACCCCACTCCAATACCATCTACCTGAGCTAAACATTCACAGCCTGCCACGTAATTTTCTTTTCCCTATGATCACAGAAATGCACATACACACATAGCTAGCTCTCTCCCCTGCTCTTTCTTTACACAGAAGATGGAATCTTACCCTTACAAATGATCCAGCCAGTGTGCTTTCCCCCTTAAAATACTGGGGACATCTCTCAGGACAGTGTGCTTAGATCTACCTCATTCTGTAGAATGGCCTTACAACAGTTTGTATAATGGGTCCTGGCTAATGGACATTCAGGGTGTTTCAAGCCTTTGCCAGTATACAAAATGCTAGAAGAAAAATGCATACGTGGGCCTTTACACACTCGTGCTTTTCTTTCTGTTGTGTAAAGCTCCCAAACTGGGATTACCGCTCGGCGTGTTTTATTTTTTTAACCAAAAATTTTAATTAAATTTAAAAAATTTTTTTTAATTAAAAATTTGTATGTTTTAAAGTTTTTTTTAAATTAATTTATTTTTTAGAGAGAGAGGCAGACAGAGGGAGAAGCAGGCTCCCCACTGAGCAAGGAGCCCCAATGCGGGACTCGATTCCAGAACCCTGGGATCATAACCTGAGCTGAAGGCAGATGCTCAACCGACTGAGCCACCCAGTCCCAAAGCTCTGTATGTTTTAAATGTAAACACACGTTGCCAAATTATTTTCCCCAGAGTGATAGAACGGAATATCTCTGCTGTCTGTCCTGCCTGCAGTCTCATCACCGTGGACGGTACGCTTCCTTTTCGTCTGCCCGTCTGATAGATGAAGATGGCATCTTCTATTACCTTGATTTTCTACCTCTCAGTAGTTTCATATGTTCATTTGCATTTCTTCCTTGAGGCATTGTCCTTTGCCGATGTATTATTTGGGTTGTCTTTTTTTTTCCTTTTGAATAAGCTCTTAGGCCCAGCATGGGGCTCAAACTCAAGAACCCAAGAGCGAGAGTCTCACACTCTACTGACTGAGCCAGCCAGGCGCCCCTGTTTGTCTTTTTCATATCAGTTTGGCGGAGCTCTTAACATATTTCAGGCATTAACCTTTTATCTGTCAAATGTATAAATATTGACTTATTATATAATAGGATATTATTTGTCTGTTGAATTTGTTAATAGTAGTCCTGCCGTGGGAAAATTCTTGATTTTTGTGTAACCCAGCCTAGCTACTTTATCCTTAATTGTTTATGGGCTTCCTGCCCTCCTTAAGGATCTTCCTCACTGTTCGGTTATTCTACTAAATTTTATTACAATATATTTTTTATCTGTATATTTTATTTTATTCTTTTTCTTCAAGTTTTTATTTAAATTCTAGTTAGTTAACATATATGGTAAAATTGGATTCAGGAGTAGAATTTAGTGAATCATCACTTACATACAACACCCAGTGCTCATCATAACAAGTGTCCTCCTTTTTTTTTTTTTTTAACATTTTATTTATTTGAGAGAGAGAGAGAGAGCACGCACCTGCAAGCACAAGCAGGGGGAAGGGGCAGAGGCAGAGGGAGAAGACGACTCCCCACCGAGCGGGGAGCCCGAGGAGGGGCTCGATCCCTGGACCTTGAGATCATGACCTGAGCGGAAGGCAGATGCTTCACCGACTGAGCCCCCCAGGAGCCCCAACAAGTTCCCTCCTTAATGCCCATCACCCATCTTGCCCCTCCCTGGCCCACCTCCCATTCATCAGCCTTCAGTTTGTTCTCTATATAAAGAGTCTCTTATCATATGTATATTTTAAATTCATCTGGAATTTGTTTCCGTATCTGTTGTGACATGAGGGCCTAATTTTGTTTTCTTCCATATGAATAGCCAGTTATGCCAGACTATCTTTTCCTCACTGAATTAGAATGCCAATTTGTCATATACTGAGTTCTTGTATATATTATTTCTAGATTATATTCTGTTCCACTGACCTGTTTGTCTTTTCCTCAGCCAGCACCATATCATTTTGATTAGAGAGGCTTTCGATTAGATTTAATAACTGGCAAGGCAAGTCTCTCCCATTGTTTTTGGCTTTCTTTTTGGGGAGGAGGGGGTGGATTGGAGAGGTCAGGGCTCTTTTCAGATGTTTGTTCTTCCAGAGGAATTTGCAAATCTTTTTGTCAAGATGAAAGTAAAGAGAGAGAAGATGATGGGTATTCCCACTGGAAGGGTGTCCACTGGGTCTTGCACGAGTGGGGAAGCCCACGCTCCCGCCACTGGACAGGGCTGTCCCCGGCCTTCCTGGCCTTGAGATCCCTGGATCGCATAGGAGCACAGTGAAAAAGATAAAGGCAGCTTTAGCCTGAGCTTGGAACTTCCCCTCTGCAGAGTATTGTGTTTTCCCTTGGAAAAGAGACACAAATTCACATTATGGTCATCGGGTTTGGGTTTGGTCATTATGTTTTGGTTTAAAACCAGTCATGGATTGGAGAGAACTTTGTGCTGCTTGACAGACTGCAAAAAGTACCCCGTACCTGTCTTTTCAGGTATGTAGGTAAGTTCTGTTTTTTCATTTTTAAGAGATGCCAAAGGCATGTTTGCTAGATGGGAGCGCGTGCGTATTTATCATTTCAAGAGCTTGGGCCAGATTGCCCGGCCCGCGAGGGGCTGCCCTCCTAGGCTCCCAGCAGTCTCCCCACCTTGTCCGTGGCCTCTGCTTGGTTCTTGGGGTGGAATCCGGGTTGGTTCGCTATACAGCTGCTTAAGAGAGCTACTGAAGAGCGTGGGCAGCAGACGTGGAGCTGACACCCCTCTCCTCCCTGCCCCTTCAGCCACCCCAAAGGCACAGGTCACGCAAGGAAGAGGCGCCAACTTTGCCTTTCCCTTCTGGTTCTTCTTCCCGTCTGTGGATCCCCTGCTGACTCCAGTGCTTTCCAGCAGCAGTTCTTCTCTGCATCGCAGCCCCCGCCCCCCCCGCCCCCCGCCCCAGCCCCTCCTGCCCCACTGCTCTGGAAGTACTCGCTTTGGGACAGTGCCCTGGGAGGGCTGGGCTAGATTCTATCCTTGGCTTTGTCTCTCCCTTTTTTTTTTCCAAAATATATATTTAACCAGTTTGGCCCCAAAGGGAATTAGCCAAGTCAGGGCTCGAGTGAGTGCCACAGGCTTGGGATTGCGCCAGGAGTTCTGAACCCAGAGTCCGAGAACGGACCTCAGGGGGTTTGTAAACATCTGAAGCCGCCTGCGGCAGCATGTGGGACCATGTGGGCTTTTTTTCCCTGAGGAGAGTCCTTAGCTTTTAACGGGGTCTCAGAACAGATGTGTGACCACTCTGATTCCCTCCCCCCTCCCAAAAGAACCCCTGCCATGAGGACAGGGTAAGTAGCTTTATAAGCAAGCAGAGTAAAGGAACGGCATTCTAGAACTCTAGGGAAGGGCCTTATCAAGAAGGGATGGGAGGGGAAACTGTATGCAAAATTTTGTGTGAATATGCCTTCTGAGAATAGATTAGAGAGCTTTCGTTAGATCCCCAAAGGGTTCATAACTCCCAAATTTAAGAATCACAAATACAGAAGCTCAACGACATTAAAGTATTAATGTCATCTGAGAAGATAGATATTTCTAATAGAAATTTTTTTTCAAAATGTAAATACATTTAATTCATTGTAGAAAATCTGAAAAAATCTTCTGGAAATCTTCTAAAATTCACTTACAATCCTGACGCCCACTTTTTTTTTTTTTTAAGGATTATTCCAGAATGTCCGCTGTCTCTCATTCTCTCTCTCTCCCTCTCCATGATGCGCGTGTGTATATGCAAAATTAGAATCACACTGGTTTTTTTTTTTCACATTAAAGCACTCATAATTGGAGTATTTTTATTTTATGTACAATGAGTTGGCATTAAAGTAGGTATCTTGGATATCTGCCGTTAAGGTAGGTTATCTTGGATGACCAATTCAAGGAAGTTCACTTAATCCAACTTAATGAAGCCTATGTCCTTCACATACTGACGGGAACACTGGCGGCACGTATTGAGGCCATATTTCCGGATCAGACCGGGCCGGTTTGAGCAGACGCCACAGGAACGAGAACCTGGCCAGATTTCCTCGGATGGCTCCGGTACAGGGCTGGTGACCCATCTTGCTCTCTCGGATGCAACGAGGCAAAAGGAGAATCATACTTTTTTTTTTTTTTTTAAAGATTTTATTTATTTATTTTAGAGACAGAGCACAAGAGGGGGGAGAGCGGGAGAGGGAGAAGCAGACCCCCCGCTGAGCAGGGAGCCCGATGCGGGACTCGATCCTGGGACTCCGGGATCATGACCTGAGCCGAAGGCAGTCGCTTAACCGACTGAGCCACCCAGGCACCCGAATCATACTGTTTTTTAACAAGACTTTTTCTACTTATTATTTTGTGAGCACTGTCACCTGTTCTTGGTTTTCTAAAACAATGTTTTTCAAACTTCTCTTAAGGAACGGAACCCTTATTTTCAAACCAAATCTTACGCAGAAGTCTAAAATATGAAATAAAAGATGTGAAGTTCTAGCTAAAGCACAGGGAGAGAAGAAACAATTTGAAAGCCACTGGTCTGAAAATGAGTTTTAATGGCTACGTAGTAGTCTATCATATGGATGTGTAGCCTGGCCAGATTTAGCAAATAAAGATATAAGACATCTAGGTAAATTAGAATTTCAGATAAACATTGAATTTTTTTTTTTTTATTTCATTTATTTACTTGTCAGAGAGAGAGAGCACAAGCAGGGGGAACAACAGGCAGAGGGAGAAGCAGGCTCCCCGCTGAGCGGGAAGCCCCATGTGGGATCCCAGAGCAGGGCCCTGGGATCATGACCTGAGCCGAAGGCAGATGCCCAACCAACTAAGCCACCCAGGCGTCCCTGAATAATTTTTTAGTATAACCATATTCCAATTTCAATTTCAGAGAAACAATGAGTACTTTTTTGGAATAAGCATATCCCATGCGATATTTGGGACATACTTAACACTAAAAAAAAATATTCATTGTTTATCTGAAATTCTCATTTAACTGGGCATCCTGTATTTTACATGGCAACCTTACGATGTGCCATAGTTTGTCTAACCAAGCTCCCATTGTTGGACATTTAGATTATTTCCAGTGTTGTACTAGTATAAAAAATACTGAGTGGTATATCTTTGTACCCACATTTTCATAGACTTCTTATTTTATAACACCCTAGAATCAGAATTGCTAGACCAAAAGGTGGTAAACACTTTAAAGGCTTTTGATACAGTGCCATGTTGTTTTCCACCAAGGAAACCGTACCCTCAAGAGCTGTGCATGCAAGCGCCTGTTTCTGGAAGAGTTAAATGTGCAGCAGTCCATTATTAATGATTCGTGTTAGGTGGTCGCTCTGCCCTGGCAAGACCCTGAGACAGTCAGCTGCAAGGCTGGCAAGTTTGATCCTTGGGGTCCAGGATAGCTAGAAAGGGCTGGTTAGTCCAACAACATCTGGGTGCTTCGAGTCAGGGGTCAGGGCTGATAAGAAATAGGGTAGAGATGTGCCGGCCCTAAAAGGAGAAGGGGTCACCAGGACAGACTTGACCCGGGAGAAGTAAAAGTAAGCTGTACAGAACTAGGCCCATTGTAAGGCATTATTTTTAGTAAGCAGCCTTGCATTCCATAAAGACAACTATTCTAAGGAGGGGAGAGGCCACGGAGGAAAAAGTCTCAAAGGAGGTTTTTTCCACTTAAAAATAAACATTACATAAACATAGTAATAACCAAAAGGATAGAAAATCATCCATAATCTCCCCCTCCTAACAAACCACTGTTTCTATTTTTCAGTATGCCTTTCTGGTCAAGCTCCATCATTTTCAGAAAGCTGCAGTCACCTGGCATGTGGGATTTATACCCTGCCCCTCTTCTCCCATTACCGAGCCAGCATTTTTCTGGGCCGCTCCAGAGCTTTCAGACCTAATATTGTTAACGCTATTTTTTCTTGATTTCACAGGTCATAATTATTCGTTAAGACAGATTAGAACGTCCAGATAAACCAAATGGAGTCGCGACGCCCATATTAATTTGTAGCCTGCTTTTCTTCACTTTGCTTGGTATGGTGAACAGCTTTCCATGTTAAAAAAAAATACATTTCTACATCTTTTTTTTTTTTTAAGATTTATCTATTTATTTGAGAGAGCGAGAATGAGAGAGAGAGAGAGTACATGAGAGGGGGGAGGGTTAGAGGGAGAAGCAGGCTCCTCGCCGAGCAGGGAGCCCGATGCGGGACTCGATCCAGGGACTCCAGGATCATGACCTGAGCCGAAGGCAGTCGCTTAACCAACTGAGCCACCCAGGCGTCCCATTTCTACATCTTTTTAAGTGATTGCAATGTATTCTATTGAAGGCCATACCATAACTTACTGAACCAATTCCCTACTACTGGAAATCTAGGGGTTTTTTCCTCTACAATATTTTGCTATTATAAATGGAACCCACTTTAATAATTTCCTTAGGAGGGATTCCTAAAATTGAATCCTATGTATACATCATTTTCAGACCCTTGATATGTACTGATAAGTTTACCTCTAGAAGATTTTTTTTTTAATTTATTTAAAGATTTTATTTATTTATTTGACAGAGAGAGACACAGCGAGAGAGGGAACACAAGCAGGGGGAGTGGGAGAGGGAGAAGCAGGCCTCCCGCCGAGCAGGGAGCCCGATGCGGGGCTTGATCCCAGGATCCTGGGATCACGACCTGAGCCGAAGGCAGACGCTTAACAACTGAGCCACCCAGGGGCCCCTACCTCTAGAAGATTTATACCAGTTTATACTCCCTCTAATAAAGCATGAGAGCATACTTATTTTCCCACAGCCTATAACAATTTTTGTAAATGGCTACTAAATATTCTTTTCAATTGATGGAACATAATTTACTTACTCTTTCCCCCAGTGTTGACATTTAGATTGTTTTCAAATTTTCATTCTTATAAATAAGACCATTGTGAACATCTTTGTGCCTAATATTTGTCTATGACTAATTGTGTGATTAAAACAGGAATCCTAGATGAGAGGGCATATTTACTCCAGTTACTCCCTCCTTCCAAAGGTTAAATTTAAATCTTCTGGTTATATTGGGGCCCACCTGGCACCCTGCCATGGCTAGTGGAAGATAATGGATAGAATAAAATAGAAAAGGCTTTGTGCCAAAGGATATAGCACCAGAAATGTACTGCCAGACTGTTTTCCAAAAGGGTACTAATTGAATAACCATTCTGGTGGCTTAAAAACAATTTAATGTAATATTCAAAGATATTAGTCAAGGAAGAAAAGCACTATCCACCATTAACCCACAACAATGTCATTCCCCACAAAGGACTCTTCAACTGCAATTAAACCACACATTTCTGTCCCTCCCGGACTGCCCATCTGCCCAGCTCATGCACTTGGCGGGAGCCACTGGTGGGGCTCCCATTTCCTGCAGCTTCCCCACTCTAGAGATCCCGTGTATTCTTACCTCCTGTCCAAAGCTCAAGGAGGAAGCAGGTGCTCTTTTGATGACACTTGACCAGAGCTGCTGACCGCTCTTCCAGTTCCCATGTAGCTGGGATCTTTGGGGCACCGTGTACACGCCCTCTTGATGGGACAAACATCCCCTGAGCACCTACTGTGTGTCAAGAACAGCAGTAGGTCATTAACAAAGCAGCTCTTGGTTCTTCAGAGGGGTTCCAGGATCTGTAATAAATACGTATTGAAGAACGATAGGGTGAATGGATGTTGTTACAGATCATTTCATGTTCAAGATGGAGAGGCCTCAGAGAGCATCTTGCTCAAACCCCCTCCTTTTGTTTTTTAATTGTTGAATCTTTGTTTTTAAGTAAATTCCAGTTAGTTAACATACAGGGTTATACTAGTTTCTGGTTTTCGATATAGTGATCCAATATTTCTGTACAATACCCAGTGCTCATCACGGCAAGTGCACTCCTTAATCCCCACCCCCTATTTCCCCCATCCCCCACCCCCTCCCCTCTGGTAACCCTCGGGGTTTTTTTGTTCTCTATAGTGAAGAATCTGTTTCTTGGTTTGCCTCTCTCTCTTTTTTTCTCCTTTGCTCATCTGTTTCAAACCCCCTCCTTTTATGCAGTCATTGAGAGAGGGCCTCCCATGGATGTGGACAGGGTGCAATGATTTTATTTAATGCGCTCAAAACCCCTGGGCGGTAAGCATCATTACCTCCTTTCTGCAGCTGTGGAAATGCTGTTCCCAGAGGGTACCTCAGGCCTGCAGAATGGCTTGTGGGCTAGCCTGAGGGACTTGACTGACAGCCCTTTTCAGCTCCCCTTGGCCCGCCCGCCCCTTTCAACCAAGTTACTAAGCTAAACACTCCATACAAGGCATTTTACAAGAGGTTTTTTAAAAAAAAAGCTAAAAATGGACAAATGGGGGCGCCTGGGTGGCTCAGTTGGTTAAGCGACTGCCTTCGGCTCAGGTCATGATCCTGGAGTCCCTGGATCGAGTCCCGCATCGGGCTCCCTGCTTGGCAGGGAGTCTGCTTCTCCCTCTGACCCTCCCCCCTCTCATGTACTCGCTCTCTCTCATTCTCTCTCTCTC
>NC_138377.1:28420140-28445083 GCF_054177405.1 Leptonychotes weddellii | reverse complement strand
CTTCCCCTCCTGCTACCTTCTTCTTCTTCTTCTTCTTTTTTTTTTCTTAACATATATTGCATTATTTGTTTCAGAGGTACAGATCTGAGAGTCAACAGTCTTGCACAATTCACAGCGCTTACCAGGCTGCTGACACTCTTGAAATAGTCGTACTGGAGGTGTTCTATGTAGTACATGGCCCATAATTGCTTTTATTTTTCCAGTTAATATCAAGTTCAATAGACTGAATATGAAGCACCGGGAATGACACTGACACATTACACCTGTGTGATCTGCACCGTATGTGGGCTGGGAGGGTGTTCGTGGGAGCCTGGGGAGCCCTGAGGTGGCCCTGTCTCAGCTGTTCTTTCTGCTCACTTCCTTTCTCTCGGCCGCAGAGCGTGGCAATGTTGTTGGGAGGGTTGGTACCTTCAAGCAGACAAGAACCTGAACAGGAATTGGCTTTGTCCCCCTTTTCTGTGACTGCAGCTGCAGGTCGTCGGGACCCTGAGGACGTGCCTGGCTGGGAAGACCAAGGAGGGCCCGGACTGACCCAAGGAAATTTGGTTATGTGCTGTTTTCGTCTAATACAAACTCTTATTCTTTTCATTTTTTCCACGTCCTTTCTAGCCAAAACAGAGAAGCGTTTCCATGCCCATGTCAAGCCAAGAGATGACAGCACTGGGCAAGTCTGCCTCTGAACCATGAGCTGATGCTCTGAACCCTGAGCCTAGTGGGGAGGCAGCCTCCAGCCTGCACTTGTCAGGGCCTGGTTGTGTTCTGGGCACCAGAGGCCAGCTTGTTTTGGAGCTGAGAGACTCAGAACTGGAAGGCAGTGCCAAGCCCATCTGTGCCTAGGAGTAGTCTGAAGACATACAGAGAAAGCTTTGTGCTTAAGCCCTGTAGCCAGACAGCCTCAATTCCAGGCCCAGCCCAGCCACTCAGCAGCTCTGTGACCTTGGCATGTTATTTTATCTCCCTGGGTCTCAGTTTCCACCTCTGTAAAAGCAGGCTCAGAGGAGCACCCATTTGGCAGGACTACTTGAAGCTGGAAATAAGCACCTTGCATAGCACCCAGCTCATAGCAGGCCCTCAGGGAGCAGTCAGCATCCGCTCATTACTGCAAGAGAGGCCTCCTTGTTCCTTACACTCTGCAGCAGCTATGACGGGGGCGGGGGGTACGGCAGGGTTTGGTACTCTTCGCAAACCCAGGAATGCTCTACTCAAGCTGATACGCAAGTGGAAACTGAGCTATCCCACCGCACGTCCCTAGCTTTGCCCACCTTCAGAATCCCTCCGCCCCTGGATGACCTCTGGGCCAAGCAGAGTGTGGAAAATGGGACCTGGGGAGCTTGATTGGACCTGAAATCTCCCTGAACCTGAACAGAGACCATCTGGGGAACGCACTCCCCCTCTTTCTTGATGAGACCACTGGTGTCATAAAGCTGTGTGGTCATCAGCACCCCTGGAGAAACCAGGTTGTGGTGGCAAATCTAACCAGAAGCCCAAGGTGGGCTTTCCCAGGTGGCCCTTACCCTGTGCTCCTTGGTATGTAATTGAACTAGAGCACCCAGGGCATGTGGGCATGTGTTGCAAGGTGGTGATTTCTATAGTAACAACGAAGGCTCCAGCTGAGTTCCAGTTGGCTCTGCTGATGGTGAAGCCGTACAGAGGCCAAAACCCAGACTCACCCTGAGGCTCCTTGGGAAGGGGGTCAGGGGAGATGGCCTCCAAGGTCCCTTCTAGTCCTTGGTCCTGTGATTTCCCCAGCTCACTGTCCTGCATCTATATAAAGCGGCAGCTCAGCCTTGCTAGCGCACTGGAACACCTGGAGAGCTTTAAGAACTCCTGATACTAGTCTCCCACCTCCAGAGATTCTGATTGAATCGGTCTTGGGTAGGGCCTGGACATCAGGATTTTTAAAATATTCCAATTCTTCGGATTCTAATGTGCAGCCAAGGTGGAGAACGACTGGTAAAAAGGCAGGCGAGCTAATAATAATTAATAATTAATAATTTATGTGCCAGATAGTGTGCTAAGCATGTTATTTACATCGTGTCCTTTAATCCTCACAACAATCCCCATTTTCTAGCTGAAGAAGCATGCTCAGAAAGGGTAAGTGACTTCCCAAGGCCAGAGAGCAGTAAACACCTGCATTCTATCCCCCCAGATTTCAAAGGCCTGGCTGGTAACCCTTACATAACTGTTTTGGAGGCCATGTGAAAGGGGAACTGGGGACATGTCTGGGGCAGGCCCCTGAGGGACCCTTGATACCCTAGGCGAGGTTTCCTGTACCCAAGCTGAGGTCCCCAGCCCTGTGCCACCCCCAGCGTCTCGTCTGGTTGGATAGGAGCGCGGGTAGGCCAGGCGTGGTTGGCTCCTTCCCCAGAACCCAGTGGCTTGCGGGGAGGCCCAGTGGGACCCGCCTTTTCATTCGGGAGAGGTGGAACCTGACACCTTGCACTCAGAGCTGGTTAATCATGTGCTCCGTTTCCCAGCCTTCCTGAAGAATGGCAGTCTTTCAACTTTGGATGCCGCCTAAGATGAGACTTTGTTCCCAGGGGAGTGGGGAGTGGTTGGGAAGCACATTTTGTTCACCAGGTGGTTGGGGTTTAAGGCAGACTCAGAAAAAAGTCAGGAGCCATCCATAAAATAGGACCAGGGCCTTTTTATTTGCAGTCTCATTGAACTTGAGTGAAAGGCCAGCGCAGCAGGTACCTGTTTTACTGGCAGTAAAAGGAAATTAGGCAGCAGTTATTTAAAAGGAGTTTGAGTTGTTTAAATCTACAATTTAGAGGTGCATGTATGTTTTAAAAGAAAGTTTACAGGGCTTGGGGATTTGGGTTGAACTGTTTTTGATAAAAAATGATGTGGAAAATATTTTCCTTTCTTATTTCAAACCTTCCCCTTTGCTGTTTGCTTCCTAAATTTAGCAGTCAAGGAGAAGTAAGCAAATCTAGCTGGGAAAAAAAAAAAAATTGAAGCCAGGCAGGCAAGATTCAAAGTTTAACTGAAGTGATGGACAGAAAATACAACTCTCTAAGATGAGAAATAATTCTTCCCGTTTTATAGAGCAGAGTCATTATTTCAGTTTAAACAATTTCAGATGTGATTGACCTTGTTGGATGTGGAAGTGCTGGAATGGGCATTTCCCCAAAGGACAGACCGGGGAGGAGACCATCCTCTAACCACCTAACCCTCAGCCAAGAGCTTTTGGAGGAGGCTGGAGGGCTGTGGGAGGCCCAGCAGGCTGTCACTCACCATCTCCCAGCCCTCCTTCCTTGTCAGGGCAACTCAAGGGACTCTTATGTTGTGGTCCAGATGGACCCCTGCCCCGATCCCCAAGCCTGACCACAGCCCTGCCTGCTGGGAAGGCAGAGAATGCCCCACCTGACTGTAGGCTCAAGTCACTGGGCCAGATGCCAGGGACCAGCCTGGTCCACTGCCACCAAACTCTGTCATTTCCATTCATGGCTCGTTTTTTGGTGTTTGTTTTTGATTTTGTTTCTTACTTTTTTAAAAAGATTTTTATTTATTTATTTGAGAGAGAGCGCGTGCACTTGAGCGAGAGAGCACAAGCAGGGGGAGCAGCAGAGGCAGAGGGAGAAGCAGACTCCGCGGAGCAGGGAGCCCAACGCGGGGCTCAACCCTAGGACCCTGGGATCATGACCTGAGCCGAAGGCAGATTCTTAACCGACTGAGCCACCCAGGCACATCTCTTTCTTACTTTTGGAGAATGGTTTTCTATTCACTGGAATGACTGAAGGACTGACATCTCTGAATTTTGGGTTATTAGAGAGGATAGTCAACTCAAACTAGTTTAAGCAAAAAAAAAAAAAGAGGACAGATAGGTAGTAGATAAGACAGGTAGGTAGGTAGGAAGGTAGATAGGCAGATAGATAGACAGATACAAAAAAAACCCAAGATGAATTGGGATCAGATATGACTAGCTCCAGGGATCCCCAAATAATATCACTATAGCTCTTTCTTTCTGTCTCTTGGCTCTGATTGTTTCTTCTTCATTCTCCAGACAAAATTTCTCCATGTAATAGGCAAGAGGACTTGCCTCCCAGGTTTATGGGACATGACAAAAAGAGCTCATCTTATAGAAAGTTCTCAGAGTGGATTCTGATTGGCCCAGATTGAGTCGATTGCTTCACCAATCTCTATGATAGATCAGCCTAGCCTGGGCCTTGTGCCCACCCCTGTGGGGGTGATCAAGGCGTTGATGGGACAGGAGGACAGTGTTTAACAGTCCTGCCAAGAGATATGAGTGGGAAGGAAATCCCCAAGGTAAGCAGAAACTACCCTGCCACCAACTTGGTCCACCTCAGTTCCAAGTAATGTGTTAGCCAAGTACGCATATGTGGGAGGGGAGATGAGTGGGGTCATGACAGCTCATCACTCGCATATTCATTAGCCGTTGATTTTGAATCCTACCAACAGGCACTGTTCCGGGTTTTGGGATCCAGCATTAAACAAAACAGACCATCCCTTCCCTAGTGACTCTTATATTCTTGTGGGGAGAAGCAGTCAGAAAGATAAAATAACTAAGCAAAATACACATAGAAAGAACATCAGATGACACTTCCATCAGCTAGAAGGAAATTTAGAACAAGGCAGGAGGATAGGGAATGAGGGGCTGGGGTCATAGGGTTATAGGTGTGGGGGGTGGGTGCGGTTAGGGAAGGCTCACAGAAGTGAGGTTTGAGCAGAGCCTTGCAGAGGGGTGAGGGAGGGAGCCATGCAGACATCTGGAAGAGCCTTCCAGGAAGGAGAAGGAACAGAGGGGTTGAGGGGAAGGGTGCTGGCAGGCTCAAGGAACACTAGGAGGCTAGTGTGGCCAGAACAGAGCCAGGGAGGGGGCAACAGCAGAACCCGAGCCCATGAGGTAACTGGGCCCCCACCCATAGAGTGTCCTGGGCCACTGTGAGCTCTGTCAGGAGAGCAAAAGCCACAGAAGGTCATGTGATATGTCAGAGCATTCCCTTTTGTTAGCTGTGGTTTTCTCCCCTGTTGATTATAGGTAAGTTGAGAGCAGGGACATTATTTAGGTATTCATTCATTCGTTCATTCACTCGTTCATTCCTTTATTCAGCAGACATCCACTCAGTACCTACTACGTGCTGGGTGCTGGGAGCCTGAAGGTGGGGATCTCACCATCTAGTGGAAAAGAAAGAGAAGTAAAGCACAGACGTCGGTGCCATGTGATCTGTGAATTCCACAAGCAGCTCCAAGTGCCCTCATCCCCTCCAGAAAGGGCAGCAGTACGAGTCCCATATAGTGGCTCCAACTGGCTCCAAGCCCAGGATCTCAGATCTCCCAGGCTGATCCAGATATAGCTCCTCATGGTCCTACAGCCTCGAGCCAAAGGATGCATTTACCCCTCGCCAGTGTGCTTAGTAAGCGGTGTGGGTGGGGAAACAGGGCAGAAGGGGAAGAGCATTCACTGGTCCCCAGTCTGTGGCGCATGCACCCTGTCTGGACTCCTGTTCCAGCTAGGCTTGGGGTGGGATGGGCTTCCACGGCCAGTTCTCCAGCTACCCATGATCTGAGGTTGAGGGTGAGGGTTTCTTCGTGAACTTCCGTGGCCAGGTCTGGCATAGGATGGGGGAGCCGCGAGGGGTGATCTAGGTTCCTAGATTTCTCTTCTGGGGTCCATACTGCTTTTGCTTATTTCCATCTTCCCAGCCTCTTGCACAGTGCCTGCACGTACGAGACTTGCAGGAAATATTTGTTGATTTAGCACTAGTGGTGAGCCCGTAGGACACCGCTGTGGATGTGCAGGGCCGTGGTCTCGGTCAGGCTGAGGAGCATCGGGGAAGACATCACAGATGACCCCTGCATGTGTTATTGGGAGGACCAGGAGGTCAGCACTGCCCACCTCTGCAACCAGCCATGCAGGAGAAGCATGTGGTGGTCTTCAGGGACAAATTCGTTTTGAGGTGTTGAGTTAGCGGTACCGATGGGCCATTCGAAGGCCTGAAAGTCTCAAGATCAAAGAACAGGGCCAAAGGGAAAGGAGGGGTCGAGAGCTGTGAGGAAATATGAGCTGCAGTGCAGGCATATGAACTAGTGAGATACCAGGTAGAAGATGTCTGGGTCGGGACGGGGTGAGGCCAGGGAGGCGCTGGGCAGAGAGGAAGTTAAAGCCCTACAGAGATCACATCCTACCCTTCCTTAGTGTCCCCTCCACTTGGCTGACTTGGGACCAACTGATGTTTCGGCTCCAGGCCCCAGATATGCTGGGTCAACATGGAAGCAGGGCTAAGACCCCAGGGAGGGAACAGGGACTGGGACTCCACAGCACCCTTCTTCACGAGGTGGCTCACAAGTGAAGGGTCTAGCCTTGGAGGACAGCTAGAGCACCCTCGGAGGCTATGGTCTGCGGGAGGGAGCAGCAGACGCTTCTGAACAGCATCTTTGAGGATGTCTAGCTCATCCTAGTGAGCTTCGCTAGTGAACGGAACTTCTCTAGTGAACCTTGGCCTGAGCCCTTGGTCTTCCAAAACATTCTCTAGAGCCCTGAGGAAGCTTTGCCTGAGGCGCAGGAAGCCTGCAGGCTGGAGATGGGGGAAGAGTCTCCTGAGCATTCCTTCCCTCTGGCACTAGGGAGTGCTCTGTGGAGCTCTGCGGAATGACTGGGTGGCTGGATGAAAGAGTGAGTGAACTCAAGCATTCTTGAACAACTGAATGAATGATCAGATAGGCCTTGGAACTTGGCAGAGGGGTGTCCCAGTGCCTGGTAGATGCACTGCTCTCAATCCATGTTTCTTGGGTGATGGGTGAGTGTGGGATGAGGACTCAGAGGTTTCCTGAGCCCACAGAGTGGCCAGAAGCCCTAAATAAATAAACACGGTTATTTCCCACAGTTGACTTGCAGGATAATTAAGTGGCATACTCTCCCTTTGGGAGCTTCTGCAGTTTTTCTTTTCTTTTATCTCAGATATCAATAGAAGCTGCTTCCCATTTCTCTGACCTGGGCTGGGAGGAATTGGGGGGGAAGAGTTAGCGCCCGTCCTTCTCCCAGGTGGGAAGGACACAGAGAACTTCTCCTGCTCACTCTCCAAGATGGACGGCTTGGGTCCTTCTAGCAATCCAGGGTTCAGGTCAAAACAGCCTTCCTCTCCCTCTCCCTCTCTCCTTCCTTCCCTCCTTCTGTCTTTCCTGAAATGTATTTCCAGCCCATGGGGGCTCTGCCACATCTGTCCAGCCCTTGTCATGGCACCAACCCCGAATATCAATCACAGTGTGGCCGCCGCAGCCGTGACCACCATCCTGAGCACCTGTGTGTAGCTGGGCCCGGTGGACACGAGGAGACCTCCCTCACCAGCTCTGACCTCGGGGAGCTCAGGGGCTGGCTCCTAGGACAGGATGCACCCGGAGGCTGGAACCCGACAGAGTGGCATCCCTGAAGGAGATACTCACCCCCTGGAGCCTTCCACATTCCTGCTGGCGAGGTCCGGGGCTAGGCTTTCATGGAGGCCCTGGGCCACTGTGGATGTCCCCCAGCATCACCCAACACCTTGGTCTCCTCTCCCCCACGTCCAGCTACCTTCCAGGGACCATCCCTCTGGGGCTAGCCTTTGATGGAGTCCTCGTGCAGAGTTCTGTGTCTGGATAATCCTCGCCCACCTTCCCGCTGCCTCTGGCGGCCCACAGCTCCAGCCCAGGCTGCTGGGCAGGTGGGAGGGCTGCAGTCAGGATGCGCTCACCGTTGATGATATTTCAAGGCACTCTGGGGGAATATCCAGCCAGCAGTTTGGTTCAAATAATGAGATGTCAGGATCCATCTATCTCTCCATTCATCTCAGATGTGTCCTTCCCCAGGGTCTTTCATGGGGGGACTTTGGGACTACAGAGTGGGGTGTGGCTAAGAGGAGAGAGGCTGGGCCATGGCCTGTGTGATCCATCACTCCTCCGGGGAGCCAGGAGCTCTGACGTGGGGCTATTTCAGCAGCAAGTGCCAGTCCCTGAGAAGATGCACCATTGTCTGCATTTGGGTGTTCTGGCAGCTCTGGCACGAGCCTGAAGGGCCTACTTGTCCTCACAGGTAGTTCTCTGGACAGCAGCTCGTCCAAGCCCCGGGTGTTTTACTGCATGCCTAGTCCAGGGTCAGGCCCAAGTTTATCCCTAGGACACTGTAGCTTGCTTGGCGACCTCCAGCTTGGCTGGTGGTCCCCTCAGGACACCTCATCTCGGGGGTCACCTTCTCCAAATCCAGCAAAGAGCACTGGGCAAGAGAATGACTTTCCGGGTCAGAACAACCAGTTTGAATCCAGAAACTGTGACTCATTAGCTCTGACCTTGGGCTTTAAAAAAAAAAAAAAGCCTTCATTTTTTAAGAGCAGTTTGGGTACTGTTTTTTTAACTTCTTGAGCCTCGGTTTCCTTATCCGTACAAGGGGGGGAAGTACCGATCTCCTGCTCACAGAGTTGGGATGAAGTACGGACGAGGTAAGGCAGCTGGCTCCTGCCGGCGGGATCAGGGCTCACCCCACAGTGGCGGCTTTATCCTCCCGCCTGCGACCCCTCTGATGCTGACCTTTGGCTCAGGTGACAGGAACACCCTCCAGAGGCTTCGATGAGAAGGCGTACCTGGCAGCCAAGCAGCTGAAGGCCGGAGAGGACCCTTACAGGCAGCATGCCTTCAACCAGCTGGAGAGTGACAAGCTGAGCCCAGACCGAGCCATCCGGGACACACGCCATTACAGGTACAGCATCCATGGGGCCGTGGAGGGCAGGGCCGGCCCCTGCCAGCAGTCCCCGGGACTGAAGGAATGAGAAGGGTCGCCTCAGACTCCATCTGGTTGTTGAGAGCCTCACACCCTCACCCTCAGTTGTTCTCTTGCCTCCTCTGTTTCATTGACCTCCGGAGGGCCTGAGACGGCCAAGGAGACTCAGCGGGCGCCGGGGAGGCCCCTCAGCACCTCAGTCTGGAGTCCCAGTGAGAGGGGGCTGCCAGGGGACCACAGGGAGGCCGGAGGGGGTGGGCGAGCCTGCTGATGGTGGCTAAGGTGAAGAGGGGCCACCAACCCGGCCCGCACTGTGCAAGGGATTCTCGTCTTCCTGCCCCGCTGCCCCCGCTTCCTCAGCAGTTCCCAGAAATGCTCCCCAGCCTTGCTCTTGGCTCTCCCAGTGGGGTAGGTGGGAGAGGCCCCAGAGCAGGACCAAGGACACCTTCCATGATGATCCCCACTCCGACTGCACTCGGTATAAGTGACCGACCTTGGGCAAGCCATCAATGCCCCCTCCTTGGTTCAGGCTCTTGATGTGTCCTGTCTGGATTATAGTTGCCACCTCCAGTCCCCCCTTCCTGCCCTCACCTATGGGAATAGTCTGAGGTCCTTACCCTGAAGTGCAAGCCACCCCTCCTGGCCCTGAACCAATGTTCCTTTTTGCCTAGCACTTAATGCTCCCGCAGTCCTATGCCCTTCTGTCCCCCCGCCCTTGTCTATGCACATACTGTTTCCCTCGCCTGAACCCCACCCCCCACCCGTACCTTCACAATTCCCCTCAGTGTCCTCTCCTCCGGGGAAGGTTCCTTGCCAACCCAGGCTGGTCTGGGGACTTCGTCTGTGCTCCGTGCTGACAGGGCAGGAGGGGCTCTTGGAGCAGACTCACCCATGTGCCTGCGTTTCTGAGGGACCCACATGGGCTGTGTTGGTCCAGCTGTGTTCCTAGCACCAGGCTGGTCCTGGTCTAAGGGTAGGTGGGGATGATGCAGGTCAAGATTGCTTTTCCTTCTGAAGCAGCTACTCCACAGCACAAAAGGTATGTGCGAGATAAGGGTGCAGAAAGGGACATGCTTCTAGCACTTTCCATGTCACTCATGGAGGTGAGCCTGAAATCCGGTGGGCTTGGCCGCCTGTCAAGAGGAGATGGACATGGAGTCGGGGGAGCCCCAGACTGTCCTCACTGTCTTGGAACCCCAGCATTGCCAGTACGACGATAATCCTGCTACTCGGAAAAGCCTCCCCACAGGTCCACTGGCCAGCTCAGATCTCACAAGTTCTTTCTCAGTCAATGCTGGTGCAGAGTCCACCTGCACTGTGGGGCCTACAAGGCTATGTCCACACAACTCTGTTTGGAGACCTTTCCTGGCAACCCCGGCTACGGCCAACCTTGACCCCAAGGCGTAGAGGTCCTATGGATCCAAATCTCTGAACTGATCCAGGGTTAGCCTGGATCACCTCTGCCCTCACTCCCACTAAGCCCCCCTCCTAGCTTCTCAGGTGCTCACTGAAGAACTTAAAGGAGGAGTTTCTCTTGGGGAGACACAGGTCTTGAAACGAGACTCTTCGAGTGTGAGGCAGGGGTGGTTTGGTGAGGCCAGCCTCCCTTCCTGCCCCCGTGTTGCTACCAGCCCTCCCAGAAGCCTGAGGTGGATCAGGGTGTGTGTGTGTGTGTGCGCGCGCGCGTAGATTGGAGCCTCCTCGTCCAGCCCTCAATCTGGGGAGCCCCCTCAAGGGGAACAAAGAGACCAGGCAAGACAGACCTACTAGCAACACAAAGAAAACCCCACCAGCCCCAAACCTGAAACACAGGCCTGGGTCAAACCTCTTCAAAGGCTCTTGGCTCCTGAGAG
Organism: Leptonychotes weddellii; assembly: GCF_054177405.1. NCBI lineage: Eukaryota > Metazoa > Chordata > Mammalia > Carnivora > Phocidae > Leptonychotes > Leptonychotes weddellii. Next base: position 28,434,517 of record NC_138377.1, on the reverse strand, counting down.
CCGGATAAATCGCCATCATCATGGTTGTAAATCCCAGAGAAATGCAGAGTGGAGAGAGTTGGAGGGGGCGGGTTGGGGGGAGGTCAAGTCTACCCTCCAGATGGGGTATGGGTAGGTAGGCCACTTTCAGGTGGAGAATGGGCATCACTATCCAGATTCTCTCCTTCCTGGGCACCAGATGGTTGGGGTTCCCTGTCAGGACATGGGTCCCTGGAGGTCAGTGCTGGGGGGCCGGGAACCCAGGAGGCAGCTGCTTCTCCCAGCATTCCCCCCGTCCCAGCAGGCCAAGCCCACTCCCACGCCCAAATCTGCATGCCTCCGGGAGGATGCACTTGGGAAGCCTGGCTTCTGGGGGGGGGGGCAGAGGTGAATTTCCCTACCCCTCCACCCCTCCTACTCCCTACATCGCCTGTCAGGGAGAATGATTCTAAAGCCTCTCAGGATTCCTCCCATGGGGGTCCCAGGCTGGTGGGACTCCTGCCTTTCTGACCCCATCTGCTCTGCAGGGCAGGAAATGGGCCTGGGAATCCGGCTGTAAGACGCTGTCTGGGCGTGAGTGCTGGAATGAGAAAACAGACCCTGCTGGAATAGTCAGAGAGCAATTGTAATAAAGAAGATTGCCATGAAAACCAGCTGCCTTCCCGCCGGCCCCAGGAGCACGAATAAAAGCACCAGCAGAAGCGACAGGGATGGAGGCTGGCAGGAATGGATTGTTTTAATTCCCTTTCCTGAGGAGGGGGAAGCCAATGGCTGAAAATGTGGTGTGAGCCGGAGAAGGGGGAGGGAGCGGGGTGGCAGGCACTGCTCGTGGTCTTCTCGGGGCTTCTGTGTGCTCCAGGGGGAGGCCAGGGCCCCCAGAGGAGACAGGCTGCTCCCCCACCCCGGGTCACCAGCCAGCTGTCCAGGCTGGGCAGCGAGAGGGAGGGAGTCACAGGACGATAGCAGAAGGGCGATTCCTCTCCAGATCCTCCAAATGTCGTGAACCGGGAGAAGAGAAAGAAACTACAGGGTGCTGTAGCTGTAGCTGAACAGAGGCTGGTCTCCCCGTCTCCCCCATTTTGTCTCTCCAGCAGGCAGGGAGCTCCGTCTGTTGGCCCAGGGCTGGGTCCCCGGGGCCTGGAGCGGTGCCCACACAGGCACAATGGTCAGAACCCTTCTGAACACTTCAGTGGTGGGGGTTCTGAGGGCTCTAGGTCTTCGGTAAAGATGACCAGGCCGGGGAAAGTGCCCCAACCTGTGGCTTCCCTCTTAGGGCTCCAGGCCGGATGGGCTGAGTGGGGTGGAGTGCGGGCTTGGAGGGCAGCCCCGCCCCCTGGCTTCAGGCTTGCCTTCCCTGTCCCACAGAGGTATTCCTGGGAGCAGCAGGCTGGACAGAGAGAAGCCTCAAGCCTGTCCTAAGGATGCTCCCACGCTGCCCTCTGACCCCTGTGCTCCATTCGCAGTTGCCCGTCTCTTTCCTACTCTGCGGACCTGCCGGCCACCAGCGTCATCATCACCTTCCACAATGAGGCCCGCTCCACCCTCCTGCGCACTGTGAAGAGGTGAGCCCCATCTCAGGACCCTCGCCTCAATGGTGCTGCTCCCCGAGGCCTCGGGAAGATCTGCCAAGCCCCCGGCAGGAGTGCACATTGAGACAGGGTGCGGGGCCAGATGGTGTGAAGAGGTCAGCCACTGGCAGGTGGAGTCCTGTCCTTCCGAGAAGCTGGAGCTGGTAAATCAGGGTCAGAGAGACCCCAGCAATCTAGTTATTGGGATGCACAAACACAAGGTCCGGTCCCCAGGACAAAGGCAGATATTCAAGGGTCAGGAGCCAAGGGAGTCAGGGATGGACATGAAGCCTCAGGTGGCTGGCCGTTAGCCCAGTAGGTGCCATCCAACAATTCATAGGGAGGTGCCCCTCTGTCCTCCTTAGCTTGGCCCTGCGGTCAAGTTTAACTCCTACTCACCCCATTTCTTTAACGGGGATAGGATTTGGAGTATTCCAGGGATTAAAGAAACTTGGGGTTCCTTTCCCAGGGAGCAGAGGAAGAGGAAGGATGGTGGGAAGGAAAGCAGGCCGGCAGTTCCGGGCCTAGCTGGGTGGTGTCCCGTTCCCCCCCGCACCCCCCCACCGCTCCCGGCCCTGGCAGAACTTGTTAAGCCTAAGCAGTCAGAGCAGCTACAGGTCCTGTCTTGACAACAAAACTGGGGCAGTTCCCACAACCCATCTGGCCCAGGTCCCGGGTGCCTGCAGGTCCAGGCAGCAGGGTCAGCCAGGTCCTTGGAAGAGCCTAAGGACGATACTGCTCCTCAGCCACTCATCAGGGCCCGGGAGTTTTGCAAGGAGCTGCTCGTGGCTAGTGTGCTGGCCCCTGAGCTGGGTGGTGGGGGAGTCCTGGGGCAGGGAGAGGTAAATGGACGGTGACCCCTAAATCCAGGCTCCTCTGTCTCCATCACTATGTCCCCATCACTCCAGTGTCCTGAACCGAACTCCAGCCAGCCTGATCCAGGAGATCATCTTAGTGGATGACTTCAGTTCAGATCGTAAGTTTCTACCTCCTGTTATTTGCACCCTTCCAAACTCTCATTTCCCCAGAGCGTGGAGGCAAGCACTCCCAGGGCCGTGCTGGATATCACGTGCTGACCCCTCCCCCTCAATTGGGATCTTTTTTTTTTTTTTTTAAGATTTTATTTATTTGACAGAGAGACTGTGAGAGAGCACAAGCAGGGGGAACAGTTGAGGGAGAGGGAGAAGCAGGTTCCCTGCGGAGCAGGGAGCCCGATGCGGGGCTGATCCCAGGACCCTGGGATCATGACCTGAGCCGAAGGCAGACGCTCAACCGTCTGAGCCACCCAGGTGCCCCAACCGGATCTTTAGTCTTCTAGGTGCCCTCCCTGACTCTGTTCCCAGGTGCCAAGGAAGGGGGAAGAGTGGTGTTGTTTTGATGGGACACCAGTGAGATGACATTTTTTAAAAACAGAAGCAACATCAGCAGCATCCTTTGTTCTTACAAGTGCCGAATGCTGAGGATTGTCCCTTCAGTGTGGCCGCGCTGGTGTTGACCTGGCTACCCGGTGTGACCTGCTGGTGCTCTCTGGCGCCCCCTGGGGGCAATGCCATAAGTATTCCTCAGTCTGGCCTGGGAGTGAGGCACAGGGCAATCCTTTGGCCATTAGAGATGACCATGCTCCTGTGTACCTCCCCACCCCCATCCCTTTCCCTGGACCTACTGTGAGACATCTTCTGGGCGGTTCCAGGGGCGACCAAACCCCTTGTGGTCTGACGCCCATATCTGAATGAGCTTGCTTCCTTCCCTTCACCTTCAGCTGAAGACTGTCTGCTCCTGACCAGGATCCCCAAGGTCAAGTGCCTGCGCAATGATCGGCGGGAAGGTAAGTTCTTGGATCCTGGGTGCCACTGCAGACCTATTTTGGTCTAGACCTCTGCACCTCCCCATTCCCTTTTGGCACCATGTCACACTAAGCCAGCATGCGCCTACTGCGTTCCTGGTGGCCAGGACCAAGGGGTGTGGAAAGACCCTTCTGCTATCCCGGGTCAGCCTCTGCCACGGCATGACTGTAGGCAGGTCGCTCTACTTCTGGCTGCCTGGGCTGTCTCTTCTGAGAAGTGGAGTTAGTAATAGTCCCCTTTCTGCCTTGCATGGCTATTGTAAGGATTAAATGAGATAAACTATGTGGAAATGCTCCAAGAAAACCAAAGGACATTATTTTTTTTAAAGATTTTATTTATTTATTTGACAGAGAGAGAGAAAGAGCAAGCAGGGGGAGTGACAGGCAGAGGGAGAGGGAGAAGCAGGCTCCCTGCCAAGCAGGGAGCCCGATGCGGGGCTCGATCCCAGGATGCTGGGATCACGACCTGAGCCGAAGGCAGATGCTTAACCGACCGAGCCACCTAGGCACCCTGGGGCATTATAAAGCAGATGTCACCTCACTTCCAATCGAGAGGTGTTTCGGAGCATCAGCCACGCAGCTAGGATTGTACATGGCACTCTAGGAAGCACAAAACAAGTATGAAACTTGGTCCCTGCCCTCGGAGAGCTTATTGTAAGGCCAAGGAGTCAGGACCCACCGCAGGCACAGACTGGTCATGGTGATGTGGGGGCAGACCCCAGGAGAGGGACGTGATGGGGGACTAGGCCTTGCCTGGGCGAGGGCACAGCGAAACAGGTGAAGGGAGCAAGCAGGGCAGTCCAGGCTTGCGGACTCAGCACGAGGGCTGGCCCGGCACAGGCGCACCTGTCATACCAACAGCCCTCTCCCTGAGGGCTCTCCTGTAGCAGGCGTCCACTCTGCCCGTGTTCTCACATTCCTTCTTCCTAACAGCCCATCGTCCCCCTTCGCATATAAGGAAAGTGAGGCCCAGGGAGGTTCAGTAATTTGCCCACGGTGATGAGTAGAGGAGCCAGAATTCCAACCTGGAGGAGGGAGGCCACCCTTAACCTCCCTCTCCTCCTCCCTGCCTGGGAGAATCTGAGTCTGGTCAGGAGGGGAAATGGTGGGGTGAGGGTAGATGGCAGAAGACCTTGGAAGCCAGAGAAAGGCATTTAGACTTGATAAGGCAGGTAGTAGGGAGCCACTGAAAGTTTGAGAGAGAGAGAGAGATGTGAGGGGCATAATTAAGAAAGACCAGTCAGACCAAGGAGACCTGCTCACTGGCATGGAAGAGGCCAGAGAGAAATGAAATTTCTCCCAAGCACTGGGTTGTAGGTACCTTTAGGCCCAGGAATATAATGTTTCCTGGGATTTGCCCAACACGGGTACAAACCTTCAGTACTTGCTACCTACCGGTGGAGTGCAAGGATGGGACAGATGGATTTTTGCACAGATGGGTGTATAGTCAGATGGATGGAGGCAGGGTACAGGGCAGAGGTATGGCCAGGGAAATCTCTCCAAGGAGCAACTGTATGCTGAGCTCTTAGAGCGAGGCCCCTCCATCTCCACAGCTCACAGGACACCAGTGGCTGTTCTCTCAGTAGTCCCAGCTGGGCCTCCTCTCTCCCCAGGAGCTGCCAAAAGCGAGGCCATTCTTTGACAGCTGGTGAGCCATCAGCAAGACTGTTTGGGGTGGGGGTCGAAGCAGAGCAGAATCTAGCACGTGTCGGCCTCCTAGACACCGGGCACTCTCCCCGGCAGGTGGGGATTGTTTTCTCTCTGAGTCTTTTAGATGAGAAAACCCAGGCTCAGAGAGGTTAAATAACATGCTTAAGGTACGTGAAGGGTCTGGCATACTAACTCCAGACTGTCTAAGTCTAGAAGATTCTCACGAGGTCACCTCTCACGAGGTCACACATGATGATGCAGCTGAAGGGGACGGCTTAGAGATCCCGGCGGGTAGGGAGGAAAGGGTTTTGGTTTCTGGTTTTCTTTTGGTACCAAAACACACTCGAATGCATATTCCATTCACTAACACCTGACTGTTCATCGGTGTGTCCCCAGAGCCCAGAAGAGTATCTGGTACACAGAGAGCACTCAGAGAATGAGCCTGGAGTAATGATGGTTGCTGAGTGGATGAGAGAAAAGAGAGGGAGGGAGGGAGGAAATAATCAAATACAAAGTAAAGCGCAATCACAGTAACTCAGAGGAAGCCTTGAGAGCCCTGAGACTTTTGAGGGATGGCGGGGAAGCAAACTGGCCCCGTCCCAGTATCAACCCCTGTCCACTCTCATGGCAGGCTTGATCCGGTCCCGCGTTCGTGGGGCAGATGTGGCCACAGCTGCCGTGCTCACCTTTCTGGACAGCCACTGTGAAGTGAACACCGAGTGGCTGCAGCCCATGCTGCAGCGGGTCAAGGAGGTGAGTCCCTCTGTCCCTGGGGGAGCTCTGTCCCTTGGGATGTGCCCACCATGTTCTTGGCATGAGGGCGCGTGAACAGTCATTGACGTTGGATAGGCAGAGTAGGAGCCTAAATGGTCTGCTTCCACCTGAGTGACATCATGTTAATGAGCTTTCTCCTCTGAAAATGGGGTAGCTGTAGTATTTGTCTCACGGGGTTGTTGTGAGAATTCATGTGGATGTGAGCTTGGGTGAGCTGTAAAGCTCCTACTACGAATGGTGGTGAGGTTTTGCTCCCGGGGGAGGCGGGTCCTGTGCAGGGGCGGGGTGCAGCTTGGGGTCAAGGCTGGGAAGCCTGAGAAGGAGGAAGGGGGGGTGTGTCCTTGTCAAGGACAGATGAGGACAGGGGGTCCCTAGCATGTGCCTGCGTTTCACTAGAAGGGGGAGGGTAGGACAGGTGGAGGGAAGGATGAGGTAATCACGGATCAACCATAAAAAGACAAATAACCCAACTTAAAAATGGGCAAAGGATTTGGATGAACATTTCTTCAAGACAAATACACAAATGGCCAACAAGCACAGGAAAAGATCCTCAACATTTTTAAGCCTTGAGGGAAATGCAAGTCAAAACCACAGTCAGATACCACTTGATACCTACAGGATGGCTGTGACCAAAGGATGGACAGTGACAAGGGCTGGTGAGGGTGTGGAGAAGTGGGAGCCTTTTCACTCATGGCTGGTGAGAATGTAACATGGGGCAGCTGCTTTGGAAAACAGTCCTGCAGTTCCTCAAAAGCTTAAACACGGAGTTACCTGATGACCCTTCCACTGCTGGGTATATACCCAAGAGAAATGGAAACACACTCCACACAAAAACTTGCACTGCGGTTTTCGGGGCAGCATCATTCAGAATAGCCAAAATGTGGAAAGAGCCCAGATGTCTGTCAAGATAGCCATACAACAAAGTACTAGTCAGCCATAAAAAGGAATGGAGTACTGATAACGTGCAACGGTGTGGATGAAAACGTTTCCCTAAGTGAAAGAAGCCGGTCACAAAAGGCCACGTGTTCTATGATTCCACTGATACGAGATGTCCAGAATAAAACAAAGCCATAGAAACAGAAAGGAGATGAGTGGTTGTCAGGGCCTGGAGGGAGAGAGGATGGGGAGTGACCGCTAACAGGTACAGGGTTTCTTGTTGGGGTGATGAAAATGTTCTGGAATTAGATAGGGGTGATGGGTGCACAGTCTTGTGAATATATTGTAAGCCAAATTTGTACACTTTAAAATCGTGAATTTTATCGCATGTCAGTTACGGCTGATGAAATTGCTATAAAAATGTGAATTATATCTCAGAACAAAAAAGTGTATAAAAAGGCAAAGGCAAGGCCCCCACAGAGCTCTCTGGGAAACCATGGGTGGTCTCACCTGCTCTGGTCCTGAGAGGGGGTGTGAACCGAGGGGCAGAGCTGGGCTCCAAGTTGCAGACAAGAGGATTTTGAGGGTCAGCACAGAGTGTGGGGAGAGAAGAGGCTCTGGTCTGGGTCCCTCTGTGGAGGGAGAGGAAAGAGAGGGCTGATGGCCATTGATAGTTTTGCATAGCGTGAATGACATAAGCCACCCCACCCCCGAATCTTTAGTAAAATTGACATTACCCACCAATGTTTTGGAGGTGGATTTGTGCCTAGGAGGGTGAAGGGAGTAATGCATCTGACCTTGAAGCGGATGTGGCATGAAAGAGTGACAGCCAGGTTGCGTAGGGATGGCGGAGTCCCTGCCCTCACGCTGCTGGCGGTCCAGTTGGGAAGACTCAGCCCGAACATGTACAAAGGTGGATGACGATTAATAAAACAACAGTTCAAACCAGCAACAGATGAGCCACCTCAGACAGCATATGATTCAGTGCCCCAGGAATTGTCTGGACTGTAACTGTGAGAGCAGCTTAAAAGAGGAAGAAATCCTCAGCCTGTAGCAATCCGGCAGGGCTTCACTGAGGAGGTGCGATCCCAGCAGGGCTAAGCATGATGTGAAAGGAAGAGGCTGGGAGAGCACTGTGCCCATGGGACCCAGGTGGGATCTTCCAGGAGCCTGGCTATGGGGCTGCAGGACAGCTCCCAAGAACCTGCCGCATCCTGCAGAAAGGGCTGAGTGCCCCGTGGCTCGGAGAGAACTTCTGCCCACAGTCCAGGCAGCTGGGCCTTTCTTCACAGAGTCCTTGGCCTCACACCATCTCTCGTTCCCTCCCCTCCAGGACCACACCCGTGTGGTGAGCCCCATCATCGATGTCATCAGTCTGGATAACTTTGCCTACCTTGCTGCATCTGCTGATCTTCGTGGAGGTGGGTCCATCTCCCAGAGGAGGGGCTGTAGACTTGAAAGGGGCAGGGGAGGGCAGTCTCAAGCCTTGGTTTGGTGCTCTTCTGCCCAGCTGTGCCAGAGCGTCTCACACCACCAGAAAATGGAAAGCTCTGGGGTTGGGGACAAAGCCCTCTGGCCCAATCAGTGACAGAGCCCAGCTAGTCTTGTGTCTTCCCCTCCGAGGCACAAGCCCTGACACATCCTTCCCCAAAGGCTGCCAGCCCAGGGACCATGCCCACAGTCCTGGCAGAAAGGCATGATGGGACAGTGTCATGCATGAATTCCTGATACGTACACCTGCAGGTGGTCTGGACCCGGGCTGTCTAATGCAGTAACTATGGGCCGCATACGGCTATTGAGCTCTTAAAATGTGACCAACCTGGATTGAGATGTGCCGTAGGTGGAAAATACACACCAGGTTTCAAAGTCTTATTATGAAAGAATGTAAAATATCTCATCAGTAGTTTTTTATATTGATTACATGTTGAAATAATAACATTTTGGGTATTTTGCATTAAAATATATTCAAATTAATTTCATATGTTCTTTTTGATATGGCTACTAGAAAAATTTACATATGTAGCTTGCATTTCTGCCTTGCATCATATTTCTTTTGGACAGCTCTGGTTTAGACTTTTTAGCTGTGTTGTCCAATATAATAGCCATATTTGGCTATTTATATTTAAATTACAATTAAATAAAATTCAAATTCACTTCCTAACTTGTACTAGCCACATTTCAAGTGCTCAATAACCCCATGTGGCTAGTGCCTACCATATTGGACAGTCAGTACAGATATAGAACATTTCCATCATTACAGAAAGTTCTATTGGACAGGCTGCACTAGGGAATCTGTTGCTAGGAGCTAGTGGGCAGAGTGGTTTTCCTTTTTGGGGCCCAGACTTCCAAAAATTGGAAACAGCTATTACTTAGATCTTGGAGTTGAGTGGGGTTCTGAAGGGAGCCAGGCATTTCTCCTTTGGGAAATCACCTCAGGGCCTTTGCACTTGCTGTTCCCCCAGCCTGGAATTCCATTTCCCCAGATATCTGCATGGATCAGTCCTTCATTCAGGTCAAATGTGACCTCTTTAGAGAGCCTTTCCTGACTACCCTTACTAGAATAGTACGAACACCTCTCTTTTCTTTATTTTTCTTTTTAACACTTTTCACCTTTGACTAGCAGATTGTTTTATTGATTTATTTTTGTAGTCTCTGTCCTACCCAGTAGATCAATGAGGGCAGGGACCCGTCTCGTTCTGAGTGAAGGAATGACTGCATGAATTGCCCAGGGCCCTCTGCGAGCTGGGCTCTGATCAAGGGAGACTGAGGGCTGCAGCAGCTCTGCCCTGAGCTCCGTCCTCACCCCACTCTGTCCCTTAGGATTTGACTGGAGCCTGCATTTCAAGTGGGAGCAGATCCCTCTTGAGCAGAAGATTGCCCGGACCGACCCCACCAAGCCCATAAGGTCAGTGCTGCCGTGGGCTCTGCAGAGACCCCTTCCTTCCCTGGGTCAGGGGGCCTGGGAGGCTGCTGGGGGGGGGCTGTTTCGGTTGCTGGTGCTCCTTAGGGAGCACTGTCTAAGTGCTGACTCTGTTCTGGGCCCCAGGGACAGAGAATACAGAGGTCAGGGAGTTGCTGGATGTCCTGCCCCTATGACTCTGCAAGCGGGGGATTCTGGGGCAAATAACCTGGGGTTCTGGGGCCATCTAGAAGGGTTCCCAGCTTCTCCAGCTCATGCACTGCCTCTTTCCTCTCCTTGCTCCCAGGACTCCTGTCATAGCTGGAGGAATCTTTGTGATCGACAAGTCCTGGTTTAACCACTTGGGAAAGTATGATGCCCAGATGGACATCTGGGGCGGAGAGAATTTTGGTAAGTTGGAAATGACAATAACGGTAACAACAATAATAGATAACCCTGCTCGAGCGCATTCTATGCATAAGGCCCTGTTCTACACATGTATGCATTTGTTTAATCCTCACAACTCTCTGAGGTAAGTACTATTATATCTCCATTTTACAGATAAAGAAACTGAGGCACAGAGAGGTTAAGTAATTGGTCCAGAGCCACACAGCTAGTAAACAAAGATTTAGGTGGTCAGGGGGAGCCTGTGGTCACATGGCTAGATATGTGTGTGGAAGGACATACAGACTGTAACCGGGGCTGCAGCTTTAACTACCACAGCTGATTCTCTTCCAGAAAAGCCAGGGGTGGGGGGTGCAGCGGAGTTTGGTGGTTAAATGTAAGAATGGGGGCAAATGGCCTGGGTGCCAATCCTGGCCCTACCACCTACAAGCTGTTTGGCCCTGGACAAGTTGAAGCCTCCCGAAGCCTCCATTTCCGCAAGGGGCTGGTACCAAATAAGAGATGAGTTAAAACACGTGGCATGCTGCTGGTGGCCATTATCATTACTGACGGGGCTGGGGGAGCCCTCTAGCTCCAGCAGGAAAGGGAAGAGCCCAGCGAGCTCCCAGGGTCATCAGCGAGGTTCGGTTAGATAAAGGCCTGCTACAGTGGATCAGCCGACATGGGTAATATAAGGGGCTTTACTAAAGAGACCGTCCACACGGTGTGGGCGAGATACAGGGAGCCGCAGGGACAGCGCAGTCCTGGGCTGGCTGGTGACTGCTGTGAGGTGTGGCCACCCCTAGGTCTGAGAGACGGGGAGGGAGTGCTCCCTGACAGGAGCTGTGGTCTTGGGGCACCTGCAGCCAGCCCACAGCACCCCGGCAGAGGGTGTCGGGGAATAAATACCCACCCTCGCTCTCCCCTCTCTCTGCTCTGACGGAGCCTGCCAGCCCGCAGGAAGGAAGCCAACAGTGCAGCGCACACGGCGAGGAGCAGGGCGAAGGATGGGGAGCGATCCGGGGGTCTGCAGGGCGAAGGATGGGGAGCGATCCGGGGGTCTCCTGTTCTTTGCAGAGCCCTTTGTTTCCTTCTTCATCCTCACCACGTTTCTTGCAAAGTAAATACGGCTAGTGGTATCTCACCCGTTTGACAGGTGGGAAAACTGAGGTGGACGCTGCCCTCCAGATTTCAATCAGGAAGCTCCACATCTGACAGGTGTGCGTAGTGCCCCAACCAGAGCCACTTCAGTGTTGTGAGGTGTGATCAAAGCAAATTCTGTGTTTCTGAGAGGTGAGGGGCAGGCCTTTCTTCTCTCTCCCTGATTGGGACACAGATGAGCAGTGGGGCTTGGTTTTTTTTTTTTCTTAAAGATTTTATTTGTTTATTTGAGAGAGACAGAGATAGCAACAGAGATAGCAAGAGAGCATGAGTGGGGAGGAGAGGGGGAAGCAGTCTCCCCGCTGAGCAGGGAGCCTGATGCAGGGGCTCAATCCCAGGACCCTGGGATCATGACCTGAGCTGAGGGCAGATGCTTAACCCCTTAACCGACTGAGCCACCCAGGCACCCCAGCAGTGGGGCTTATAATAGGTCTGATCCTAACTCAAAACCAACTGGGGTGGAAACAGGCGTGGAATGTTCTCCCCTTTATAACTTACTCTTGGAAACCATTTGCAGACAGGCATTTGAAGAAGTAAATTCTGGGAACCGAGTGCACTGACCCTTCCGTTCTGACCTTTCGCATATTCTGGGCCCAAGTGACCTCCTGTGTGCCCTCAGTTTCAGCCTGAAGGGAGCTTTGGCAAAGCGGGCTTCCTGTACAGACTCAGAGGACTGGGAAACGAATGGTCTCTCCTGCATCCAGGAGCTTTTTTCTTTTTTTTTTTTTTACAGCTGGTGATTGACAGAGAAACAAGTAAATGATCAAATGGCTAACTTCAAATTCTGCCTGAGGCGAGGGCTCAGTGGTTGGGGAACTTGAAAGGTGAACCACAGAGTGTTTCTGGGAAGGGTTTTGTTTCTTAGAAGAAAGTCAAAGAAATGTCTAGGCTAGCCATGGTGCTCGACATTCAGCTGCTGGGAGCAGTTTTGAGCCAGGAGAGCTCTGTTGCTGGTGGGTTTGGGCCTTTCATTTCATTCTTTTGTTGAAGGAAGGAAGATGCCTAAACTGAGACTCATTCCTGTATCCCCTCAGAGAGCCCCAGAGGCCACTATAAGTGGAGGTGGCCAATGTGAAAACCTTGGGATTCCCATTAGAGGTCCTTTTAAAAGGTAGTCAGATCATGTCGGTCCTCTGCTCACGACCCTGCAGGGACTCTGTCACATCACTGAGAGCAGAGCCCACAGTCTTCACGCCATCTGCCCTCCCCTCATGGCACACCCCCAGCTCTGCGCCTATCTCCTGCCTTTCCCACCCGGCCTCACTCCACCCCGCAGCCGCCTCCACCAGGCCTCCTTGCGGTCCCAGAACTTGCCACCCACTCCAGCCTCTACGTCTTTGTCCTTGCCGATCCTTCTGCCTGAAATGCTTCTCCCCCAAAAGCCACATGACTTGCTTCCTCCCCTCCTTCAGGTCTGAGCTCAGGTGTCCCCTTTTGCTGGAGAACTTCCCAATCAGATTAAAACTGTAGCCCACCCCAGCTCCACTGGCGCTCTTCAGCCCCCTCCTGCTTTGTCTGTCTCCATTGCACTTAATACCATCGGATAGACTACGCATTTCACTCATCTTCTTGTCTACTTACATCTTTGTTCCTTACTTTAGTGAGTTCCCGTCACCTACCCATGAGTGTGTAAGGATTCTAGAACAGTGCATGACACATAATTAACAGGTGCCCAATAAAATTTTGCTGAATGAACTAAGGAGTCTGATTCAAACAGTGCAGCTTGCTGGACAAAATATGAACTTGACATTATAATTCTGCAAGAGTATTTCGGTGATCTTGGAGAGGTTAACATGTTTGAGCTTCCCAGTCCTGATTAAAAACAGGGGGACGGGGCACCTGGCTGGCTCAGTTGGTAAAGCATGCGACTCTTGACCTCAGGGTCATGAGTTCGAGCCCCATGTTAGGCATGGAGCCTACTTAAAAAGAATAAATAATTTCTTAAAAATTGAAACAAACAAAACATGAGGATGATAATACCTGCTTCACATGCTTGCTGTGAGAATTAGACCTGGGTTATAGAGCATGGCACATGGTAAGGGCTCAGTAAATGGGTGACAGTTACTGCTCGTGACCGTGTTGTGGGTAATGCCAAGAACAGTATGGACAGGGCAGGCTGGTGGGATGAAGTGACTTATTAGCGTAACCAAGTTAGTCTGGTAGAAATGGAACCAGAATGCAGCTCTTCTGTCCCCCCAGGTCTGCCCCTAGTTCTAAATCTCACTTGCTGACCCAGCTGCAGAGCTCTTCCCAGGAGAAGGGACACAAGCCTGGCAGTGTGCAGGCCGACCTAGGGAAGCCCATCAGCATGGCCAGCCCCGCTATGGCATGCGTCCAGCCCTGGCCCCTGGCCCACGTCTGGAAGCTGTCTGCTGCACACAGGCTGGACAGAGGCGGGCGTTAGTCACTGGGGGTGGGGGGTGGGCCCCGACGAGCTGCGCCAGGTGAGGACCCCCAGGCCTGGCCAGGGACCACGAGTGTCTGTACAGCCAGCTGGGGAGTGGGATGAGGGACCGAGGCTGGGAACTCATGAGAAAATGGTCTTTTTTTTTTTTTTTAATTAAAAACAAAACAAAACAAACAAACAAACAAAAAACAAGGGTTGTGTATTTTCTGGGACAGGAAGGAGGTGTTTTAATGTCACAGGGTGTCTGTCCAACGGTAGGGTTCATACGAAAGGGTAATCAGAAGAGATTATGAGAGGGTCAGCAAGCCCCCACGGTGGGTCCTTGGCAGAAGTGACAATCGTTGAGTGGAGAACAGAGCGGGCAGTTTGTGATGGCCCCCTCTAGGAAGCAGAATGGCTACTTGCATCTCCCTGCCCTAAGAGGGACCACAGTCCCTCACAGTCCTACAGAAGCTCATTCAGCATCCCCACCACTAACTATCAAAAGGAAGCGTGTCTCAAGAGGGCCAGTGGTAGCCTGTAAATGGAGACCCCCTGTGCCAAGAGGGAGGTCTGGAGCCAGAAAGACACCAGCTGGAGCGGCCCGTGGCCTGGTTGGTGGCTGGTATTCCAGCCTCGTGGATGCCCAGAGCCGACTGATGAGCAAATGCATTCTTCCTTAGCAATGTCTGGATGGGGCTTTCTAGTCGGAGGCTGGAAATGATGCTGCGTTTGATTCAGTTTTCCTTCTCCTCATGGTCTTGGTGTTGCTTCAATGCTTTCCCCACTGCTCTTCCAGGGCTCAGATGCAGGCAGTGTGTAAGGGGTTGGCAATGGAGGGTATGTGTGTGTGGGGG
>NC_138377.1:28410032-28419640 GCF_054177405.1 Leptonychotes weddellii | reverse complement strand
TCTGGAACGGACTGGGCTGCATTCCTGAGCTGGCTGAGAGGCCTCAGTGGGTGTCTCGTCTCCATAGAGAAGGACAGTAGAACAGGCTGCCCCTGGATGAAGCAGAGGGGGTGGGGTCTGCATCCCAACACCCTCGCCCCCGGGGTAGAGGTCACAAATTCAAATCCTACAGTGATCAGATGGGTGATGCAAACCAATCTTGTGGGCAGCAATGAGACACAAGGGAGTTGTGGGGACCATGGCCAACTGGGATGCAAAAGCCCCTCCCCCCAGGGGCAGCATGACCACGTGTTTGTGCCTTGAGTGCCTCGCTGGAAGATCTTCCTATTTTCTCAAAAGAGGCTGGATCCAGATTTCTTGTGTAACCTTCAGATTTTTAATATTGCCAATTAGCTAAAAACAACAACCACCACACTATGCAGGTCAGACAAAATGTGTTTGAGGCCGGAGCCTCCCCCCGGCCCCTGAATCAGAGAGCTCCCATTGACACCCTCTGGCAGGGCCCACCCCGATCCCAGGACAGAGAGACAGGAATGAGCAAAGAGCTTGAGGAATGCCATGCTCCCGCTGGCTCAGGGTTGTGTGGAAATTCGAACTCAGGGAAGGCCTGGGTGGGAGAGTGACTCAGAGGCTGATCTGGGTACCCAGGACCTGGGTGCCCTGACTCCCAGCCCTTATTCTGCCTCTCTCTTCTGCTCCCAGCCCGTATCTGTGCTAGCTACTGGGAATAGAATGGCCCCCTTTCTGCCCTGGGGCCCATCTGCCCTGGAGTCCAGGGGGGATTATGCCAAAGCTCTCCTTTCCAGTGCCAAGCCTCAGAAAACCTGCAAGCAAGAGTCGGGATGAGGGGTGGAGGACTGGGCCTCTGGGAGCAATCTGGGGTCTTGGCTGTGGACTGTCCAGCCTCTAGGTGAGGCCAAGTTGGGGCACATCATGGTCTCTGCTCAGGGTCAAGATAGGAAAGACGACATCTGATCCAAAGGAAAGGAGGATGGGGCACCTGGCTGGCATAGTCCATAGAGCATGCGACTCTTGATCTCGGGGTTATGAGTTCAAGCCCATGCTGGGTGTAGAGATTACTTAAAAAATAAAAAAATATATATTTTTTTCAAAGGAAAGGAGGATAGACAAGGAGCAGGGAGGAAGCAGGTGAAGGAAGTGGGAGAGGGAAGGGGAAGGAAAGGAAGTAGAAGAAGCAGTCTTAGTGATTTGCAGGAGGGGAGAGGCATCCAGAGGAGAAGTAGAGGGATAAAGGAGGAGTAGTGAAGAAGAGCAGAGAGCCAGTGGGGCCCACGGAGGGGAGAACTGCTGATAGGGGCCTTTCTGGGGAGGGGCTTGGCGCAGTTGGCCCTTCCCAGAAAGGGGAGGTGGTCCTTTTTTCAAAGCTTCAACCACCTGTGTATTAGGGGATCATAGGGGGCATTTTATTATTGATCATAGTTATTATTGTTATTATATTACTATTTTTATTAAACTTCCCTCTACTGACAAGTTGGGGGCAAAATAAGTATTTATCTCTTCAAATGCCATATTCCCAGGAGGGATCAACTCTGATGCTCTGTGAGGCAATTAAGAAACCAATAAAGACGACTTTTTAAGCTAAAAAAAATGTGTTTGGGACCATATTCAGCTTGGGGGCCAGCAGTTTTCAACCTGTGGTCTAGAATTATGCAAACTCTCAAGAGGGGCCTGGAGGGGTGCGCACTCCTGCGAGGAGTGTGCGAGAGAAAGTGAGGATGTCTTCCTGAGGCTCTGTGAGAGTGGGTCGTGGTTGGGGGTTCTGGGGGCTTCCAGTCAGCCTTGAGGAAGGAAGACCTGGTTTGGTTGAGATTTAAGAATTCCAGAAGTGTTATGATGCCCCCCTCCCCAGCCCACCTAGGTGCTCTTTGGACAGAGTTAACAAGAGATAGTTAAGATTAGGCACATGGGGGCACCTGGGTGGCTCAGTCGTTAAGCATCTGCCTTCGGCTCAGGTCATGATCCCAGGGTCCTGGGATCGAGCCCCACATCGGGCTCCCTGCTCGGAGGAGAGCCTGCTTCTCCCTCTCCCACTCCCCCTGCTTGTGTTCCCTCTCTCACTGTGTCTCTCTCTGTCAAATAAATAAATAAAATCTTAAAAAAAAAAAAAAAAGATTAGGCACATGACCAGACTCTGAACCCCATCACCCCATGGGGCCATAACCCAAGAGGGTGTATGACCTTCTAAACCCAGGAATACAAGCCTGCATCAGCTGGGGCCAGCAGCCTCCTTAGGTTTATTATCCACAAAATAAGACAATGTGTCGTGTGTGTGTGTGTGTGTGTGTGTGTGTGTGTGTGTGTGTGTGTGTGTGAGAGAGAGAGAGAGAGAGAGAGATGTGTGTTTAAGCATATTTTAAATAATAATATTTTGAAATGCCTGTTTTATTTAACAGTATGTTATAAACATTTTTCCATGCTATCAGATACTCGTTTGGAGTCATTTTTAATGGCTATGGGGCTTTCCATCCTACAGATGAATCAGTATTTATTTAGCCCGTCCCATATTGTTGGATATCTATTTTTTCAGTGCAACCAATCACTCTGCAAACATCCAAAATTACTGCCACAGGATAACAAATTTCCAGAAGTAGGATTGAGATTGTTAGGTCAAACGTATGCACATTATTTTTTGTGTGCTTTTTATTATTGAAATACAACTGACATTCAATGTATTCATTTCAGGTGTACAACATAGTGATTCAACAATCCTCTACATCATTCAATGCTCCCCATAAGTGTAGTCACCACCTGTCACCATATGACGCTATTACAGTATTATTGACTATATTCCCTATGATGGACTTTTCATCTCTGTGACTTATTTTATAACCGGAAGTTTGTACCTCTTAACCCCTTTTATCTATGTGTGCACATTTTTAAAGCTTTGGATACATAATGCCACATTGCCCTCCAGAACGGTTGGGCCAGTTTATGCTCCCACCCATAGAGTATGAGAAGATCTGATCCCATAGCTATTGCCAACACTGGGGATTGATATTGATTGGTGTTGATATAATATGATATATATGATATATTTTATATAAGTAAATATATAGAAATAATACATATGTATTACATATTATATGTTATGCCCATATATAAACAGTGGTAACTCTCTAATATGTATTTCTTTAATCATTAGTGAGATTGAACACATTTTCCTAGTTGTGGGTTTGAAATTTGCCTCTCCAAAGTGACCTTTTCCCTGTCATTTTGAGAAGTCCTACTGAGTCCATATTTAGACCCCAGTCTCTCCCCAGGTTTTCTTCTCTCTAGACTGGGGAGCCTTGGCTTTCTGGTCTGAGCTCTTTTCCCAGGGTCCTCTCAGGCTTGGCCTCCAGGGCTGCCCTTAGGGCTCCCAGAGGCATCCTGCTCCTTCCCCCGTCCCCTGCCCTCCTGCCCCTGCTGGCTAGGGCTGCTCCCCAGGGCCCCTTCCCATGACACTGAGACCAAAAACATGGTGCCCGGGGAGCTGACCGAGCACTGCCTTCTGGCTGAGGGGTGAGTAAGCCTAGAGAGGGCAGAGGACAAGCCTGAACCACTCCATTTTCTCTCAGAGTCCCCGTGAAGGAAGTGCTCCCTGGCATCATTAAGCAAGGGGTTAATTGCTTAGAATCCCAAGGCCAGGACTCAGCTGGGAACTTCCTGCTTGGAATGGGGATCTGCAGAGGGTCTGCCAAGAACCCCCCAGCACCCCAGGTAAGCTGCTTAGGGCCTCGAGGTCAGAATCAGGAGGGGGAAAGGAGCCTTGGGTCATTGTCCAGGAGTGGGGGAGGGGGCTTCCCTTGGCTCATTCTCACTTTCTCTCTGCTTACACCCTCCACAAACCCACTCTCCCAGGAACCACGTACACTGTCCCCTCACACTGCTCCTTGGGTCTGCTTCTGCCACATTCCCGTCCCTTTTCCCAACCGTGCCACAGTTGCCCTCTGGGCACCACCCACTTTCTCCTTGCCGAGGGAGAAGTGTCACCCAGACGGCACCCGGTTCCCTCCTGGGATGCAGCTGTGGTCAGCGTGTATCATGGACAGCAGGGCATCCAAGACTCCTGTGTGTATGTGCGTGTGCCACATATGAGGGTCGCTGCAGTCCTGTCAAACTGAGCAGGTCGTGGAGATCCCCTAGCTGCCCTGGTCCTGCATCCTGTCTCTCCCTGGCCCCCCCGCCCTTGGCATCCCTTGGTACATCGTCGGTTGCCCTCCAGCCCTCTCCAGCGATGCTGCCCCCATCCTTTTATTACGAAAACTTTCAAACATACAGAAAAGTTGAAAGAACAGTACAGTGAATACCCATATACTCACTCTTACTATTTGTAGAAAATTCTGCCAACATACATGGTATTTGTTTTCTAACCTGTCTACCCCCTTCCCCATCCCTCACTGCACACTTGGACTCGCGCTTCACGTGCCTGTCTTCTAGGCGTGGCTGTTCAGCGACCATCTCATCCAGCAGCAGGGGAAGTGCCTGACTGCCGCCTCCACGTCCATCACCCCAGGTTCCCTGGTCCTACTGCAGGGGTGCAACCCGAGAGAAGGCAGGCAGGTGAGTCTCCTCACCCCCCGGGGACGTGCAGGCTGGGTGGCAGCTCCTGGCATGCGAGCCCTGGGTTGAATCAGATGGACTCAAATACGCCCTCCAGAGTGAGGGTCCCTCCAAGTCAGCGGCGAGGTCAAGTCTGTTGTGCTCATGAGGAAGCACTTCTTCAAGTAAATATGGTTACATGTCCATCCTGCCAGCCTGTGGGTGACACGAGGGCAGAGGCCGTCTGTCTTGTGTCCTTAGCCCCTGACAACCACTGCAGCCAAATTCGAGCTGGCTTTTACCAAGAGCCGGTGATAGGAGTTTTACATAGACCATCTCATCTTATCCTCGTGCAACCCAGGGGTTTGGGCCCTCGTCCCCTCCCCATCTTACAGGTGAGTCAACCGAGGCTTGTTGAATTTAAGAAACAGGTGTCAGATGAAACACAGCTGGGAAGGGGTAGAGCCGAGATTCAAACCCAGGTCAGTGTGACCCCTAAGCCCACGGTCTTAACCCAGAACATAGTAGATGTTCGGTAAGTATTTCTTGTTTGTGGCTGCCGGGAAAGTGAGACCCAGATACACCGATTTCCAAGCTGGCATGACAGCCTCCCACGAGCAATACCTTTTCCATTTGTCAAACACTCAGCCGCCCTGTCTCCATGAATCCTGGGAGACAGGTCAGGCCCACCGGTCGAGGAAGAATCCGATGTTCCGAGAGATGACATCACTTGCTCTCAGGGTCTGCATCAGCCAGTGGCAGAGTCAGCTCAGCTCCCTTCCCGGCTGGGGGGGAGCCGCTCTGCCCGAGGGTTGGAACACAAAGGCCAGAGGTTTCCTCCAGCCCTTCCCCTGCCCACACGCCCCGGTAGCCGTCCCCGTGCCTGACCCTGGCCGGCCGGCGGGACAGTGCGGGGTCGAGGAGAGCGCCTGGCCTTTCCTCCCACCCTTTTCCTGTTTGCCTGGGTCCGCTCTTTCTTTAGGGATGACTGGCAAGTGGCTACGCCATTCTGGAAAAGCAGCCAGATCCCCGCCCTCCAGCCTCTGAGTGCATGCATGCATGCGTGTGTGTGTGTGTGTGCGCGCATGTGTGAATTGTGTGCCAGGATCTGCTTGCTGGGCCTGCTGGACACTTCTGAAGTGTTTCTGATTGGCAGAGGAAGTTTGTCCTGCTACCTCCGCCCCTGCCCTGCAGTGAGGGATGTCCTCAGGCTCTTCTTCACTGGGGGCAGCAGACCTCTCCGAGGGTCAGGCTTTGAGCCCACTCCCATCAATCCTTGCCACCCCAGGAAGTAGCTCCTGGGGGGGCCACCACTCACTTAATTCTCTCGAGCTCTATCTAATCTGCTCCTGCAAGTCCTGTCAGGCCCCCAGTGGCACCCTGGCCCCCGGGCCTTCTCCTCCCAGAGGATAGGATGAGCGGGTCTCCCATTGCTGGTGCCTTCTCAAAGCTAGGCCTTCCTTCTTGGTCCCCCTTTGGCTTCCACGGCCACTGGGTGTCATGGATCTGAGAGGCTCTGTGTCCTGGAGCCAGTGGGATGCAGTCAGCAGACCCCAGCCCCACCACCCCTCACCTCTCTGAGCCTCGGTCTCCTCCTTGCCTGCCTTGCAAGGCGCCTGCAGGAACGGAGGCTGAGGAGATAGGAGAGTGCCGTGAGGGGCACTGATTCTCTGTCCAGGCCCAGGCCTGAGTGGCCAGGAGAGTTCTCGATGGCATGGGTAGGAAGTGAGAATCCTGTGGTTCTGGGAGCACCTCCAGTGAGATCGGGTGATCCGTTCACTCATCCGTGCACTCACCCTTCATAAATACCACTGCGCTGGGCCCCTGCCTGTTCTCGGGAAGGTACGGCTCCTGTTGGCCACAGGCAGAAAGGAGGACGGGGTCCAGCGATGCCCAGTGGCCAGCCCCTCCTGGGAGGTCAGGGACTAGAAGAGCACAAAGCAACAGAATGCTATGAGTTCCAGAGGGACCAAGGCCCTGTCCTACCCACCGCCCCAACTTTTAGGCCAGGGACCCCTCTCTGCTGGGGCCGCATGGGCACCCTACAGGCTCACATTCCCAAGGGGAGTCCACAACCCCCACCTTCCCCCCAAGTCCTTTCACTTCTCTACCCACCCCAACCCCTGCAGCCCTAGGCCTGGCCCTGCAGTTGGGTGCGGCTCAGCCCTTCTGCAGGCATTCTGGCAAGCCCACGGCCCCAGCCCCTCAGAGCCATGGCGGGGGCGAGGGGGCGCCTCCATGCATGGTCAAGCACTCCCCACTTCCTGTGGAGAACAAGAACAAGGGGGATACAGGAAGAGGAGAGATGGACAGACAGGCCTCTCTCACTATTCTTCCCTGAGCCTTGAAGCCTGGGCCAGCCTCTCAGCCCTTCTCCTCAGTGTTCCAAAGGACACCCCCTTCCTCCACCCAGGCATCTCCAAATGTTCCACGGGAACACCTCTTTTCCCCTTCCTCAAGCCTGGGGAAGGGGAGGCTCAGGAGGGGACTGTGACGGGGACCCCAGGCCTCCCACCATCCCACTGGCCTTACTCCTCATCGCTGCAGACATGGTGACTGGATCCCCCTTACGGCCCTTGGTCACCTGCTGCCTGGTTACAGGCCAGGCCGGAAGCTCAGAGCTGTGGGGAGAGGAAATCTTCTTTGAAGAAGCAAAACACGCACTAAGCCAGGACCCGCAGACTCAACGTGCCAGCAGGGAGGGATGGGGTGTGCTGCAGGGGTGGGGTGTGCTGTCCTGGGCAGGACAAGAGCCCACCTCTAGTAGGGAGCAGCAGCTCAGCCCCAACTGCCCCGGGCCGTATAAGAAACTGGCCATGTCTAAAGGGAAGCTAGAAACGCAGATTTTCATGTGACAACGAAGGCAAATTTTAAACAGACACTGTGCAGGCCAAACAAAATACAGCCCCAGGTCAGATTCATTCAGCCCACGGGCCTCTGATCTCACCTTCTGCTGGACTGTGGAAGCAGGAGTGCCCCAGCAGGGAAGGGGTTTAAGACTGCGTGTGGGGTCGGGGAGCTCTTATGTAAGGGACATAGTCTGCTCTAAGTGAGGGGGTGGGGTACCCGAGGGATATTCAGGCCCTTATATAGATGCGAATTATTATGATTGTTAATCGTTGTGTTTTCTTCCCCGTCCTCCCCCCCAGAGATGGAGGAGAAAAGCCTCTTTCATCCAGCACTCGGTCAGCGGCCTCTGCCTGGAGGCCAAGCCCGCCCAGCTGGTGACCAGCAAGTGCCAGGCCGACGCCCCGGCCCAGCAGTGGCAGCTGACGCCGCACACGTGACGGTAGCCTGGGGCCTCCCATACCTTTTGCATGAGACTTTGGGACTGGAAGCGGGTTAGGGTGGGGGAGTGTAAAGCAGGCCGTCCCCATCTCCTCACATTTCCGCCGGAATCATCAGCAAACCCCCCTGCCACGACACACAGTTTCCCCAAAGCTTGTTCGGGGCGGGCACAGGGGGGCAGGCCCTGATGCTCCGGCTGCCAGCCCGGCCTTGCCCCAGAAGAGGAGACGGTCAGGATGCTGCTGCTGGGCAGAGACTGGGCAGCCCACTCCCGGCCCTTTGTCCCCTTCCCTTCACCCTCCCAGGGTCCCGGACAGTGTTTGGAGGAGCTGTCCCCCATTGGCTGGGGAGAGCAAGGACAGAAGCCCACGCAGGGCCCCTGCTGGGTCACAGGGCCTAGCTGTGGGACCAGCATGAGAGGAGAACGTGGGCAGCATGGATGGGGAGGCTGAGGGCCGGGCGAGGGGGTGCAGCCTGAAGGCAGGTGGAGAACAAGAAGGAGGTGAGAAGCTCTGTGGCTTGTCCCAGGCAGGTGCTGGGTTGAGCGTGGGAAGGATAGGATCTGGAGCAAAGGATGCGTAATTTGCAGAAGGACATGGATGGAAAAGCAACAAAGCACCAAAAGAATTAGTCTCTTCCGGACAACCCATAGTTCTTCCCATCGCGCCCGGCACTCTGGCCTCCACGTTCCTAGCAAGAGGCTGCAACCGGGTCTTCATGGGCAGCCTTGGGACCCAGTTTATTAAACAGATCCCACTTCTGTTTGGCCATGTGTCAGGCCAAGACCTCTTTTCTTGGGCCTAAAGACCAGCTGGTGCCCTGTCTGCTCTGCCCGGGCCCATGGTGATGATCCCGGGTGGGCAGGCAACCACCATGCACCCTGGAGCAGCCCCATCCTCATTCAGACTTTGACTCCTGCCTTCTCAAAAGCCTTTGTCTCTGTAAATACAGCGTTATGGTGTTGAAGTAGCTGGTAAGAACAGGACCTCCCTTCTGGAGCTAAACATTCCCTAACACATTAGGGAGTAAGTCGCGGAGGCTAAGCCTCATCCTCACCCCTCCCCACTGCAGGAGGGAGGCCTGAGAAGGTCAGTTCCCACAGTGAGCGGGGAGGCTGGCTGGTGGCTCCTGTTTGTGTGGAGAACCCCCCAGCTCCTTCTCACGGCCATTGGGCCCACGGCCTGGTCTTGGAAACGCTTCTGCTATTCCTCTTTTCCTCTTCTCCAACCCTACTGGCTCAGGCAGGGTGATTTTTGGCAAAAGACCAGGGGTATCAGGACCCCTGGGCATCCCCCTCCCAAAGCAAATCCGCCTGGGACCTCTAGGGAGTTCATGGATTCCAGAGGGCCCAGGACTCTCCTGAAATTGTCCCCCAAATCATGCATGTGTGTGCAGATGTGCATTTTCCTGGGGAGAGGGTCCATGGATTGCCCCAGCTTCTTGCAGAGGTCCCTGATCCCCAAAGGGTCTGCGCCTCTGCTCTGGCC
This sequence comes from Leptonychotes weddellii, assembly GCF_054177405.1. Classification (NCBI taxonomy): domain Eukaryota; kingdom Metazoa; phylum Chordata; class Mammalia; order Carnivora; family Phocidae; genus Leptonychotes; species Leptonychotes weddellii. The sequence continues at coordinate 28,410,323 of NC_138377.1, read as the reverse complement.
TGGAGCAACCACCGGGCTGAGCTGCCGTGCACCTTCTCCCTCCCTGGTGAGCCTAGACTGCTGGTTCCTGCTCCTCCATGGGCCCTCAGGCCAGCAGCCCTGCCATGGGGGGCCTCGGTAGCTTCCTCACCCCCTGACTCTCACCAGGCCCTCTCAAGCAGTGCTCCTGGGCCCCAGCACAGGGCCTGGGCCCCCCAGGGGGCCCCATCTCCCGTCCTCTGTCACCGTGTTTCCTCCACCTCCATCTCTGTTGTGCGTGTCCCCCCCACCCCCCTGCAGCGTGGCCCCTTG
>NC_138377.1:28349125-28409932 GCF_054177405.1 Leptonychotes weddellii | reverse complement strand
CGCCCCTCCCTTCCCCGTGGGCCCCCTGCACCTGTCCGATGCCCCTCCCTTCCCCGTGGGCGACTGCACCTGTCCGCCGTCCTTCGTGGGCCTCAGCCCTGCTCTGCTCTGCTCTTGCCTTTCCTCTTCTTGACCAAAGCATGTGCCACTCGCCGTCCCTGAGGGGCCTCGTCTTTATGAAACATGCACTTGGAATAAAACCACCTCTCACCGTACACGTGCACCCGCGTCTTTCTCACCCCGAAGCCACCCTCCCCCGCCGTGTGGGCAAGTTGGGGCCTCGATGCTGTAAAACTGAAACTGAACGCGCTCGGGTCTCACCCCCTCCTGTACCTGATAGCTTGCTCCTCGGCCTACGTGCCCCACGGTACCCCAGGGTGTCCCGGATGACAGGCTGGCAGCTCTGGGGGACCAGCAGGTGTCCCTGCTGCTGGGGCGGGTTGGGACCAGAGCCCCACTCCGGCTCCGTGGCCTCCTCGTGGGACCCTGCTTGGGGCTTTGAAGTGGAAACCACGGGGCTTTTCCGAATACTTGCCTTTTGCCAACCCTCCCTCCTTCCCTGGGTGATAGCCCTGACCCCCCAGAACTGCCCTTCCCCGCCTCCACCACACAAGAAGGCAGTGGGAAAATGCAGGTGGGACATCTTCCTGGGTAGAAACAGCAAACTAATTCCAGAAAGAGTCCCATCAGCCTAGCCTTGTTGATCGGGTAGCAGATGCTGTGCGTAACATTTCCATGGAAACCGATGGAAAGCCCCCACCACTCCTATGATCAGAAGCTGAACCTACCCAGGTAAAAATAAATGCTGCTTCGGTGCACATATGAACAGTGGTGGGCAGGTCAGTGCGCACCTTTCCTGCACGCAGCCATTTCTGCCCCACCCCCCACTTCATCTCAGGGGTTCCCAGAACTTCTGGCCACCATGCCCCTGGCTGGTGACAGTTCCAAGCACACAGTGTGGCTGCACAGCCCAGCTTGGGCTAACTGGGCACAGGGAACAATTTACTGCAGAAGACTCTGGCTGTAGTCTCTGTCCATCCTCTCAAGGAGCACATCCCACTGCCCACCTCCTTCTTAGGGTTCTGGCCAAGCTGGGCCAGCTCTCCACATTCCCCCTTTTTTCCTTCCCAGCCTCCAAGGGCTCTTGTGTTGCTTCTCCTGAGTCGTGCTCTTTTGCCCTCCTCCAAACCTACCTCTCTGGAGGCCCATTTTTCTCTTCCACCTTCCCCCCTTTTTTTTTTCTGGAAAATAAGACTGTGAGCCTTTAGCCAGCTCCTGGAGGGGTCGGCAAAAACTCTCAGGCTGGCCCTTAGGGACTTACAGAACACAGCAGAAAAGTCTCGAAGAGTGCATGGGTGGGGAGGGCAGGAGGGACGTGGGCATGAGGCCTGCCTCCCGTTTATCCAGTAGGGAGGAGTGCCTCCATCCCTGGGCCTCTGTGACTCGCCTTCAGTTTTCCCAGTGGCTCGGCCCACACCCCTCAGGAGAGGGCTCTCCATCTGCAGTTGGGAGAAATAACATGGGCAACACCTGTCTTCCAAGGGGTCTGGCACCCCCAGGCCTGCGGAGAATCTTCCACCACCGGGCGGGGTGTGGTCCTCTCCCACCAAGGGAACAGAATAGGAAACCTGGAAAAGAAAAGCTACAGTTCGTGACACCCACAGCTTCATTCCCGACAGTGCTCCCACCGTCCTTGGTGTGTCCCTGCCATGGTTGGGTCAGTTTCCTCCAGAGGGAGGGAGGGGTCCAGGCAGCTTCTCATCTTAAAAGGTCTTCACGGCTGGGCAAAGAGCTCAGGTGAGGCAGGTGGGGGCCGCCCTCTCCTGGGCCTGCAGCCAGGCTGCGTGGGTCAGCAGGAGGGTGGAGGCTCCCGAGCCATCTGAGGACAGCCCTCTGCCTCGGCACTCGACCCCATGAAGTGCGAGGAAGTGCGTAGACAGAGTGTGGATCCCAGGGCCCTCGTCAGCCAGTCTGTCCTCACTCTGCCACTTACTGGCCGTGTGGTCTTGAGTCTCTTACATCGTCTCTCAGCCTTGGGTTCCTCACCTGGAGGAAGGAGTCACTTGGAGCCCTGGAGTGGTTTTGTGAGGAATGATTTATTTCTCGTGTGCAAAGCATCTCTCTAAAAGCCTAGTGAACATGCATTCGTGCCACTATTAATAAACATTTTTGGAGGGCCTGCTACGTACTAGGCGCTTTACCGGGGGTGGTGACACACATATAAAACAGAAATTGTCTCTGCCCTTAAGAACATTCTAGCAGGGGACATGGACAAAGAAAGAGGCCCCTGTGATACCACATGATAAAAGCCACAGGGAAGGCAGGAACTATGGGAGCAGCAAGGAGGGGCCTCTTGCTGTGGGCGGGGTGGGGGGGCGGCCAGGAGTCCTGATGCTTCCAGGACAGCTGCTCGTGACCCTCGGGGCAACGCCTGCCTTGGCTGGGTGGAGGGTGGGCTGGATGAGGCCTGGTGGGAGCTAGAATACTAGCCGGGCTGGTGGCTCAGCAGGTACCGTGGAATGGCCTGGGCTTGTCACCTCAGTGCACACAGTATCATGGGGATGTAGACCAGCCTGTAATCGTAGAAGGATTCTAGAAGGAAGGTATGGCAGCCATTTAAACCCAAACAGATAAACCCTTTCCTTCTTGAACTAATGACCATTCCTCCAGGGCTCAGTCTTTGGTGAGGGCAGAGGAAAGGATGGGGAAATAGGTGGCGGGGAGAACTGGATGATTCTTATCTGGAGACAATGAATACAAATGACCAGGTGGTGTTCCAGAAAGACTTGTTTTCTCCTTCCTCCTTGGTTCAGGTTATCTCTGATCCATTCAAGCCATCTGAAAACAAAGCCTGTCTCCCAACAATTTGTCTTTCAAATAAGTGTCTCTCAAGTTTCAGCCCCCAGATAAGCTGGGGCAATCAACTCAAGGTGGAGGCACTCGTAGGCACTAGGCACGTTTGTCCCCAGGCTCCCACCCAGATCTGCTGACTCCGAATTTCCATGTGTGTCTGAATTTCCATGTGTGTCCCGTGGCCTAGGTGATACAGATTCACCTGGAGTCTGCGACCCTCTGAAGCATGAGGCAGACCTGGAGGCCCAGGGAGGAGAAGCCACGCAGGGGATACTCAGGATGAGCCCCAGCTCTGCACCGAGTACTCCAGTACTTGACCTCACTGCGAGCAGGAGAAGCCAAGGGGAAAGAAGGCCACCCCTGTGCTCCTTACCAGCAGAAGGATGTAGGAGCTGGATGTCTGGGCCAGAACTGGCTCCCAAGGAGAGCAGTGACAGACAGATGCCCCCAGCTAGGACACCCTCATTTGAGCAGGAAACCAGGACTGGCTGGAGAGTCTGGGGTTCTGGGTCCAGGACCAGGAGAGAAGTGTCTCCAGACGTGGTTGCTTAGGTCTCCTCTGGGGCCTCTCCCCACCACCTGAGTCAGAGGTAGCCCCCAGCTGAAGCCCCCAGCTGGGTTAGAGGCAGCTTGCTGAAGTGTGGGTGGCCCATAGGCCCCATAGCACTCTCAGACACAGCCACTGACGTTGGCAAGGGCGTCCCTCACCCCGGGATGACTGATCTCCAGAGCCTTGTTCTCCGGGGGGTAGGGGGGTAGGACAGTGGGGGCTTGTTAAGGTTAGATCAGGTCACAGTGGGAGCAGCAGGTGGAGCCAGGGGCTTTCTCCTGGGTATGCAGTGTGACCTCAGCCCTGCGCTCACATCCTGTAGCTGTCGGGTGGAGACTGATCGCCTCTTGCGTTCCAATGGATGCCGGGCAGGTGAGCAGGCTCTGGGCTGCGGTCTGAGCTTCTCAGGCATGCCTCTCGTGGATCACATAGTCTCTTACCCCTGTGGCATCTTCACCATGAACATCACCGAGCCCACGATGATGTGCTGAGCACCTACCGCAGAGGATATACAATGGGCTCAAGGAGTCCTGTTAACCCCCAGTGGTCAAGGCTGTCCACTGCCAGACACCAGACAGCCAGGCCAACCTCAGCTCCCATCCTCCAGCCACACTCACCTGTGGCATTTCTGGAAGTTGCTTTCTGCCTTCTCTTGCCTGTGCTTGCTGTTCCTTCCACTCTCTACCTTCTCGTCTCCATGGGTCGATGCTACCCATTTTTCCAGACAGATGGCTGCTTCCACAAGGAAACATTCCCAGTCTCCCACTTGTCTGAGGGCATCCCTCCAGCTTGTTTCTTCAATGTCTTGAATGTTCCTCTCCAGCCACAGTGGTCACCTTCTTCCATATGCTGTGATGAGGACTTGTCTTCTCTAGCCCTTATTTGTCCTCTTTGTGGCCAGGCTGGATCTCGTGGATACCAGGACCCATGTCTGCTCCCCACAGCCGCCGCTCGGAGCCTGGCTCTCAGAAGCACAGTAAATGCTGGCTTGCCAAATGAATGAACTCACAGATTCTCACTGGGCTGTGTTTTAGTTTTATTTTGTTCCATCTTGTTCTAGTGACAAGGCATTTTTACATTTAGGGATTAGGACAATGCATACAGAAAGCATTCAGTCCATATTTGTTCATTTTTCCTGTCACTTCTCCCTATAAGCTTGATATCTTCACAACTCCACCCTTCCTCTTATTAGCTGTCTCCAAGCCCTCAACAGCGAGGCGCTGGTGATGCCAAGGGCTGCCACGGATTGAGCATTTCCTGGGTACCCAGAACTTGATACTGCCACAGGTGTCGATCCCCAACACCCCCTGTGAGGTAGGTTCTGGTGTGCCCACTTCCCGGATGAGGAAGCGGGGGCTCAGTCAGGAGAAGAGACTTGCCCAAGGACAAATATCGAGGTTTAAACTTGGTTCCCGAGAAGTGAGCGTTGTGTGGTCCCACAGACCAGCAGCATCAGCAGCATCTGGGAACCTACTATCAATGCCAACTCTTGGGCCCCACTCAGACCTACTGAATCAGAAACTCTGGCGGCGGGGCCCAGCTACCTGGGTTTAACCAGCCCCTAGAGGCTTCTGATGCTCCTGGAGTTCGAGAGTCACTGGTTTGGTGACTAGGATGGGTCCTGGTCCCCTGACTGGAGGGCATGGGTCACCACCTGGCATAGCCAGCCTTGCTCTGCTCAGCAGGCTGCCTCCCACCGAGCCCTGGGCTGTGATGGATCTCTCTGGGGCCGAGGGTGGGTGGGGATGAGACCGGGCCAAGGCTTGCCACTGAGCCACATGCCACATGCCAGCCGTGCTTCGTGTGATTTATGAGCTTCTGCCCCAACAGCAGCCACAGACGGCTGACGTGCTTATAAAAGAGCTCCCACCCCAGAAGATTCCTTGATCAAGGCATCAGCGGTGCACCCCCCAGCCTGCAGGATGGGCAGACATTTTCCCATGAGTTATGTGGCTCAGTCCTTTTTAGGGACCATCTGACGGATAACGTTCAGGGCCACTCACATCGCATACTCACCAGGCGCTGAGCCTCCCACATTTTCACTTCTTTAATCCTCACAGCAGCTCTGCCAGGTAAGTATTCTCATTGTCACCCCATTTCCGAGCTGGGAAATTGAAGCCCAAGAGGCTAACACACCTGCCCACGATTACCCAAGCCAGTAGAGGTTGAGCCAGGATTTGAGATCATGAAGTCTGGCCCAGGCCCCATGCCCTGCACTGTGCTTTATTGCCTTTCACATGAGTTCACAGCCTCATACCAACACCAACACTTGTGTATTGTTCTGTCCCCATTTTACTCTTCAGGAGACTGGCCCTTTGCAAAGCTCTTAATCTCAGTCCAGAGCCCAAGATATGTCCCCCACCACCCCACACCCTTTCACATTTGATTCGTAGAAGCCTGAAAGCTACGGTGGCCAGGGCTGACTCATCACCCACAGATGTAGAAAAGGCTGAGAGGCCGATGGGCCCTACATCAAAAGGCAGGAATCGGGAGCACCAGGATGCCGTCGACCGGAGAATGTGACGGTCCCTCTCACAGCGACAGAAGCTATTGCTGCTGGCTCTCCCTGGCGCCAGGTGTCCTCTGGAGCTCAGGGGGGTGAGACCGTCCGCATGACCCGGCCCCCAAGGGCTCAGGGCTGCTTTGCCGCATTGTCTGCTCTCTCCCTGCTTGCGGGCCAGGGCTATTGCTTTCCAAATGCATTATTTCTCCTCGGACACTAGCCTTGTGCTTGTTCGGGTGGATTCTCCTTCTGCAGGCCTGCCACTTTGGCTCTTGGGGATTTGAGGGTGGTGGTGGGGAGCTGAGGGTGCTTCGTGGTGCCTAAGGGCTCACCCACAGTTTGCACCAGGAACCTGGGCCTTTGTATGCTCCTCCAGCAGCTGGGCTGATTTTTAATTTACTATAAGCAAATGTATCCATCCCAGTTACTTTTGGCTGATTGACCGGGTGCCAGCAGGGGTGGAGAGGAGAGTTCTAGCCTTGCAGTAGGAGAACATTCGCTCCAGCTCTGGCCCAACCGAGCTGGGTGACCTCCAGCAAGCCACTTAATTTTCCTGAGCCTCAGTGTCCTCAACTGAAAAACGGGGCTGACGTGGGGGAAAATGAGATGAGAAAATGTCTGTGCTTAGGCCTTGTAAACTGGAAAGCGCGTGCAGCAGTCTGGGAGCTACGAGGGAGTGTTTCTCCGACCCTGGGGCAGGCTGTGGATTTTCCAAATGCTAAGGACATGCACCAGCCACCAGGGTTCAGTCATGGGGGCCAGAGGGGGTGGGAAGCTGACTAGGAAAGAAGAGGTGAGGAGTCCAGCAGTCCACCTTGTTCCTGAGGTTGCTGATCAGCCTATGAAAACTTTTTTGGTGGCACTTGCTTTTACCTTTGAGAAGCAAGACAAGTAGATCCAGCAGGGGACTTGATGTTACAAGAAGGCCTTGAAAACCTTCAGACTACTGGGGTAAGCCAGGATGGGAGCCAGGAGGGAGGTTGAGGCCGGAAAAGTGGCTCTGTCTGGGGTCTTCAGAGCTGCCCCTCTCTCACCCGCATCCCCCACTTGCCATGGAGTAGGGCTCACTGGGCCTGCCCCATGGAGCAGAGGAGCTGGGGCCTGGGATGACTGTCCTAGCCCAGGCGCCTCTGTCTGTGGAGGACACACAGGATGCAGCCTGGCCTCTCTCAGAAGGCCTCAGGGAGGATGACCAAGCCGCATTGTGGAGACCTTATACCACAGATCCTTATCAACGACACAGAGAAAGCCATAGTTGGGAGCCCCCTTTCTGGCCCAGGGTTCACTCTGCCTGGCAGGACAGAAAGAGCAGGGGCTGTGGAGCCAAACCAGAGCTGAAGCCTGGCTGTTTCTCCTAGTAGCTGGACCACACGTGGCGAGTTACTTTCCCTGTCTAAACCTCAGTCCTCTCACTGGGAAAACCGGGATAACACCACCCACTTCTTAGGGAGTTTGAACGGGCTGACAGTCGTGGAGGGGTTGGAATAAAGAAAGGGGGGCACGGTGGCCAGAGAAGTGCCCACCCTCCTTGAGGGGGCATTTGCCTTTGCACAGCTGGACCACCAGACCCCCACACAGAATATGGTCAATAAGTGTGAATGAATGAATGAGTCAACGAATGAATGAATGAATGAAGCTCTGTGTGTGAGGCAAATGCGTCTCCCTGGGAAGGCCTTGAGTCCAAGCTTAGCCCCAGCCCTCGCCCAGCGTCCCCAGGACTCCAAAAGGGGGAATGTATTCAAGATAGATACATGTTAGACAGGTTAACTTTGCCGACCGAGGAGTCCTGGCAGACGTGGAACTGAGCGATGGACAAATGGATGTCATTTTTGGGCAAGCATGCCTGAGAACGTCCCTGAGATTCTCTACCCCACCCCTAGCCCCTGGGACAGGGGCCTTCCTAGAGGTTCCCTGAGTATCCACGCTTCGGCCTTTGGTGGTGAATCAGGGTTGTGTCCGAGGGGCTTGTGTTTTCCTATACTCCCACTAGCTTGCAAACTGCGTACAGAAAAAGACATGTCCATGGAGCCTGGTACAGTGCCAGCACCTGCCAGGTGCTCAGTAACCGTGTGTTGAACGAATAAGGAGTCTAATAAAACTGCTATTCTCCCTGAGTGCTGGGAAGCTCTGGTCTTGGAACACAAGGTTTGGGATGCGTATCAGTTTGTGCTCAGCTTTCTCTTCTAATCTGGCTGTTGATTTGGGTTTTTAAAGAATCAGTGAGGTCTGACCAGTGAACATTCCTTTTCATCAGGCACAGGAGACCCAGCATTTGCAAGTTAATGCCAAATCAGTGCCTGATTGAACCATGCGTGTGAGGACAAGGGGAACAGCAGAGATGATGCAGCAAATTCAGATGGGGTGCCCCGACCTGCAGAGAAAAGTGCCTTAGGTACTAATGAACGTGTCAAAGGCTAAGGCAGTGAAAATTGCAGCTTTGGGATCATCTAAGGTTTTAGTTGGCAGCAGAGAGAAAGGATGAAGGCTTCTCTGTGTACCAAGCTGTGGTCTTCCTGAAGCTTTGGTCTGGGGCCAGGTCTCTGCTCAGGATAGGGAGTCTTTAGTTTATTTGCATACAGTTTGCTAACATCAACAAAGTCTTTGCTCAAGCAATTTTTAAGTACAATGTTATTGCTTCCCTGAAGGCTATAATTCCTTGGTTTTTCTCCTCAACATTCTTCTTTCTCACTTAGCAGCCACTCACATTGACCCAGATCTTCCCACCCAGGAGTGTCAGGGGGAGTTGAAAGAGCCGAAGGAGGAGAGCACAAAGAACGGAGCAGGTCGCTGAGCAATCGAACCCGCTTTTCGGGATGTCCTCAACTTGACCTAAGGGTTTTAAGTATTATTTTGTTTAATTCTCAAGCCAACTCTGGGGGATGCACACTATTACCATCTCCATTTGTAACAAGGAAACCAAGGTCAGGAAATGTTTTATGAGTCGCTCAAGATCACACAGCCAGGAAATGGCAGGACCTGGACTCCAAGGATGTCTGGCTCTTAGAATTATGTTCTCAAACTAAGGATCCCTGTAAATCACTTACCCTTTACATCTCTTTAAACATATAAGACAGTCCTGTTACAGTTTTTTGATAGTGTGCAGGGGCTACTGGCTTGTCCCTGAACGGTTTTCAACTCTGATTGTGCTGGGGAACTTTCTGGAGTTATCACCGGGGTAGGGCTGGCTACATAATTTGCGGGGTTCAGTGTAAAATGAAAATGTGGGTCACCTCATTCGCACATTATTAAGAATGTCAAAAATGATGACAGGAGCATGGGTCCCTCAAAGCCCCGGGCCCCGTACAACTTTAAGTGCGTGGGTTGTTTGCCTGCGAAGCCGGCCCTGAGTCAGGGTTCTGGGTAGACCCTGGCATTAGGTCTAGCACATAATAAACATTAAACCTGTTGGCTAACGGAATGAACCAATTCAATAAATATTCATCTACTGTTACAGACCACGCAGGATTCTAGGCACAGCGGATAGAGCAGGAAGCAATACATGTCCGTTCCCTCATCCCATGGAGTGTATATTCTAGACAGAAAAACAAGTGAACCAAAAGACGTACAAGATCATTCCAAGATACTAACAGGTGTAATGCAGGAAATAAACGGGGCTTATGTGATTGTGTTGCTAGGAAGGCAAGGGCTACCTTTAGATGGGGTAAGAGTTGGCATTTGATGCAAGACCTGAGTGATGGGAGCCGGTGGGAGGATTCTCTGGGGAAGAGCGTTCAGGCAGAGGGAGTAGGGAGCACGGGGCTTTGCAGGGCTGGGCCCTTGGCCTGAATGAATGGATGAGTGGGTGGAGTGGCTGCATCCCCATTGGAGTTCCTGGTGGTAAGCGAGGGTCTCAAGCCGTGCCCCTCCATCCGTGACAGTCCCCCACCTACCTGTCCCTCCTCATGTGCTCCTCACCCTCTGTGGTGTGTGTGGCAGTCTCCTTGGAATTCCGCAGACGCACTAACCTCATTCCTGCTTAGAGCCTTTGCACTTCGGATCCTCTGCCTATGACACGTGTCCCCCCCACCCCTGCTCTTTCTCATCTTTCAGATCGCAGCTTAGATGCCGAGGCTTAGAGGGGCCTCTGCCCATCCAAGCTCAAGTAACTCAAAATATTGCGCTCTCTTGGGAAACCTTAATGATTTCCTTCACAGTGGTAGCCACGTTCGGGTCTAGTCTGGCCTGTAGGCACCATAAGGGTATCATGGACCAGGGTCATGCCGATTTCATTCACTATGAACCTGAACTGAGGTAGTAAAGACAAGTTGATCCCCAAGCCCCTCACTCCTTTATACAGGAACCAGTGTTGATAGGCAAGTGCAGGTGAGAGTAGCTCCTTGATGCCATTGCTCAATTGATTAGCTAAACGATTTACCAGTTAGTCAACAAACACATACTGAGAACCAATTATTTGGAAGGTACTAAGGATTCCGATATGAAAGATTTAATTCCGTCTTCAAAGAGCAGAGATTATTGAGGGAGGTAGATAAATCCCACCAGGAATTCTACACAGTGTGATAGCAGCCATGACGGAGGACACTACCAGAGCTCAGAAGCTAGATAAGTAGAGGATTTGGTGATCACGGAAGGCTTCCTGGAGGTGGTGATGCTTGAGTTGAGCCTTAACTTACGATTAGGGGTTAAAGTGTGTGGGCCTTGAGGAAGTAGACATGCCCATTAAAGGAAGGGAGTGTGCAAAGGCATGCAAGAGATCGTGTGGCATACTCGTGGAGCTGTACAAAGTATAGCCGGAGCAGGAGGGAGGGGGACTGGTTGGAGCCAAGTCTGACAAGTGGGCAGGTGCTAATCATGAGGGACCTTGGGTATCAAGCTACAGATTTGGATTTTATTTTATGAGTGACAGCTTTAAGAATTTCAAGCAGGGAAGTGACATAATCAGATTTTTCATTATAGAAAAACCTCTCTTCCATAGCAGGAGAGAGGACAGACTGGGAGCAGCAGGCCCGCCCTTCCTTTCCTGGATTATGTGCCTTCCCTCATGCTGTGAACCAGAAGCTTCTGTTTTGTTACAGACCCTATTAGTTATCTATTGCTGTGTAACAAATGACCTCCCCATTTAGCGACTGACAACAACTGACAGTCTCTCAGAGGTTCTGTGGGGCAGGATCCAGAAATGGCTTAGCTGGATGGTTCTGGCTCAGGGATGCTCAGGAGGCGGAAATCAGGGTGTCCGCCAGGGCTGCAATCCTCTCCACACTCACCCAGGGCTAGACTGTCTGCTTCCAAGCCCACTCACAAGGGGCCTCTTGCACAACATGGCAAGCTGGCTGCCCCCAGAGTGAATGGTCCACGAGAGTGAGAGAACACGAAGATGGACGTCACAGCCCTTTTATAACTGAACACTGGAAGTGAGATGCCATCACTGCCACGGGTATTCTATTTTTTTATTATTTTATTTATTTGACAGAGACACAGCAAGAGAGGGAACACAAGCAGGGGGAGTGGGAGAGGGAGAAGCAGGCTTCCCGCTGAGCAGGGAGCCCGATGCGGGGCTCGACCCCAGGACCCTGGGATCATGACCCGAGCCGAAGGCAGACGCCCAACGACTGAGCCACCCAGGCGCCCCTGGTATTCTATTTTTTAGAAGAGAGTCATTCCTAAGTCCAGTCCTCACTGAAGAGTAAGGGTTGACACAAGGGCACAACTCCCTGGAGGTGTAGATCCCTGGGGGTCATTCAGGGGCTGCCTACCACCCAGATCCCACCTCTTCCTTCAGTCAGGTGACCCATGCGGGGTCAACCAGAACATTTCCTTGGGATTTGTGAACTCAACCAGAAAGATGAATCTGAAGTGAAGCTCAGAGACTCTGTGGACAGCCATGTTGCCCACTAAGTGGAAGAAGCTGGTGTCTGGGACAAATGGAGCTGACACCTAACGGGGGACAGAGATCAGAAATGGTAGGCATTCCCGACAGCCCACATTTCTGGTTTTATTTGACCCTGAGATTCATTTGTGTTCTGGCCGTTCCTGCAGTTTGGACTATGGCCCCATAAAATACACCCCCTCTATTGCTGCCTAAGCCATGGTTGGCCGGCTGCCCTACGCAAGACGGAAGAGCTGTTTTGGATGGGGTCAGCCAGGAGGGCTGGCAGGTGTTTTCAAGATGAGTGCCTGCTCGTAGGAAACAGAAAAGTTAACCTACCTACCTGAGGAACATTCGTGTTGTTGGCCTCCTTAACTCTGACCGCGTGACCAGCTGAACGGCACAACCACCTGCACTCAAAGCATATTGGCTCAGTAGAGAAAGACCTAGTTTTGCAAATAGGCAATGATCACAATCCCCTTGGTGACTGGTTGGTCCTTGATTAGGAAGGGACGGAAGTCAACGTGACAAAATCAGCTGTCAAGTGTCAGCCTAATGAGTCCTTCTGACAGTTCCCTGGGTTCCCCGAAGGACGGCTCACTTCCCAGCCAGAATCAGGACGATTATGGAGATGGGTCGAGCCGCTTGAAATTGGGTGTACGGAAAACACATTTGCTTTCCTCTAACGGGAACGGCGTGTCAAACGCAATTACCCACACTGAGGCCGGCCGAGTTGGCAGCTTTTTAAAACCTGGCGTTGTACAGCCATCGGGAGTGGGAACGCCCCCTTCTATGCTGGCACTCCGGGGCCGGTCAGAAGCAGACAGGGGCGATGACTAAGCAAAGGTGGTTAAATTCCCCCAGAATTTAGTTTGAAGTGCTGACTGTTTACATCCCTGAAGGAAGCTCATTAGCATGTGTCAGAAATGCAGCTTCAGTGGCTCCAAACATCCCCTGCTGCTCACGGCTTGCAGGCAGCCAGCCCCACACTGCACTCCTCGCTGGGCTCGCTGAGTCCCTCCTGCCTGCGTGGCCAAGCTGTAGAGCGAAAGCTTCATTTGTGACCCCAATCTGTCCTGCTTGGAGAATGCGGCATTTCCTGGGGGCCGGGCTTGGGCGGCGGGGAGGGAGCTGGGCAGAGTTCCAGGCTGGAGAGGGCTAAACAGGAGGCGCGGAGGGACAGGAGTGAGGGGCCAGCGCGCCTCGCCAGCCTCAGAACCCACCAGACTGGCCGTAGCATGAGAGCGGCACGTAGGAGGCAAGACAGGATTGTCCTTGCATTCTCAATGGTTTTTGTTTTTCACTCTTCATTGTGGAAAAGTTCAAGCATGTAAAAAAAGCGAAGGGATTAATAATACCGCCCAGATTCAACAATGATCAATTTATGACTAATCTTGTTTCATCTACATACTTCTACTGGATTATTTCAAAACAAATCACAGATATTACATCATTTTATCTGAAAACATTTCAGTACATGCTCTAAAAGATACCTTAAAAAAAGAACAATACCATTATCAAACCTAAAAAACTTGACAATAATTCCTTAATGCTGATGGAATCCATACTGGTGAGAAGAGGAGGCTCCTGCACTCCCTTCCTTTTTTTTTTTTTTAAAGATTTTATTTATTTATTTGACAGAGAGAGACACAGCGAGAGAGGGAACACAAGCAGGGGGAGTGGGAGAGGGAGAAGCAGGCTTCCCACCAAGCAGGGAGCCCGATGCGGGGCTCAATCCCAGGACCCTGGGATCATGACCTGAGCTGAAGGCAGATGCTTAACGACTGAGCCACCCAGGCGCCCCTCCCTTCCTTTTTACCTTATTTCTAACAGGAACAGTGGATCAAAGGCAAAACAATGAGGAAAAAAAAGGAGAAGGTGAAGGATCAAGGCAAGACAAAATTATGCCCACACTAGGACCATCACCCATGTGCTTCGCCACTTTAGTAGTTTTATTTATTAAATTTTTTAAATTTAAATTCAATTTAATGAACATACAGTATATTAGTTTCAGAGGTAGAATTCAATGATTCAAGTGCCCTCCTTAATGCCCATCACCCAGTTACCCCATCCCTCCACCCACCTCCCCTCCAGCAACCCTGTTTCTTTTCTGTAGTTAAAATCTCTTATCGTTTGTCTCCCTCTGTTTTCATCTTATTTTTTAAATTATTTATTTATTTATTTTTAATTTTTTTATTTTTAAAGATTTTATTTTATTTTTTAAGTAATTTCTATGCCCAATGTGGGGCTCGAACTCACAACCTCGAGATCAAGAGTTGCACACTCCACTGACTGAGCTAACCAGGTGCCCCGCAACTTCAGTAATTTTTAAATTTATTTTATTTTATTTTTATTTATTTGACAGAGAGAGACACAGCGAGAGAGGGAACACAAGCAGGGGGAGTGGGAGAGGGAGAGGGAGAAGCAGGCTTCCCGCAGAGCAGGGAGACCCGATGCGGGGCTCGATCCCAGAACCCTAGGATCATGACCCGAGCCAAAGGCAGAGGCTTAACGACTGAGCCACCCAGATGCCCCAGTTCTAAGCATTTTATAGAAATAAAAAGTTTTGTATAATTTCTCAATCCAACTACTTGAACAGATCCAGAGAGGACCTGGCTCAGAGATGTCACCAAATGCTGGAGAATCAAGACTTCCTACCTTGAGAGATCCCTAAGAGCTGCATCAGGACTTCATACTAATGAGCATTTGCCCTCAGTGGCCTTTCAGTACCTGTACCTTCAGATCCTTTCATAACACTCCTCTGAAGGGACTATGAGGCTAACTCCCCTCCCTCACAACTGCAGCCTCCTATTGGGACTTGCTTAAAAACTGGAAGGGCCTTATGGTAATCCTTCCTGGAATTGCATTACCTGTGAAAGGAAGTGAGTAACCATGCTTCCAACATGCATCTGGGCTCACTGTCAGTGTCAAAAGACAGAGCAATCTCTGGAATGTCCAGGGCCACCGGGGAGAAGTGGCCCAGCATTGTTAGATGCTTCTCAAATTGTTCACCCTGGAGCAGGTACTAAGACTCAAACATACTCCTTTTTTCTCAAAGACTAGAGGGGCAATATAATTGGCCGAGCCTGGGGGGTTCCTGGAACAGAGTAGGTAATCCACAACAAATGCCAGTAAGTGAGTTAGAGTTAGCATTACCATGGCAACCCATCCAACTTCAGGCTTCCAAGGATAAAACCATGATCTATCCCATTTCTCTTACAATCTGAAGACCTTAAATTCAAACATCTGTTGACAAAGACATAGGGCCTGTCTCAGTTAAGTGATACCATCAGTCCTCATTAGCCTTCTCCCCACTCTCTTGAAAAGCATAAAGAAAATTACCTTTGGCACAGAAGAGGCTTTTAAGCCAAGCTCTTCACAGCATGCCTCAAATTGAATATCTAGTTAAAGCATGTAATTGTAAAAAAGAAAGAAGTGTGGGGGCACCTGAGTGGCTCAGTTGTTGGGTGTCTGCCTTCGGCTCAGGTCACGATCCCGGAGTTCTGGGATTGAGCCCCACATCGGGCTCCCTGCTCAGCCGGAAGCCTGCTTCTCCCCCCTGCTTGTGTTCCCTCTCTCGCTGCGTCTCTCTCTGTCAAATAAATAAATAAAATCTTTAAAAAAAAAAGAAGTGTGCTAGATAAGTTGACACAGGATCTCTAAATGTAGCTGAAAGGACTACTACTGTCTTCAAAGATATCTTTCTTAGATCAGGTTTCCAAGTAGAGAACTATGTAGTGCAGGAGACAGGAAAGTGAATCACTAAGAAATTATCCCCTCTCTCAGGTTTCTATCACTGAAATTCCCCTCAGATCATCATCTAGCCTCTTCTAACTTCTCTACCGAATGTCTTCATGATTTCAGTCTCTCAGCCCCTTCTTATGTCTTAGCCCATCACTCACTTGCCTTTGTGTGTAGCCTGGAGCTCGGCTGTTTTTTGGAAGTATAATGGCCATACAATGTTACATTAGTTTCAAAGTTAGCCTTTCTATGTCATGCTTGTTACTTATCATTATGTATATATTATAATAAATTTTTAAAATCTTAGATTCTTCCTCTACTTACATTACTTATATACAAGGACAAATTGCCTTTTTAAAAAAAAAAAAAAATCTGTCGTTCCAACTCATCATTCCATATTCCCACTTCCTTCTTTCAAGTTCCCAGTGAACTTTGCCTTCCCTGCCTATTCTTCACTATTTCCTGGGCGGGCTCTTCACCTGCAAATTGGTTTTTGTCTTCATGTTACACTCCTGAAAAACTGCCTAAATTCCAAATCCAAAGCTTTTTTACATTTCCTCATCTTACCTGTCTCACTGAAAAATTCTCTTGCTTTGGCTTCTGGGACATTAAATTCTCTAGTTTTCCAATCTAATCTACACAGAGCAGTGAATTTCATCCTCCTAAAGCTGATTTGACAGGTTTGCCTTAAAAATCTTTAAAGGTTATTCACGGCCTACGAAGTTAAACTCTGTAGCTTCATGTTCCAGGCGTCCCACTACTAGCTTTCCTGGCCTTTACACCACCGCTCCCCTAAATACTCACTTTACTCTGGCCATGATGGCTTCCTTGCTGCCCCTCAAACATTACAGTGTTTGCTACCTTGTTATTCTCCTGTCCCATTTTCCTATGTTCCAAGTTTAGCCACTTTTCAAGGCTCAAATGTTACCTCCCACATGAAAGTAAGCTAGATGTGCCATCTCACCCTTAAGTATCTGTGGATGGATTAGCAAAACTGCTCTACGGCCAAATTTGACCTTGGGTTAACGTTCTGGCTCTGTTCTTGAGAAAAAATATTACTAGACAAGATTGTTGATCAGAGGTAAAATGACCTCTGATCATTTATACTTCGAGTATGTGAAAACTACAAATTCCTGGTGGGAAGGTCGAACTTTGTGCTTCTCCTAATGCAGTGACTTATAACTGGGAAAGGTCTCTTGGTGACCTAGAAACTAAGTCTATGGAGTTATAACAAGAGATCGCGGCTCCTGTTGTACACAGGGCTTCTAGGTCAGCGTAGCTCTTGCACCTGAGCTATCATCTGTCTGTGTGTGCAGAGAATACTTCTTG
This sequence comes from Leptonychotes weddellii, assembly GCF_054177405.1. Taxonomy (NCBI): domain Eukaryota; kingdom Metazoa; phylum Chordata; class Mammalia; order Carnivora; family Phocidae; genus Leptonychotes; species Leptonychotes weddellii. Next base: position 28,393,132 of record NC_138377.1, on the reverse strand, counting down.
GATTACTGTGTGAACTGCCATGAGGACCACTCCAATGGAAGAGAAACACTCCATAATGCTGGGCTAGCAAGCTGTTTTGTGTCCTCTATGCTTTTGATTAAACTGGTGACAAATGAGACCTATTTAGGTCTTATGGATCTAAAAAGCTTCCTTTGCTAGGCACCCACCAGAGATCCATTATTTAGCTCACAGCTATTCATTTTGTGGGAGCTACCTACTCTCAAGCTCTGAGGTTAAGACCATGTCTTTTTCAGCTAGTAAAATCTTTGTGGTTATGCTGTGTGATCTGGGTGAGGGACTTGAACAATCCGAGCCTATTTCCTCACCATTAACAGAGGAACAACGGTTTCCAACCTCAAAGGGCCGCTGTGTGGATTAAATAAGATATATGTAAATGTTTCCTAAGCAGGAAATGCTATGCCTAAGTAGTAATATTAGGAGCTTTATGCCAACACACAAATTAATCGTCTTTCTTCTAAATATATCTGTACAAATGTAATAAAATTTATTAAACAGTTCATTTATTTTTGCCAATTTTCATTCTGATCTTTGAAAAATTAGTAAAAACAAGTTTGATAAAGGAAAGGCCAAACTGATATGAAGCTGATGTCATCCTAAGAACTGCCCTGCCGTCTTTCTAACCCTGTCTGGTCTGCTGCTGGAAGGAAAACAAGCCCCCAGCATTCCCAACGCAACAACAGGAATAAGATACGTAACTTGTCCAAACAATGCCCAAGGTGTTTAGCAAGGTGCTGCAAATATTTTAAGCCCAAGAACTGCCAGTGAAGTGACACAGTTAAAATCCCCCTTTTATACTCCTGTAACCTCTTAGATCAAATGCTGAGAAGGAACATTGTCAAGAAATATCTTATATGCTCAGGTATATAAATAAGATAGATGAGAATCAAGAATTTCGTAATTTGTCTGTAGGTTTCACTTGTAGGTAGCAGTGTAAAATATGTGTATGAACAGAAATCAGACCTGTTTTACTTGTGGTTCGGGAAAGGCCACACAATCAATATACCAACTCTTCAACAACAGGGGAATGGTGGTTATAGCTTTGGCCAAACCACTGAAGGTTTTATCAGACTTCACCTCCACGATGAAAGGCTACTTCTGCTCCTTTTCTTTGTGATGCTGGACATAAATGTATATATATGTCCACATTTATTCCAGTCCTAGTCTTCCTTAAGCCTTATAAAATATGATCTGAAATACTGCTCCCTTTCCCTTTGCGCTCATCACCCAACATCTAGGACCCAGATGTTCTCCACTTTCCTTAGAAAATCATATTTTCCTCTCTAAACCTAACATTAGAAACTGTATTTTGAGTATCAAGGGGTCCCATTCCCTCCAGACGTGCTTGAGTATTTTTCAAAAAATGAAGCCAAGATCACATCTGTTACAGAAATAAAACTGTATTGGCAGGACAGACCAAATGAAAAGCAAGACAATCTGACTGACTTTTGGATCTATTCCTTTTTCACTGGGAACATTTTAGCTTTAAAATCTGGCTGACTCACAGTGAAATATTAACCATAGCTATACGTAACTTAGTAAGGCACCTTAATTTTATTTCTTAAAAGATTTTATTTGAGAGAGCACAAGCAGAGGGGAGGAGTAGAGGAAGAGGGAGAAGCTGAACAGGGAGCCCGATGCAGGGCTTGATCCCAGGACCCCAGGATCATGATCTGAGGCAAAGGCAGACACTTAACCGACTGAGCCACCCAGGCGCCCCAAGGCACTCTAATTTTAATGATCCTTTGATACTGTGATGACATTTGATTAACAGAATAACTATTCTACAGTAAAAGTGAGCACATACAACTACCAACTCAGAATTTCATTCTGTATAAAATAGGAAAAATGGTTAAGGCTCTAATGAGGACATGGGGAAGGCCGGTCACAAAGCCTCCAAAAAAAATGCCCATCTTACAGTGTGTAAAGATACTGGCTGTTGGTGAAGTGTGAGAGAAGCAGAATCAGGGAATGTTTGCACCCTTGGATGACTGGCGGTACAGTACAGCGTATGTTCGAGTCACGTGATCAACACTCTTTCCATCAAAAGCAACATGATCTTGTCCTTTTCTGTGGTCTTTCCATTACCCTTACAGCTTTCATACAGAAGTGGTAAACAGTGTTCAACTGCTGAAGGCTATGAGAAGGGCACAAGAACCTCCCAGAAAGAGTACATGACCAAAACTAAGGACCTAACCTTGGCTGCTGCAGACAAGCTAGATCACCAGAAAAATCTTTCATAATGTTTCCATCAATAGCAAGTACAAACCTTGGAGCCACAATCAAGATTTACTTATAAGGCTGGAAAAAGGAGGTAAAAGCTTGTTAGCTTCACCTAAACCACAGTGAAATGTATTCAACACACACATAAGCTTTCTTCAACTTCTTTGTGTGGCAGCCTATAGGTTTTGAAACTGATAATGCTTTGTAAGAAACTTCAATGTTCGGAGACCAAGAAAAAAAAATCACTCAAGGGGAAAATATAACTAAAGAACATTTATTCATTTTTCACTAAGACTTTATCTTGAGCATGTAACTAAACTGTCACTACCCCCCTACCCCAACCTGAAGAAGGGTTAGTACAGTGAATGTTATAAAGCAGATATGAACAGTTTGAAGGACTGGAACCAAGATTAACTGACAAACAACTTCCATCTAAATTATCATAAAAATGTTTAAGTAAAAAAAAAAGGGAGGGGAAAGGGGCAATGGGGGTTTCAGATTGAACAAGATCCTCACATTTCATCTAATACATTCAATCCTAGCTAGAGTATACCAAAATGGAAACAGGATGACTATAACACAGAACTTCCACTACAGCACGCTGTACACACCTGTGTTCCAAGCCCACCCCCATCCCCCTACTGCTTCTAACTCAACTATTTCCCAGCCTGTTGGGCCTGCCGACGAAGGAGCACGTAGATCTTCTCTTTAATCCAGTCTTTGTTATAGGGCTGGTATGTCTGGGTATCAGCTCGGTAACTGAGGAACAGAAAGGCAGAAGCAAAGTTATAATGGTCAATTACTGTCGTTTTTAAAACCCTAAATTATAACTGCCCAATGATGGCACAGGTGTGCATGTTTATACATGAACTTAAAGAAAACATAAAAGAGCTGCTTACATTACTGAATTTTAAGCCATAGGAACTTTAGACCACCAAGTACAATCTTAGAGCAGAAAAAGAAACCAAGATCTAGAAATCTTAAGTTAAATGCTCAATGTGTTACACATCTACTTCTTGACAAAGTATGACTAGAAACCGTGTGTTCTATCTAGTTAACAACTTTTATGGTTTCTTTAGTAATTAAAATATAAAAACCAAACACTGGTACAAACTTGAGATTTGCTAAATTTATTTAGAATTAACTAAAAAATCTTTAAAAAACATGTTACTACAAAGATTTCCTCCCTGTAAAGTGTTAAGGGAAATCTTTTAACCTGTATTTCAAGATTTGCTTTTTTTTTGGATTTTATTTGAGAGAGCGAGTGAGCATGCTTGAGTGTGCGAGCAAGGGGAGGGGGCAGAGGGAGGAGAAGCAGACTCTCCACTGAGCACGGAGCCCAACGTGGGACTCGATGCCAGGACCCTGGGATCATGACCTGAGCTGAAGGCAGATGCTCAACTGACTGACCCACCCAGGTGCCCCAGGATTTGCTTCTTAAAATAAATCACGCTAGAGGCTGGTAGAGAATTAATGGAAGACATAAGCTTCAAAATGGCTCTAATCAGAAGAGGAGGGTCAGGAGAGTAAGTAAAGTAAGTAAGTAAAGTAAACCTGCGGCATTAGCAATGAGACTCCAGTGGGACTCCAGGCGTTCTGAGGCCAAGGTATCACCAAATAGCCAACCACTCAAGATATCTTTAGAAGACTCAAATAGTGACCTACCACTGAAATCTCATTGGTTAAGCAATAAAATCATTTTGGGGGTAAAAAACTAAGGCTAGAGTATAAAAAAGCAGACAATAAGTAACCAGAGATTGCACAAATAAAAATCACTTCAGTGTTTCAAAGCCATGTGCACCATGTGGTAGAAGCACTACATGGCATCCAAGAGAGATAAAGATACACTTTGCCTAAAAAAATAATAAAAAAACCCAACCTAAAAGATACTTTAGAAAAACAAAATTATCTAATTTATCAATTAGTACTTATCTGAATCAACTCACTTAATCCTTATTACAACCCTGCAGGTAGATACTAATTTTTTCTTAAGATTTTATTTATTTGTCAGAGACAGAGAATGCACAAGCTGGGCGGGCGGCAGGCAGAGGGAGAGGGAGAAGCAGGCTTCCTGCTGAGCAGGGAGCCCGATGAGGGGCTCGATCCCAGGACCCTGGGATCAGCTTAAAGACTGAGCCACCCAGGCGCCCTATTAGTGCCTCCTAATTAAATAAGGGTTAATCTAGTCTGCTTCAGAAATGGTTCAATAGTCTACAATATTTATATCAACACTGGAGAAGAACTAAAAAAATAACAATTTTTAAGAACTGTATCAGGGTGGGACAGACGCATTTAAGATTTATTTATTTGGGGCGGGGGAAGTGCATAAGGTCGGGGGGAGAAGCAGAAGGAGAGGAACAAGCAGCCTCCACACTAAGCACAGAGCTCAATGCAGGGCTCAATCCCAAGACCCTGAGATCATGACCTGAGACGAAATCAAGAGTCAGATGCTTAACTGACTAAGTCACCCAGGAGCCCCAACAAAACTTTCATATTGGGGGCGCCTGGGTAGCTCAGTCGGTTAAGCATCTGACTTCGGCTCAGGTCGTGATCTCAGGGTCCTGGGATTGAGTCCTATGTAGGGCTCCGTGCTCAGTGGGGTGTCTGCTTGACCCTTTCCCTCTGCCCCTCTCCCCCAGTCATGCTCTCACGTAGGCTCTCTCAAATAAAATCTTTAAAAACAAAAAAAAACCCTTAAAAAAAAAACAAAACCCAAAAAAACCTTTCTTCTTCTTCTTAATATATTTCATTAAAGACCAGACCTGGGGTACCTGGGTGGTTCCATTGTTAAGCGTCTCCCTTCAGCTCAGTTCATGATCCCAGGGTTCTGGGATTAAGTCCCGCATCAGGCTCCCTGCTCAGCGGGAAGCCTGCTTCCCCCTCTCCCACTCCCCCTGCTTGTGTTCCCTCTCTCACTGTCTCTCTCTTTCTGTCAAATAAATAAATAAAAAATCTTAAAAAATAAATAAAGACTAGACCTAAATCACTGGAATGTTTTGAGTTAGTTAAGTAAAACTCAAAATATTCCAACAAAATACAAGTTTTCACTTTGGTGAAACAGCAAGTCCTGGCCTGGCCCCAGTCATAATCCAGGAGTCACAGGAAGTGCCTGTGAGTAGGACGTATATATTTTTCAAAAACATATTTACTTCTATGACAGTATCTGCCATGTAAGATTCAAGCACCTGATTACTGAAGATCATCTCATTATAAGGTACTCTCATTTTCCTTTGTCATGAAAACAGAATCATCTTAGTTTTAACCCAAAGCCAACTGCTTTAGGACAAAGACTTTGAGGGGGAAAAAACCTAAAAAACAAAACAAAAAACACCCCCCCCTCCCCAAACGACTTTGGTTTAAGAAACCAAGATCAGGACTTTGAACTTCTCAGCATTCTCTCTGCATACTAACTTCCATCAATTAGCAAAATTCTCAAGCTTTTCCTGTGCCATTAGCTTTATGTTGCCAAATTAATTTATGAGCCATATGTAGATGAAATATTACTATATAGTAGTCAAAATGCAAAGATCAGTGTGAGGCATACAGTGAGCTCAGAATACCATAAATCACCTCAAACAGCTGGATATACAACAGAAAAATACACCTTAAGAGATATGGTGGCTAATACTTACACAAGGCAACTGAGGTCTGCCAGATCGTCAATAAAATCAAACAACTGACTGATATCATATGTGATAGAGGGGCTGTTGGGATTCATTCTCTTCAGATGTTCTTCATACATTTTACAAACACCTAAGAGAGGAGAAAAACCAAGATCTTACAATTGTATAAACTTTAGATATGGATAGCATATATATAACATATATATAGCAATACCATAGTATTTTAACTTTTTTTAAGGATTTAATTTTTTAAAGTAATCTCTACACCCAACGTGGGGCTTGAGCCTACAACCCTGAGATTGAGAGTCACATGCTCCACTGACTGAGCCAGTCAGGCACCCCCTTAATATTTATTTTTATAAAGTTGGGCTGGGAAAAGAAAAGTAAGTTGGTCACTTTTGTTTTAACGTTTGTCACTAGCAAATTTCTTTTAATTTTATATATTCACCAGAATGTTAAGTATTTTATGCCTTAAAAATAAAATAAAATGATTACTTCAAGCCACTAGGTCTAAAAGAACTTTAAAGACTTGGCATATGAGAGTTCAAACAAGTGATGACAGTGTGAGTCTTATCAGGTTTTTCAATAAACAATATTCCTAAAGCCTCAGAATGAAGAAAAACACCGCATTTGGGAATGATGGATGACAAATAGAGGCCTTTCTATCCTGCTTTCAAATTCTGATACAATGCAAAAAACAAACAAAAACAAAACTGGCACCGAGGAAGAGATTGTCATGAGTACTTTAAAAGACTGGACTCTGGATTCAGAGACTTGAATTCTAGTTCTGTCCTTTACTAACGACTCCAACCCCAGAACTACTTGTCAAATGGTGAGAACAACAATATTCTCGATGGAGCTATGGTGAAGGTTATGCAAAATGATGCATGTAAGAGCATGTAGGTACTCAAATATAAGTCATACAAAGACAATGAACAAAATCACTGAGAGCAAGCACACATTAACATAATCATCTAAAGAGCACATTTAATTTTTATTCAGTGACATACTCCTGTTGTTCCCACACAATGGAAACATAATCTTTTCTGTCCATTCCCACTATCAAATGCTTTTAATACCACTATGATGAATGAACAAGCAAATAAATGTCATCTGGGAAAACATGTCCTATCCTCTACACTCAGGTCCTTCATGTATCTCTAAATTGACTTCGTAAATCTCCCAATAGGAAAAAAAAAACCCAAAAAACCACTAAGTAATATTCAACGACAGATCTATGAAAAGCTCTCTGAGTTAGGGTTTTTGACTGATACTGGTACACCACACCATGATCACACAGTACCACTCATGAGTTACTGAACCGAAAGGTCAAAGTAGAAAGGAAATAAAAACCAGGAAAATGAATTCACCATGTATCTCAGAAAGGCACTGACCCATTGCTACCATATTTAATGGTGAAAGACTAGATACTTTCCCACTCAGATTAGAAAGAACACTAGCATATCTACTCTGTCATTTGTAGTCAACATTGTACTGGAGGTTCTGGCCAGGGTGACTTGACAAGAAAAAGAAACAGCAGGCATTCAGATTGGAAAAAAAGAAGTGTAACTTCTCTCTTCACAGAGGACACGATCTTGTATACACAACATCCTAAGGAAACCACACACACACACGTGTGCACACGCGCAAAACCATTAGAACTAAAAAACGAATACAGCAGAACTGCAGGATATGAGCTAATATACAAAATTCAACTGTATTTCTATACCCCAACAATAAACGATCTGAAATTAAGAAAACAACTCCATGTACAACAGCATCAAAAAATAAAATTCTTAGGAATAAATTTAATAATAAAAAGCACAGAATGTACATTGAAAGCTACAAAATGTCACTTAAAGATTTAAATAAATGGAAGATCTCATGTTCATGGATCAGGAGACTTAATATTAAGATGGTAATGCTCCCCAGGGACACCCAAATGGCTCAGTCAGTTAAGCATCCAACTCTTGATTTCAGCTTAGGTCATATCTCAGAGTCCTGAGATCTGAGCCCCTCATCAGGCTCCCCCTGCTCATGCCTTCTCTCAAATAAATATTTAAAAAAAAAAAAAAAGATGGTAATGACCCCCAAAATGATCTATAAATTCAATGTAATCCCTATCAAAATCCAACCTAGTTTTGCAGAAATTGACAAGCTGATCTTAAATTTGATATGAAAATACAAGAGGCCCAGGATAACCCAAAAGATCTAGAAAAAGAACAAAGCTGGGAAGACTCACACTTACCAATTCCAAAACTTACTATGAAACTACACTAACAATGACAGTATGGTACTGCTTATACATAAGTATGGGCATACAGATCAATGGAATAGAAAAGAGGTCCACAAATAAACCCTCACATTTATGGTCAATTGTTTTTTGACCAGGATACAAAGACAAAACTTGATAAAGAAAGAACAGTCTTTTCAACAAATGGTGGTAGGACAACTGGAGACTCACATGCAAAAGAATAAAGTTGGGCCCACACTTCACATCATAAATGGCCCAGAGACCTAAATGTAAGAGCCCAAACTATAACACACTTGGAAGAAAATACAGGCACAGATTTTCATGACTTTGAACAAGGCGATGGAATCTCAGATATGGCACCAAAACCATGAGAGGAAAAAAATAAATTGGAGTTCATCAAAATTTAAAACTTTTGTGCTTCAAAGGGCACTATCAAGAAAGTGAAAAGATAAGCCACAGACTGGGAGAAAATCTTTGCAAAACATATATCTTGATAAAGGACTAGCATCCAAAAAAAGAACTCCTAAAACTCAATAATTAAAAAAAGTAAACACCCGGGTGCCTGGGTGGCTCAGTTGGTTAAGCGACTGCCTTCAGTTCAGGTCGTGATCCTGGAGTCCTGGGATCGAGTCCCGAATCGGACTCCCTGCTCCGCGGGGAGTCTGCTTCTCCCTCTGACCCTCCCCCCTCTTGTGCTCTTTCTGTCTCATTCTTTCTCTCTCAAATAAATAAATAAAATCTTTAAAAAAAAAAGTAAACACCTCAATTAAAAAGTAGGCAAGGGATCTGAAAAGATACCTCACCAAGGAAGATATACAGATGGCAAATAAGCATGATGCAAAAAAAACTACAAATTAAAACAAGATATCGCCATATACCTATTAGGATGACAGAAATCCAAAACACTGACAGCACCAAATGCTGCGAAGGATGTGGAGCAAGAGGAATTCTCATTCATTGCTGGTGAGAATGCAAAATGGTGCAGCGACATCTCAAGATAGTTTGTCAGCTTTGTACAAAGCTAAACACAATCTTACCATATGATGCAACAATCACATTCCTTAGTTTACCCCAAGGGGTTGAAAACTTAGGTACACACAGAAACCTGCACTCGAATGTTTGCAGCAGCTGTATCATAACTGCCAATACCCGGAAGCAATTATGATGTCCTTCAGTAGGTGAATGGAAAACCAAACTGTGGTATACCCAAATGACAGATTATTCAGCAATAAAAAGAAATGAGCTATTAGGCCATGAAAAGGTACTGAAGAATCTTAAAAGCACACTCTTTGGGGGCGCCTGGGTGGCTCAATTCATTAAACGTCTGACTTGGGCTCAGATAAGGATCTCAGGGTCGGTCCTGGGATCCCTGCTCAGCGGGGAGTCTGCTTGTCTCTCTCCCTCTGCCCCTCCCCCTGCTTGTATGCTAACAAATAAATAAGTAAAATCTTTAAAAACAAACAAAAAACCCCACTGTTCTGTGAAAAAGCCAACCTGAAAAAGCTATATACTGTATAATTTCAATTACCTGACATTTTGAAAAAGGTGATGCTATGGAGACATTAAAACGGTAAGTGGTTGCCAGAGGTTTGGAGGGAGGAACAGGTGAAGCACTAGATTTTTAGGGCAGTAAATGGTAGATACCTGTCGCTACATAAGCCCAAACCCATAAAATGTCCAAAGCAAAGACTGAACACTAATGTAAACTATGGCCTTTAGTCAATAATGTATCAGTACTAGTTCTACAATGGTAACTAATGTATCACACTAATACAGGATGTTAAGTAGAAGGGGAAACTGGAAGGAGAGGGTAGAGAAGAAGGGGTGTGATAGAATTCTCTGTACTTGTTAGTCAATTTTCCTGTAAACCTACAACTACTCTAAAAAAACTAAATCTATTAATTTAAAAAGACATGGAAGAACCTCAAATGCATACTGCTGAGTGAAACCAGCCAGTCTGAAAGGGCGACATATGGTAATGATTCCAACTCTATATGACATTTTGGAAAAGGCAAACTATGGAGGGGACAGTAAGACCAATAGTTGTCAGGAGGCAAAGGGTGAAGTGGGGAGGAGGAATGACAGGTGGAGCACAGGAATTTTTAGGTAAGTGAAAATTGTTCTGTATGATACTGTACCAGTGGATATATGATGTTATGCATTTGGTAAAACCCACAGAACTGTACAACACGAAGAATGAGCTTTAGGTTAATAATAACAGACTTCAGTTAATAGTAGACTTTAGTTAATAATAATGTATCAATGTATCAATACTGGGTTCATTGGGGTGCCTGGGTGGCTCAGTTGGTTAAGCATCTGTCTTTGGCTCAGGTCATGATCTCAGGGTCCTGGGATCAAGCCCTGTGTCCAGCTCCCTCCTCAGCAAGTAGTCCGCTTCTCCCTCTGCCTCCCCTCCGCCCACCCCCCCCCCCCGCCCCCGGCTTGTGCTTATGTGCACTCTCTCTCTCAAATAATTCTTAAAAAAAAAATTGGGTTCATCAGCTACAAACGTACCACACCAATGTAAGGTGTTATTAATGGGGGAAACTGTGGAGGTGGGGAAAGGGAGTACAAGGGAACCTTAAACTGCTCTAGAAATAAAGTGTATTAATTAAAAAGAAAAAGTTAGGCTTCACTAAAATCAGCAGAGGTTGGCAGAGTACCTGCAGAATCAAAGACCAAACATAATAATACAGATAAGGCACTAACGTGCCAAGGCAGCACGTGCACAAAGTCTACCATAATGGTCAGCAGAGGAAGGGTCCTGAAATGAGGGAAGAACAAGAGCTGCTCTTCTTTTAAAATTAAAGAGAATCTGCAATCAGGAAGGCATGGTGCCAACTTAACCTAGATGTCTCTAGTTATTACTAGTTTCTTCCCACAGATCTACCCACTGTTGGCTTTACAAGGACAGATTTTAAGGCTAACCCAATTAGCTTTGGATAATCAACAAATTGAGAGACATGCCCAGCAGCAAAAACAGTGAATATAAAATCTTTATAGAAAGAAGTGAAGAATGGACAATTTGCTAAAAAGGGTACAGAATGTGCACAACTGGTTTACTTGATATAATGATTAAATGTAAGGATGAATCCAATTTGTGATGATCCAATCTATGTGCTCTCATCTAATGGTTTACTGAGTAAAGAAACATTAAGGGCTAATAGTTTCCTTCAGGGTGGTGTCAGCTTACCAAATGCATAATAAATTATACTTATTTGGTTCAATTTGCCTTTATTCTCTGAGCTAACTTTTATTTTCTAACACTCTGATGGAATGTAACCAAACCTCAACAGCTTTTAATGTTTATTTGTTCAATGAGCAGACTAATAGGTTCTGAAGGTATCCCTAGAGCCTGTCTTAACAACTCTATAGTGCTTGAGTTTAACCAGAATACATAAGGAATAACTGTTAAGATATTTACGTATCACAACAAATACTGGAGTATCAACATAACAAAGGGAGGCTTCAGAAAGTCATTCATTGTAATCATGAGCTGGAAAAAAAAATATCTGCAGCAGAAAGATAATATATATAATCAATGTTTCAATATTCAACAAATATGGTCCTTAATATCCTCCTTCCCTGTTCAAATTAATAATTCAAGAAATCTGGAGGAAAAACAAGTCCAGTTCCTAAATGAGACATGTTCTAATAGTGAAGGTTGGGAAAACAAAAATAAAAACTTGATTAGTGTTTAAACTCACCTTCCATGCATTCATTCACAGATTCATAGTCAGCATAAGTTCTGCCTTCTGGCCTCTTGGTAGGCTGTACCAGCAAAATGGTGTGAGACTGCAGGGGGAAAAGTGATTTCAACGTAAGTTTCTAACTCATATTTGAGAAATTCATAGTATGATATAAAATCCCCAGTCATGACACAATGATTGGTTATTAAAACACTATTAGGGTGCTTGTCCTACATTTAAGCCTTTGTGTAAGCGTGGTGTCAGAAGGTGGACTGATAGCTTCTCTGTAAGGACTCCCAGTCCTTTTTTTTTAAGATTTTATTTATTTACTTGAGAGAGAGAGGGCACGAGCGAGAGCACAAGCAGGGGGAGCAGTACAGGGAGAGGGAGAAGCAGACTCCCCACTGAGCAGGGAGCCCGACATGGGGCTCGATCTCATGACCTAAGCCGAAGACAGCCACCCAACCAAACGAGCCACCCAGGCACCCCAGGTCTCCCAGTCCTTAAGGGCTGTTTTCTCCAACTGTTGTACTTACTGCCTGTAAGCAATCAGCATAAGCTACCTTGTACTGTTTTTTTTTTTCTTTCCTTTCTCCCCAACTAGATCATACTATATTTTGTGAGGAACATAAGTATGTGTGTAGATGTGACTCCACAGTTGTGCTAAGGTTGGAAAAAACATAAATCGGATCCAGTGCTTACAGTCATTAATAGTGTTTCCCTTTTTCTCCTTTTATCAGTCTACATCTGAGTTTTTATCAAGGGACTTAATAGGGCTGGAGATAGAAAGTGACCAGTGGAGACAGAAAACCTAAGTGGGTTTATGAGAGCACAAGCAGAGGGAGAGGGAGAGGGAGAAGCAGACTCCCCACTGAGCAGGGAGTCCGACGTGGGGCTCGATCTCATGACCTAAGCCGAAGACAGCCACCCAACCAACTGAGCCACCCAGGTGCCCCAGGTCTCCCAGTCCTTAAGGGCTGTTTTCTCCAACTGTTGTACTTACTGCCTGTAAGCATTCAGCATAAGCGACCTTGTACTGTTTTTTTCTTTCCTATCTTTCTCCCCAACTAGATCATAAACCCACTTAGGTTTTCTATCTCCACGTTCACTTTCTATCTCTAGCCCTATTAAGTCCCTTAATAAAAACTCAGATGTAGACTGATAAAAGGAGAAAAAGAGAAACACCATTAATGACTGTAAGCACTGGATCTGATTTATGTTTTTTCCAACGTGAAGGCAGAAGATAAATGGGCAGTATAAAATTAATATATAGTTAACATTACCCTAGAAAAACCATTAAGCTATTCACCCAGTAGATGACTCACCTTAAGAGGCTATACTATCTCAAAATCACGTATTTTTAAACACTAGAATCACACGAAATAGATGATCAACTGTGACAACTGTGAATATGCCTGAAGAACAGCAGATAGACTTAACATCTTCCACCTCATCATGCTCAGTAGGGGGCATGTTTTTGTTAGTGGGTCTATTTCAGTTTCTCAATCTCTGTACTTTTACAATTTGGGCTTGAAGGGTCCTCCTTATAGAGGTAGTCCTGTGCACTGTAGGATGTTTAGAAGCATCCCTGGCCTATTCCCACTAAATACCAGTAGCACTTGAACCCCCTGCCTCCTCCTAGGCAAAACTGTGACAACCAAAAATGTCTCCAAACTATTGGTCCTATCGAAATTATGGCCCCTTCAATCTTTTGCCAAGTGTGTAAAGTCAATTAATTAAATGCCAAGTATGATGCAACCTCACTGTACACCCAGTCTTCAAACTATTCACATTCTTCTCTTTTACTGTACTATTATTTTGGGGTCCAAAAAATCCTTTACGACAGGTCCCCCAAACTGTTTTGAAATGATCAGAATTTTCAACCATCAAGATATTGGAACTGAATGTTGAGGCCTAGAGTTTCTGAATAAGCACCAAAAAAACCCCGTACTCTGAACACTATATAAAAAGCAAAGAAATTGCTCATATTCCTCCCTCCCCATCAAGAACTAACTCATTCTGATGAAAAGTTTGAGAGGATTTGAGATAAAAATAGACGCTGGTGACAAGAGATGAAAGGTAATTGGCTTTTGTTAAATAAGCATTATAAACCAGAGAAAGCATTTTATTAGATTATTTGTTATACAGAAATTTTTTCTAAGTCACTTCCTCAAAAAAAAAAAAAAGTTTCGATGGGTCAGATGTTGAGAAGAAAATAATTTTATAGAAACCACACTAGCATTCCTGCAGTAGGGCTCGCTCTGTATATTAGTCACACCAGTTGCTACTATATTAATTTTGTTCTCATTCTAATGCAAATTAAGGGACTAATTTACTTAAGAGAGTAAAGATATGGAAATGGCTATTCAGTATGCTACTGTTTATATCTAGTCTTAGAATGAACTTCTGACAAAGCTCACTATTTTCAATACTTACTACCCAAAGATTAGGATTAAAAACTAAGAACAAAAAATGACTAAATTTACAAATCTGTAATTGAAACGAGTATTATTTTTAAGTGGCAGTGCTTTCCTATTAACATTTTAAGATCATAAAACCTCCCAAATCAGTTTTGATCACCTTCTTCTTACTGGAGCTATTTTCGAGGCTGTTTGGTTTTATTAAAAAACAAATATATATGCAAAATATAAGTACATATAGACAAATACATATATACTTAAATTTCTCACAACAGAAAAAAAATTGCAAAATCTAAATCAGGAAAAGATATGCAGAATTACCTTAATAAAATTCTTATTCTCTCTGATTACCAGGCACAAGTCAATCACTTTAATAGTTAATCCTGACTTACTTTTTATAAGTCTCACACACGAATTCTAAGAATCATTCTGCTACAGAACAATACATATGATTTGCACATTAGCTTCAAATGCTTCTCCCAAACTACCAAAACAAAACAAAACACCAAACAACCCACACCTAAAGCTTTTATCTTTAATAAAGCAAAGGTATTTAAGACTATTGAACCAATAACTGTTTTACAGACAAATTCTAATTTTTAATGCTACTTGGACTGAGAAGGAATTATCACTGATATCTGCCCAACAAGAATGGGTTAATTGCTGTCACTTCCTCAGATTTTAATCTAAGCATTATAACACAATACCAAATAGGGACATAAAAGGCAAAGAAGGAAACTAAGAGATCAAAGACTTGTCCAAGGTCACATTGCTAGTTATGACAAAACAAGAACTGGAAACCCAGTCTTCTAATCCTAGTCCTCTCTGGGAAACCATGTTGGGTCAAACATTGAAACATTTCAATTCAGAAAAGTACAACCTCAAAAAGTTCCTTCCCAACAACAGCTGCATAACTTGTTAACAGTAACTGCGGCAATCAGAAAACGAAAGCTGAAGTGTGGAAGTAACCATGATTCCTCATAATCCCTGTGGAGCATCTCCTTTTTGGTGGAATAAAATAAAAAATACAAACAAAATACCCAGTCACTCCACTACCACCCCGATCAGATTCTAAGGAACCCTCAGCTGAGCCTATCTTTTCAGCTTTCAGTCCCAAGGGAATGAGTACGAACAGGATTGAGAGCTGGGAGAAACGCCAAATCAGGCATCTGGAGTCTTGGAAAAGAGAAAAAACGTTGTATGTATATTTAAAGACAGAGCACAGCAAAACAAAAGAGAATAGTTGAGAAAGCGCACTACAAAGCGAAGACGACCCCTCCCGGCCCACACGCTGGGTGCAGTACACTGAATCTGTCAGCTTTGGTAACAGGTTTGTCAGACACCCCTCGGCCATTGTTCCTACATTGGGCCAGAGAGTCTGGAAGGAAAAAGCAGCATCCCCACGCCTGCCTCTACCAAGCTGCAACTGGGAGAAAGCGCATCCTCCACACCGCACGCCTCGCCGGAGCCCGCAGGCGGGCGCGCAAACGTAGGGCGGACCCGGGCGCCGGGGCCTAGTGCCAGGCCAAGCGTCTCCGCGGCGGGAAGGGGAAGGGTCCAGCCACAAGCTGGTGGGCCGGGAAGCTGCACGCTCGCGCTGGATGGGGTGGGGAAAAGATGTACAGGGCTGGGACCGCCCCGGAGGCTGGGGGACCGGGGAGCCGCTGAGGCCTTTCTCACCATCGCGCCAAACTCTCTCGCTGCAGCCGCTGCCGACACCGCCGCCGCACACGAGCTTAGCCGCAACGCCGCCAACAGCCAATCCCCGCGAGAGGAGCCGCCGGAAGTCGTCAGAAACGCACCGCGAAAGAGCCTTTTGGACCATAGAGGCGCGCACATTTCCGGCAGCTAGAGCGGATACTGACTCTGTCTCCCCCATCTTGGATAAGGGCGATGACATACAAAGGGAATGGCTGCGGAACTTAAAAAGTACCATTTCTTCTCAAAACACTGTCTTCCTTACTCTCGTTATTAGACGTGCGGCTAGAGTGAACAAAGATATAGACTCTGACACCAGACATCTTTCATTAGCCCTACTCAAAAATGGCGGTAGCATAAGACTCCCGGGCCATAGGTCGGTTGTAACCCGGAGGTATTCTTCTAAAGGAGGGGGCGGTGAAGCAATCCGGAAGTGGATGTAATGAAGAGGTGCCACTTGGCGGCCATGGCAGCTGTAGTATCGGTGGCTCCGGGTCAAGGCCCAGCGGAGTGGAGTAATATGGGCAGCATCGGGTATAGGGCAGAGACAGCTTCATATCAGCTTCGCTGCTGAACCCCTGAGCCCATCGTTAGAGACCTGCAGGACTCTTTCCCCATTCTAGACTCGGAGAGTTGGCTGGCACTGGTGGGCTGGTCCCAGGCTGGGGGGGACTGCCCCAGGGACATAGGGGCGCCGAGAGAAAGAACAAGTTTGCTTGGGTTTTCCTCCTTTTCCTGCTGCCCCCTGGGACGTTGTCTGTGGAGGGAGTGGGCCCATTGTGCCACCATTCCGACCATTGAAGAAATCGCTCTTTCGCATACCTTTAACTGTTAACCGTAGGGAATCCAGTGACTGGCATCTGAAAACGCAGGGTCCGGGACCTGAGATTGCTGGAAGTTCTGTCTGGTGCTAATATCAGGAAAAAGGGGCTGTTTCCAGGTGCGTTCCAGAGAAGGGTTTCGTGAACACATCTGCTGGTGGGGAGGACGAAAGAACTGGAAAGTCCGCTTGTTCTCTTGGGAACACCACACGCGTTTAAGAACCTAAGGATCCTTTGAAGCCGCTGAAAATTTGTAGTCTGCTGGCGGTGGGTAAATAAAGGAGGACAGAATGGATGATTTCATCTCCATTAGTCTGTTGTCTCTGGCTATGTTGGTGGGATGTTACGTGGCTGGAATCGTTCCCTTGGCTGTTAATTTCTCTGAGGTAAGAAATTCTCAATTTTCTGTCAGCTGTCAGGATGGCTGCTAGGAAGTAGTGACAGTTGTAAAGGGAAGCTGCTTCCCCAATTAATCTCAGAGCAAAGGTCTTACTAAGGAGGGCTATCTTAAAAAGATGTATAGCATTTCATAATAGAAACGAACCTCTTTTTAAGCACTAGAGTCCTTAATTTGGGGTGGGTGGATCCACCCAAGATCCTGGGGTACTCTGAACCTTGTGAAATGGCACACAAAAATTTAGGGCTCTGTGCTTTTTCCTGGAAAGAGAAACCATAACATTCTTTTGATTCCCAGAGGTTCCAAGGAATCGAGGTTCCAGATTGCTATCAAGAAACATAAATGGAGAGGGGCGCCTGGGTGGCTCAGTTGGTTAAGCGACTGCCTTTGGCTCAGGTCATGATCCTGGAGTCCCGGGATCGAGTCGCGTCGGGCTCCCTGCTCGGCGGGGAGCCTGCTTCTCCCTCTGACCCTCCCCCCTCTCATGTGCTCTCTCTCTCTCATTCTCTCTCTCAAATAAATAAATAAAATCTTTAAAAAAAAAAAAAGAAACATAAATGGAGAATATTATTTGTCAATATGCATAGAAATCAGGATAACTCCTCTTTTTGAGAAAATGAAGCATAGTTTTTTGGGGGGGAAAGGTAGTTTTTTGGATTAGAATCCAAAAAAGTTTTCTGGTGATTTGAATTTTTTGTATTAGAATGAAGATAAGAGAAAAACTAAATTAAATTGTTCTTAACTCACATTTTCTTTTAAAGAAAGAGGGCATTGGAATGGATATTTGAAGTTGTTTCACATCTTTGCTTAGAAGTGAATTTTTTGTTAATATGTTTTGACATTTGGTTAATTTGTTCATTTGTTATTACTTGAACAAACATTAGTGGAAGAAAGATGAAAGCATTGTTCAGTGAAAATGCAGGTAAGTTCTTCATAAAGAGTTCACAGCATGCACAGTGCTCAAAAGATTTAGGGAGAAAAACTACTACATTTGGAGGGAACAGGATTTCATGAGTATCTTGGGGTTCAGCAGTAAAATAGGCCCAGTTTCACCGCCAGTCCTGAAATAGCTTCATGAAAGAGCAAACTGGTAGTCATACCAAAACTAGCCCACAGACTTACTTTGTTAGATAGCAGAGTATTTTTATTATTGTTATTGATTTTTGTCTGTATTTTCTCAAGGCAACAGTTGGCTAGAGCTGACTAGCCGTAGATTGTCACAGTCCTCCTTGACTGTGAAGCCTACCTCACTTACTTGGGCCACCTGTCCAGTACTTTGTGAGCCTGCTCCTCCAACTATCTGGTAAATGACCACTTCTTGTTTTTGTTTAATTTCCATTCCATTGCAGACCAATATATTTATAAAAATTAAATACTAAGAAAATGAAATGGAAAAAAAGACATATAAAATATAAGCCCAAATGTAGTGTTATTATATTCAATAGACATACTCCTCTATGTCTGTTACTCCTATAATTGTAAGGCTTTGTCTCATTTTCATACTTTCTTTGTTGCAGACCAGTTTGGATTATAATGCCACATTCTTCATGTGTTAAAATAGTATGGACCCATAGGTATGCAGATGAAAGTAATGCTGCTCTTTCTTCAGTAAAGAATTTAAGATATTAGTAATGCACTAATTTCCCAGGAACTATCTGGGACAGGTAGTATAGTTCAAAATCAGTGTCACTATTTGAGGCAAGCTATTTAACATCCAAATCTCTTCTATTAAATGATCTTATAGGATTGTTGTGAGGATGTAATGAATTAATATGAGCGCAAGACTGTATTCTAGAACATAATAAGAACTTTAGAAAATGTTGAGGATTGTTCTTAATGATTATGAAAACTTCTTTAAGGTTTTCATTTTTAGAACTTTGTTCAAAATTATAATTTTTAAGCCTTTATTTGGAACAGACTTCTAATAATGGGTAAACTCCTCCATCTCCCTCTCCAGTTACTGGAAGCTTCTCAGCAATTTGTTTTGGATCTGAAAGGTCTAGTTTGGTGGTTGGCATTCCTATTCACCATGAGTGTTCCATTTGGAACAGCCTTCTCCTTTAGTCTCCCTGCCTTGTAGTATTTTTCTTAGTATTTTCTTAGTATTTCTTAGTATTCTTTCTTTTCATTAATTTTCATTTTAAGTCTTGTTTTGTTTTTCATGTGTTAAAAAGTTTTGTGTCTAACTGTAATAACTGACTCATTCAATAATAGATATCTTTGGGGCTTTGAGTTACCAACAAATCAAACATTTGTGTCTTTTGTTCAGCCAGTATGCTCTTCTCCTACAATTGGTTCTTTTTGAAATAGATGTGACAAAGTTGCATTTTTCAGGGCTTTTGCGTTGTCTGGTATGTTAACGTTTTATTCTCTTCAGATAATGCAATAGATATTAATGTTATGTCTGTTTGGAATTTCATTTCTAAAATAAAACATTTTATACTTTGCATTCTAATTTACCCGTGTCTGGAAAGCAATCAGTAATTTTGCCTTTCCTCAGATTATTGTCTTATAAGGTTATTGTTTCATAAGTATCTTTGCTTGATAAAAGTATTTGGATCAAATAAAATCTAGATAAAATCTGATTGAATATTTTCCTGAAAAACTTTCTTTTCCCTAGGATATTCTATGGATAAGTGTTATTGAAATTTATCTGCTTAATAATATTAATAATAGGTAACTTACTGAGCTCCTTCTGTGTAGTGCCAGGCACTGATGGCGCATTGTCTTATTAAATCAGGAGGAGACTGTGAGATAGATACTGTTAAACCTCACTTTTCAGATGTGCACACTCCAGCTCAGAGAGTATGGTAGACACTGGTAGAGATGGGATTTGAAACTAAGTCAGTTTGATTACCAATCCAAAGCACTTGACCATTAGATGGTATTTGTTTTTCTGATGAACACTGTAAAGAAGGAATGAAAGTACCATGGATCTAAATTGGCACCTTAGCTCCCCAAATTAGGAATGTCTTAACACCACTAACATTATCTCCATTAGCTCTCCAAATTAGAAATATCTTTAACATCACTGATGTTCTCCCTTCCACAGTATATCTCCTACCTTGTGTTTTGTCAGTGTAGCAGAATTGAAACTACAGAGGTAAACCATCTTCAAATAGCACTGAAACCTATAAGAAAGAGTGGAATGTCTTAGATGCCCTTTAAATCGACACCTGCCAAGTTAGAATCTGAAGCAATTCCCATTTTGAACTATCCAAAATTAATTTCGTACTTGATGTCTTTTTAGTCAAGACAGTTCTAAATTGTGATATTCAAGAATTCACATCCTTTTTGAGGGAAGAAGACCTGAAATGGATTCTGGAATGCTTCTGTATGTGACAGTCTTAACCTTTCCTTTAATTGTAGAAGAAGTGCAACTTTGTTGAATGATAACAAGGTTTAAGATCCTCTGTAGCTCAGTTTGGAATTCCAGGTAACAAGTAGTAATGCTAAGTGTAAGTACAGGTATTTCTTAAAACCTATGACAGAATTCTAGAAGTCTCAATCCTCCTCAAATACTAATATTGAATGTCTAATTTTATTGAAATAAAATAGAATTTATAGGAATAGGTATCAGTTGCTCTGGAAATTCTTCTGCCCCATTGTATGGATTTTTAAGTGATGACATCTTGGGGTTAACTACTAGATAAGTACATCAGACTATCTATTGCAAGCTCTATATTTCTCTAGGGGTCGGTTTTCTAGTAACCAAAAAATTATACCCTGGCTTCTGCACCTGTATGTTTCCTTCATTAATTTTTCTTGCATTTGACAAAGGCAAATTGGGGAAACAAGATGGGTGCTAAAAGCAAAAAAATGAAACAATGAAATGGATTTTGTAGTGAAGCAGTTTAGCATTGTGTTTAAGAGTATAGATTCTGGGATGAACCTAGAGGGTATTATGCTAAGAAAAATAAGTCAGTCAGAGAAAGACAAATACCGTATGATTTCACTCATGTGGAATTTGAGAAACAAAACATGAATATAGGGGAAGAGAAGGAAAAATAAGACGAAAATAGGGAAGCAAACCGTAAGAGGCACTGAACTCTAGGAAACAAACTGAGAGTTGCTAGAGGGGAGGTAGGTGGGGGGAAGGGGTAATTGGGTGATGGGCATTAAGGAGGGCACTTGATGTCATGAGCACTGGGTGTTATATGCAGCTGATGAATCACTAAATTCTACCCCTGAAACTAATAATACACTATGTGTTAACGAAATTGATTTTAAATACAGAGAAAAGAAGAGTATAGATTCTGGAGCTAAATTATGTAGATTCAGATTGTGGCTCTGCCATTTGCCTGCCTGTTGTGAACCTGGACAAATTACTTGAACTTTTGTAAAGTGAAGATAATAGAAGTATCTATCTCATAGGATTGTTGTGAGGATTAAATGAATTGATATATATGAGGTGATATAATAGAACATGCTTGGCATAGTAAGTACTTAATAAATATTAGTTATTATAATAGAGATGAAGGAGAATATTGGTAGCACCTCTTTTGTGTAGAACTTGTCCATCCAGAAACTTCATTAATCTACAGCACCAGAAAAGTCTGTGAGTAGCTAAATAGGTAGCCTAAAGAGCAAGCATTTTACTTGCTCTCTTCTGTTCTTGGCTGTCACTTGGCTTCTGTGTATCTTTTTTTGTAACTCTAGTAGGTTAGTGTGCCAGTTATCAATGTATTGCCTCTCAGCTCCAAATTTACTCTTCATTGACTACTCTGCAGAAATGGATATGGGCCCTTTAAGTATTTTTTCCTTTGCCAGCTGGCCCAGTAGAGGATACTGGCGAGAAAGAGGAAGGGTTTTTCCTTCTTGGTCCGTGCTTGCTTCTAGGCAACTACTCTGGCAGCTATTCTTATGGCACAGGCAGCCAGCCTCCCCGGTGCCCAGCTTCCCCAGTGCAGGCTCCTGCAGCATACACGTTTGGCTTCTCTGGCCTCCAGCTTGGCTTCTCCAGGGCCCAGCTCCGGCACTGCAGGCAGGTTTTCAAGCCGTAGACTCCTGCTGAACACATACTTCTCCAGCGCCCAGCAGTCAGTAGTTCTCACTGGCACCACCCTGCCTTGGGTAGTTTTATAGGATAGGAGAGTCTCTCCAGTAAGACACTTTCCCATGGCGCGCCTGGGTGGTTCAGTTGGTTAAGCGGCTGCCTTCGGCTCAGGTCATGATCCCAGGGTCCTGGGGTCAAGCCCCGCATCGGGCTCCCTGCTCAGTGGAGAGTGTGCTTCTCCCTCCCCCTCTGCCTGCCTCTCTGCCTACTTGTGCTATCTCTCTGTCAAATAAATAAATAAAATCTTAAAAAAAAAAGACACTTTTCCATGAACAGCTTTCTCTAACAGCCAAGAGTGCAGATTTCCAGCAAGTTCCACCAGTGTGGCGCCACAGAAACTTCTCTGCCTCTAATATTGTGCTTTATAATCAGTATAGAGTTGGTCTTCCTATTTCTGCCACAGAGGTCCTAAAACCCTTGGAATTTCCAAAGTGATGAGAGCCATAAAGGTGTCTTTTGCCATGTGAATGAGATGGTTTTTAGAATGCCCCTAGGTAATCTAAGGTTGGAGGCCGGTTGCCAGGAGAACCAACCATGTGATTGGAAGGTTGGAACCTTCATTCCCAACCTGGAAGGGAGAGGGGCCGGAGGTTAAATCAATTGCCAGTGCCAATGATTTACTCAATCTTGCCTGTGTAATGAAGCCTTCATAAAAACCCAGAAAGACAGGGATCAAAGAGCTTCTAGATTGATGAACACATGGAGATGCTGGGAGAGTTTTATGCCTGGAGAGGGCTTGGAAGCTCTGTGCCCTTTCCCCATACCTGGCCCTGTGCGTCTCTTCCATCTGGCTGTATCTGAATTATATCTTTTTTATAATAAACCAGTTAATCTAATAAGTAAAATGTTTGAGTTCTGTGATCCACTGTGGCAGATTAATCAAACCCGAGGAGAGGAGGTCAGTCAGAAACATAGGTGACAACCTGGACTTGGACTGGTATTGAATGTAGCTGGGGCGCAGGGGCACGAGAGCACCCGGCTCCAGGGGGTCCCAGACACACCAGGTTTGGCCACTTGCTGCTGACAAAATCCGAAGGCAGAGAGATGAATGATGGTGAAACGAGAAAGGAGTTTATGTCAGTGAGGCCAACACTGGGAAGACAGCGGACTAGCGTCTCAAAGACAGTCTCCAAAGTGCTGCAAATACTTCCAGGTTTATATGAGGAAAATGTGGGGCAAAGGTCGGTGGGTGTGTGCAGGTGGGCAGCAGACCGTCATGGCCTTGGAGTCAGTTATACAGGGTCTTGCTGTCTCAGGGCAGCCCTTATTGTTCAAGGGGGTAGTTTTGGTTCCTGTCAGGGGATGCTTTGCCTGCAGGGTCTTTTGCCACAGTTAAGAGGTAAGCTGGAAAGAAGAACTTGATCAGTTAGAAAGGTTGAGGTCAAAATGGAGGCAGTTGATGTTCTCTTTCATGAAGGTGGGGTGCAGTCTTATAGGACAGAACCCTTAACCTGTGGGATCTGATGTCTTCACGCAGATAGTGTTAGAATTAAGTTGGACTGTGGTACACCCAGCTGGTGTCCCAGCATTGCTTGGTGTGGGGACCCCCCCCAACACACACACATCAGAATTTGTCCCAGAATCTCTTACTGCTCTTCATTGAGCCCCAGCCATGCCCTTTCTAGCAGGGTTTGGATCTCCGCCCACTTGGGACATCTTCTTTGACCACTCTTACCTCAGTCCTATAGTAGGCACTTCTTTTATCTGCTGTTATTCTTATATTCTTTAGAGTTCTGTCCTATTAGTTATTTTCTCATTATTCTGTCCCCTGTTTTAAACTTGCTCTGTTCAAATTATGATTTCTCTTTCTTGATTGGACCCTGACTAATACAACTAGGTAATGGGTCATAAACGTCAGTAACTGCTAAGGCTGAACAGTGAATCAGGCCTGGAGTAAGATAAAACAGTTCAAGTGCCACAATATGTGGTAGCTGACCTTGAGTGTCAGTGCCTGGGAGTCATGAGGGAGTGGCGAGAACTGTGGTCATCTGAACGTGTGTCATTGGACAACCTCAGTCTTGGTGTGGCCAAATCATCCTACTTTTCAGAAGCTGGAAATCAGGGGCGCCTGGGTGGCTCAGTCATTAAGCGTCTGCCTTCGGCTCAAGTGATGATCCCAGGGTCCTGGGATTGAGCCCCACATCGGGCTCCCTGCTCAGCGGGGAGTCTGCTTCTCCCTCTCCCACTCCCCCTGCTTGTGCTCTCTCTCTCGCTGTATCTCTCTCTGTCAAATAAATAAATAAAATCTTTAAAAAAAAAAAAAAAGCTGGAAATCAGGGTTTTTACATGACATGTTTTGAATTTTACATTTTGGCTATTAAATCAAGTATTGTTACATCACTCTGTGGGCCAAGCCACCCGTGTTTATGAGTTGCCAGTCTATAACCTCTGGGCTGGACTGATTTCTAAGCTCTTCGAAAACTAGAAACAGCAAACTAGAAGGGGTGGGGGAAGCAAGTAGAGGAAATACATCACAACATGACAAGAGGGGGAGACTGGAAAACATTTCAGATTATTACAGAAGGTCAAAGTGCAGTTGTTTAGAACCACTTAATAAAGGGGAAGACATCTCCAAGTATACATTATTGAGGGCATTGTGCTCTCTGACCACAGTACAATAATTAATAGTAATAATAGCTACAGTGTTAATTTATGTGTCAAGTTCTGTGTTGATTTTAACAGTAACCTTGAGAGGGAAGAATTCTTGTCCTGTTTGTAGATGAGGAAACTAAGCTCAAACTGAGTTTACTAAGTTCAAAGCCGTTATTTATATAGCCTCTAAATAAATGAACAAATTTTTTTTTTTTTTTTTAAAGCTTGGCTGTGGGGCGCTTGGGTGGCTCAGTAGTTGGGCGCCTGCCTTCGGCTCGGGTCATGATCCCAGGGTCCTGGGATCGAGCCCTGCATGGGGCTCCCTGCTCCGCGGGAGGCCTGCTTCACCCCTCCCACTCTCCCTGCTTATGTTCCCTCTCTCGCTGTGTCTCTCTGTGTCAAATAAATAAAATCTTAAAAAAAAAAAAAAAGCTTGGCTGTATAATAGAGGCTCTTTGTGAAAATTTAGAAAATATGATAATTTGTAAAAGGAAAATAATATCATCTATTATCCCACTGTCCAGTGACAATTGCTAGTAACATTTTTTATTTCTTTCCATTCTTTTTTTTCTATTTGTCTGCATTTTTAACGTGGTTAATTATGTGGTTTATATATAATTTTACATTCTCCCTTCTTTTACCTGGTAGTATAACATAAGCGTTTTATTTTATTGCTAAAAATGTGTTCTAGGCATTTTTTAATGTTTTCATTACATTAGTTGTTTTATGTATAGAAATTCTCATGTATTTAAATTTGTTCTCACATTTTTGCCATGATAATAGTGTTGAATGAATGTTCTTGTGTCTAATGCTATGAATATATTTCAGATTATTTCCTTAGGAGTAGAATGACAAGATTAAAGGGCATAAATGCTCTTCAGAAGGTTCTCAATCTGTATTATGAAGGGGTTTTTTTAAGATTTTTTAAATTTATTTATTTTTATTTTTTTATTTTTTTTAAAGATTTTATTTATTTATTTGACAGAGAAAGACACAGCGAGAGAGGGAACACAAACGGGGAGTGGGAGACGGAGAAGCAGACTCCCCGCCGAGCAGGGAGCCCGATGCGGGACTCAATCCCGGGACTCCAGGATCATGACCTGAGCCAAAGGCAGTCGCTTAACCAACTGAGCACCCAGGCGCCCTTAATTTATTTTTTGACAGAGAGAGACACAGCGAGAGAGGGAACACAAGCAGAGGGAGTGGGAGAGGGAGAAGCAGGCTTCCTGCAGAGCAGGAAGCCCGATGTGGGGCTCTATCCAGGACCCTGGGATCATGACCTGAGCTGAAGGCAGACGCTTAACGACTGAGCCACCCAGGCGCCCCGAGGGTTTTTTTTAATGCATTTTTTCCAACAAATGCACATGACACTGTATTCTCACAAACATTGAATACTATTATTGTTAAGTTTTTAAACTTTGCTAATTTGATAAAAGAAAAATTTTTTAGGGGGAGGGGCAGAGGGAGAGAGAATCTTTTTTTTTTTTTTTTAAGGATTTTATTTATTCATTTGAGAGAGAGCACAAAGCGGGGAGAGGCAGAAGCAGACTCCTCGCTGAGCTGGGAGCCTATCATGGGGCTTGATTCCAGGACCTGGAGATCATGACCTGAGCTGAAGGCAGACGCCTAACCATCTGAGCCACCCAGGCGCCCCGGGAGAGAAAGAGAATCTTAGGCAGGCTCCATGCGCTGCATGAGTCCCACGTGGGTCCTGATCTCACGACCCCTGAGATCACGACTTGAGCCAAAATCAAGAGTTGGACGCTTAATTGAGTGAGCCACCCAGGAGCCTCGAGGAACATGTATTTTTATTATTTTAATTTTCTCAGGTCAATTAATCTTCTTACATATTAATAATATAATATGTGTTGCCAGTGTTCTTCCAGGTTCTCTCCCAGTGGGTTTTTGTTTGTGTTTGTTTTTGTAGTCACACTGAACAGTCCTGTGGGATTTCCATTATGCTTAGTTCTTTTATGTTTAAAAAACTCTTACTCAAAAAAAAAAAAAATTAGTCTTGTTTATCCAAAATTGGAGGAAGTGGAATTAATAAAGTATTGCTTGTTATTACCACTAAGTCAAATGAATTAGGAAAGGGGAAGCCTATATGCCACTGGAAAAATGGTAAATTATTGGAGATTGTTTGCTGCATTTTTATCCAAGTATCTGGGGTTTCATTTGTTATTCTTGCGAAGGAGGGGCTTAGAAGCCCCTTCTTGCGTGCTTCTAATGATGTTAGAGAGAAGTAATGATGACTGTTGCCCTGTGCTAAGTGTGCTGATGTTCTGCTCCTGCATGATAATCGTAGCGTCTGCCATATGCCCTTCTTACAGAGGAGGACACTGAACTTACTCACGGTTACTGCTGCAACTTAGAGGCAGGAAACTTTTGGGCAGCTTGTCTCAGTTGTCAGGACTTGAAGAACAAAGTTCACGTTTGAGTTTTCTTTATTACCTGTTCCTGACAATTAACAGCAGGTAATATAGCAGTTAAATTTGCAGTAGGAAGTATTTCCTTGAAGTAGGTTTGTTTGTAAGAAGATGGAGATGACCATTGTTGCTTGAACAGGAGTTACTCTGCACCCTAGGATATTTCATCTCTTTAATGCCTAGAGCTTTGAAGGGAGCAGTCTTATAATAAAAGAGCCATCTTTAATTTTTTAGAAAACTGCAGTTGATGCTTTCAGTACCAAAATGAACATGGTACAAGGGGGATTGAAATAAACTGTTTTAAATATTATAAGCTTTTAAATTATTGGCTTATATTTCATCAGACGAAATAATTTATTTATTTATTTTTTATTTTATTTTATTGAGAGAGACAGAGAGAGAGCATGAGAGAGAGGAGGGTCAGAGAGAGAAGCAGACCCCCTGCTGAGCAGGGAGCCCGATGCGGGACTTGATCCCAGGACTCCAGGATCATGACCTGAGCCAAAGGCAGTCGCTTAACCGACTGAGCCACCCAGGTGCCCCCAGACGAAATAATTTATTGATTATTTCTGTGAGCAAGGAAAGAAAAACCATTTAACTATGTTGGTGTCTGCCAAGAAAATTCAACTGGTTTCAAAGCTTTACACTGATAGTGAATGGCATTGAATACAAGCTGTTTTAATTAATACATCTGGTCAGTCCTTTGGCTCAGTCAGGTTGCAGCTGTGAGACCATAGAATGAACGTAAAACCAATGGCATTGCATAGTTCATGCCTCTCTTGAGCAAATATGTCATTTCTCTGACAGAAACTATTGCTCTGGGTACTCCGTTTTCATCTTGAACCACACTTGGAATTTGTAGTTCTTCATTCAAATACATCCTTAGAGTGACTTACCATAAGCAAAGGAGAGAACCTGTCAGCATTTTAACTTTGACATATACACAGTTTTGAGATTGAATACCAAGTTGTGAAACTGTGAAAAAATATAGCTATGCAAATAACATGGAGCCACATCTCTAGTGCTTGAAATAAATCAGATTGCATCTAAAATAATTTAGGTAATTAAGAAATTTTTAGAAAATAAAAATGGAAACCACAAGCTGTGACAGTGCTGCTTATCTTTTTGACAACTGATTCTTTGTGTCATTACAAGTGTTACCTCTGTAGTATTAGTCATCCTGAGAAGGTTAGTAGACATTTACCTAGCTCATAAAAGTTATGGAGGATGAACAATCTTTGTATTGCTTTGTTGAAGATTGAAGTAGTGACTGAACAAGATTCTGAGCTCCTTGGGAAAAAAAAAATAGATATCATTTAAGATATTTGCATTAATGAGACAAATGACAGCATTGCTTCACATTTACTATAATGGAATCCCATTATGGTTCTTTATTATATGTACTTGAATACCCCTTGAGCTAAAGCATAAATTCCAAAGCATCTAACCACTGAAAATTCTTGATATGGTTACACTTGTAAGGAATATGTTAGGCCTATTTCCCAGGCCTAAAGAGGTTCCACTGCATTTGTGTATCTGTTGATATTAGAGCCAGTGAAATGGGCGGGGGTACCAAGTCCCTAGTCCCTTGCATGGTACTAGGCATTTAATTCATTCTTTCAATAAATATTTAGGGAGAATTTGTTATATGCCAGTTTCTGTCCTATAAACTGCTGAGCGTTGAGCAGTAAATTAAAAACGAAAACACATTCCCTCACAGAACAGAATTTTGGGGTAAGGACAAACATAGTGTTCAGTGGATGTTTAACCTCATTTGGTAAATAAATGTGCTTTACTTAATTTCAAAAGGAACTAGAACATAATGCAGTAATTTTAGCTCTCATTGTCTTTCCTCTAAGGAGGTTTTATAAAACCAGATGATTTACTCATGTTTACCTTGATCTTTTCTTATATTTTCTCAAGTTCTTTGTTTCAAAATTGTTTATGGTATTATAATACAGATCTCATATTTACACTGAAGGTCAGGGTTTTCCAGGCTTTTGCGTTTCACAGATCAGTAATATTTTTTTGAAATTAGGGAAAATTGACACAAGATTGCTTTTAATTTTGCCAAGTAAGGAAACTAAAAATGAAAACTATTGTCACCATCATTTTTTAAAAGAAAGGACATTTTAAGATGAAAAAACAGATAGGACATAATCTCAGAATGAAGAATAGCCTTCTACATTGAAGAAATAAAACCGTAGGAAAAGCTTGGTACATTGTCCTTCTCCTACTTTGCTATGGAGCTTTAGAAACTGTCAGTAGAGAACAAGTATAACTAATTATAATTTTGGTTTTTCTCTTGTTGTTTAGGGATTCTGCTGGCTCACACTATTTAAAGAGGCAGTGTGATTGAATGTTACCTTTCTTCAGAGGTAGATTTTGTATAAGGAATTGTATATATTGTGCCATGTGATGAACATTGTCTTGGAATGTACAGGGCAACAGAGTACATTGTCAAATCTAATCATGTCCCTCCCACTAACTAGCCTACCCATGGGATCTTGAGCAAATTATTTCTCACCTTTGGCCTTTGATTCTTCATCTGTATATTGAAAGAAGATAATTTTTTACATTTTCTTCCAGTTCTTAAACTTGGATTCTGTGTTGATAACTTTGGTAGCTAGTATCCCTCTTATTAATCTGAAGATTAGTAAAATAAAAGAAAATAAAAATAATTTTTACTGTGTCTTTCTAGAAATTTGGATCAGGCAGCATTTTAGGAGAATTATTTTTTTACTTCATGGATTTGAAAGTTTTTTTCTTTTTTTTTTTTTTTTAAAGATTTTATTTATTTATTTGAGACAGACAGAATGAGAGGGAGGAGGGTCAGAGGGAGAAGCAGACTCCCTGCCGAGCAGGGAGCCCGATGCGGGACTCGATCCCGGGACTCCAGGATCATGACCTGAGCCGAAGGCAGTCGCTCAACCAACTGAGCCACCCAGGCGCCCCGAAAGTTTTTTTCTTAATGCCCATAGATGTCTAAGCTATTCTGGATGGCATGTATCCCTCAGTTATTTTGCATGGTACTACTTCACCTGCAACTTAATTATGTAGAATGCAAGCCTCAAGAACTCACCTCTGCTCCTGGTTTTTAAATCTTGTCTTTATTGTACTTCACGTGACACCAATGTAGAATATTCTAAAGCACTTGGTCAGTGCCTAGTGAATTTGTGGATTGGTCCAGAATTGTGAATACTACTGGTTTTTCCATGCAGTCATTGACATAAAATTGTGAGGAATGACTAAAGGAATGTCTGAATGACAGATGAATTGTTTAAGAAAGAATTTTGGAAGTGCCTTTTAGTATTATACATAGACTCTGAGCTTGGTTTCAAAGAGCTGCCATGAAGAAGCTTTGTTACAATTGAATAGTTCTAAAATGAATCCTTTCAGGGCTCCTGGCAGAGTAAATTAGTACCCAGGTAATTTTTTATAGATATGTAATTTTGTAGAGTAAAAGGCACCTATCTTAATGCAGTTTGATGAACTTTGACAGATGTATACAAATGTCCGTCATGTCCCAGTCAAGATTTAGAACAGTCCCATCATCCTAACAAAAATAACCTGGTGCCATTTTCTAGTTAATGTTAATCTCTCCTGCCACTGTGTTCTCACACTAACCCCTTCTGCTGGAGGCAGCCACTGTTCTGATTTCTTTTGCCAAGGGTTAGTTTGGACTGCTTTTAAACTTCATATAAATGGACTCGGACAGTAAGTTAACTCTTTTGTGTAAGGCTTCTTTCATTTAAACATCAGAATGATGTTTTTGAACTTCATCAGGTTGCTGTCTGTAGCAGTAGTTTATTCCTTTTTGTTACTGAGTAGTGTTCCATTGTATGAGTATACCACAGTTTGTTTATACATTCTCCTCTTGATGGACATCTGATCAAATTGTGCCTCTTCTTGATAAAGCTCCTATGAACATTCTTGTACAAGTGTTTTTGTGAACATACATTTTTATTTCTCTTGGAAAATACCAAAAGTGGAATTGCTGATAAGAGAATAACTTATCAGGTTATTCTTGATAGCAGAATAACTTGATAAGAGACTAATAGTTTTCCAAAGTGGTTGTACCATTTCATGGTCCCAGCAGCAATGCATGAGAGCTCCACTTGCTCTGTATCTTTGCCATCATTTAGTGTCGTCAGTCTTTAATCTGAGCCATTCTAGTGGGTGTAAAGAAGTATCTTGTAGTTTAGATTTGCATTTTCCTGGTGAGTAAAGATGCTGAGCATCTTTTCATGGGCGTATTGGACATTCATATATCTTTGGTGAA
The DNA here is from genome assembly GCF_054177405.1 of Leptonychotes weddellii. NCBI lineage: Eukaryota > Metazoa > Chordata > Mammalia > Carnivora > Phocidae > Leptonychotes > Leptonychotes weddellii. Next base: position 28,361,633 of record NC_138377.1, on the reverse strand, counting down.
GTACCTATTCAATATTTTACCCATTTTTTGTTGCGTGGGTTTTTTGTTTGTTTTTGCCTCTTACTGAGTTGTGAAAGTTGTGGAAGTTCTTTATATTTCACAAGCCCTTTATCAGTATCTTAGGTTGGGTTACCCAGAAAACAGACTCTGAGAAGGAGATTTGCATGCAGTAAGTTTATTGGGGAGTGCTCTTGGGAATAACACCTGGGAAAGAATGAGTAGAATTAAGCAGATGGAGAAGTTGAATTGTAATTCGGTACAGTAGAGGCCTCAGCTCACCTGGCTCTGAAGCTGGATGGCTCTTCAGAGATATCCGGAATTGAGGCAAGAGGACCTGGCCTTGTACCTCCTTCCAGACAACCCAGGGGACTAGTCATGGGATGTGAACTGCCCTGCGAGAGGAAATATAGCCTTAGGTTAGTCAGTATCCTTTGGCCCCAAGTAAGGTCCTCAGAGACTCAGCTGTGAGCCATCAGTAGGCAACACTCCCAGCAGCTAGGGAAACAGGTGTCTCCAACCTGGAGGAGATGGACGTGGGCAGTGTTACCAGCATCCACTACAGATATATGTGTTGTGGATATTTTCTTCCAGTATGTAGCTTGTCCATTTTCTTAGTGGATCAGCAAATGTTTTAAATTCTTTTTTTTTTCCTGAAGATTCCATTTGTTTATTTGCCAGAGAGAGAGGGAGAGTACAAGCAGGGGGAGTGGCAGGCAGAGGGAGAAGCAGGCTCCCCGCTAAGCAAGGAGCCCGATGCGGGACTCGATCCCAGGACCCTGAGATCATGACCCGAGCCGAAGGCAGACGCCCAACCATCTGAGCCACCCAGGCGCCCCTGTTTTACAGTCAGTTTTTTTTTTATTATGTTCATCACCATACATTACATCATTAATTTTTGATGTAGTGTTCCATGATTCATTGTTTGCGTATAACACCCGGTGCTCCAAGAATGTGCCCTCTTTAATACCCATCACCAGGCTAACCCATCCTCCCACTCCCCTCCCCTCTAGAACCCTCAGTTTGTTTTTCAGAGTCCATCATCTCTTATGGTTCATCTCAGGCACCCCTGTTTTAAATTCTTTTTGTGTGCGTATCCTTGCTAAGAAATTTTGCCAACATCAAGATTGCAAAAATATTCTTCCTTCTAGAAGTTTTTGTGTTCTAGATTTTATATTAAAGTATAATCCATCAAGAATTAATTTATGTGTATGATGTGAGCTGCCACCCCAGTAATTCTTGAGGGTGCTCAGCTCTTTTCTCTTTTAAGTACACCCCTTTCATCACTTCTCATCTTCCCTTAATTTGCAATGCAGGGGCATCTTTCATTTCCATTTCCCAGAGTAGAGCATAGTCATAGTCAAAATGCTGATAGGACAATTTTCTTCCCTAGCAATTTATTCATTAGTTTGAATTGTGGAGTTCTGAAACCAAGTCCCTACAATGAAATGGTATGCTCAGTCCAGTTCAGTTTACCATTATTTTTGTCCTTCCTCGGGAGTAAAACTTTACATTCATGAATTTTTTTAAAGCAAAGGTGACTTTTATGAATTCATTAGAGAAAATGAGGAGAAGACTAAGTCATATACCATGTCCCCTTCTACACAGAATAGAGCTGTTTTTCCATCTCGTGTTCTCCATGCTCTGACAGTTCATCTCAAATGAATGCCGTGATTAACAGTGCTTTGATGAGTTTGGTAACTTGTAAACGACAAAAGCTCTTAGAATAGCTCAGGATTAAATATTAAAATAGTAACACCAAAAGAAATAAAATAGTAACACCAGTTGTTTGGTGTAATTTTTCCAAAATGCGTCAATCACTTTCTCGTTGCCTCCTATATAAGACATGTAGAAGTATTTATTTTACAGAAGAAAAGCTAAAGTACTGAATTATTAACCAGTTTGGACATGGAGCCATTTCTACCTCCCAAGCCAGTGCCCCCAACTGCTGGATGCATTCAGAATACTCTATAAGTAGCTAATAATGGCCATCCTGAATGTATGAAGGACCGACCTGGCCTGTGCGCTAGGGAGTGGGGGCTTCTCCTCTTGCTATATGGCAAGTATTAGTTGGTGCTGACTTTGCAACTGTAGTTTCTCCATTTTCACTAGAGACACGATGAGATATAGATTCCTTTCTTCCTCCCAAACGAGGGGGTGGTAATGCTTCAACCAGCCTGTCAGCTAAGAACGCATTTTCCTATAGGGACAGTGTATATGTATGTATGTATGTGTATATTATATATTTATTCCCCTAGCCTCAGAGTCACAAGTGCAGTAGTATGTCAGAGATAATACAGCCACTGTTATTTTTGCTAACCTCATAAAGGAAACTAAAACAGAAAAGTGAAGTACATGACATTCCATTCATTAATTAGTGAAATTTTTTCTTAAGTAATGTACATAATTTCCTCCTTTTAGTTTTTAAGGTCATTTTTCATACTTCTAAGACTCCAGGAAGCCGTATAGGGTACACCACTGCCTCAAGAAATTTTGAAATGGGGGTGCCTGGGTGGCTCAATCATTAAACATCTGCCTTCGGCTCAGGTCATGATCCCAGGGTCTTGGGATCGAGCCCCACATCGGGCTCCCTCCTGAGCGGGAAGCCTGCTTCTCCCTCTCCCACTCCCCCTGCTTGTGTTCCCACTCTCACTGTGTCTCTCTCTGTCAAATAAATAAAATCTTAAAAAAAAAAAAAAAAAAAGAAATTTTGAAATGTAATCTTTTATATCTTGTATGTCAGGAGGCAGTCTCTCAAAGAAATTTGGGTAGTAAGAAAAAAATTGAGATTAGGTTGGATTAAAACCGTAGATCATTTATGGCATAGATTGTGATGATGGTTTCACAGATATATGTTTATCTCCATACACGTCAAGTTGTATACATTAAACATCCTACAGCTTTTGGTATTTCAGTCATACCTCAGTAAAGCAGTTTTTAAAGACATCCGTAGAACATTTTAGTACTGAATTAATTAAGCACATTTTTTTTTTGTATGAGTAATACATGTTCATTGTAGCTCAGTTACAAATATGTTTTTATAAGTTGTATATTACATATTATGTTTATATATTATAAAGTCAAAAATTTGTTAATGTTTGATTTACACTTGTTCTACTTACGTGTATACTTTTTATTACAAATATGAGATTTGTAATAAAATTATCAGTGCATATGGTTTGCCACCAGCTTTTTCCTCATAGTAGTGCATCATGACTTTCTGTATCCATGAATAGACCTGAATCATATAATGGCGCGGTGTTGTACTGTGATGAAGTATTATGGTTTACTCAATCAAACTCCTTGTTTGAACATTTAGGATATTTTCAGGTTTGCACTCTTAGTGCGGTGATCATCTTTGCATAGTTCTTTCTTAGGATGAATTTCTAGAAGTGAAATTGCTGGATCAAAGAATTCACATTTTTGAGGCTTCAAATTGAAATCACCAAATAGGAGTCCAGATAGGTTGTAGCAATTTACATTTCTCCCAGCATCGGACAAGTGTGCTCTTTTCTCCCATCGTGGATAATAGACAAGTTTTCCCACATCATTGCCAATCTGGCAAATTTGTAAGTGGCATCTCCCTGTTTTTTTTTTAATTGGCATTAATTCTTCATGAAGCTGACCCTGTTTCATGTTCATTGGCTATTGTAGATTTTGGTCTCACAAATGAGCAGCTCATGGTCTTGATTACAGATACCTCAGAAACTTTTTCTCATTCAGTCATCAATCTTTTCATCAGTTTCTTGTGTTTCCTTTCCAGGAGCGGCTAAAGCTGGTGACTGTTTTGGGTGCTGGCCTTCTCTGTGGAACTGCACTGGCGGTCATCGTGCCCGAAGGAGTACACGCACTTTATGAAGATATTCTTGAGGGTGAGAAAGAAGAGGGTCTGCTTTGAGATATGTTGTTGACATAGAGGGTTGAAAGGAGAAGCCTAGTGGGTTTTTTTCCTGAACATACTTCATATTTGCCATGGAATTCTACCCTGGGAAGAGTTCTTAAAACATATCTTCTGACATCTTTGACATTGAACACATCCTTCGCAGTTTTTGAATTGAATCCCCAATTCATGAATACCACGTAAGATTTATTTGCAGTAATGCATGAATTCCAGTCTAAGTATGACAGTCCTTTTTTAAAGCCCACTTAAAAACTTCCCAAATTCTACATGATAGTAATTGTATTTTTAGTGTTCTTTAATTGAAAAAATAAACAGATTATACACATTTGGATTCAAGGAGTCTTTACAGTAAACTTGTAGGTATTTGGTGGGGATCTCTGCAGTAAAGGAGAGCCAAAAAAGTGAAAGAAGTCTTTCCTGACCCTAAGAACAATGAGCAGAGAACGAAGAGTATAGGTATGTGAGAGTAAATACTGGGTAGGCGGCTTGGGTCACTCACCTGCTAGACAGTTTGGTCCTCACACCTGGAAACATACTTGATTTAGATTTGTGACTCAGCAAAATCAGATTACTGCTTGTCACGCAACTTCAGACACCTGTGAAGGGGCGCCTGGGTGGCTCAGTTGGTTAAGCAACTGCCTTCGGCTCAGGTCATGATCCTGGAGTCCCGGGATCGAGTCCCACATCGGGCTCCCTGCTCAGCAGGGAGTCTGCTTCTCCCTCTGACCCTCCCCCCTCTCATGCTCTCTCTCTCTCATTCTCTCTCTCAAATAAATAAATAAAATCTTCAAAAAAAAAAGACACCTGTGAAGGATCGAAATCACAACTATTACGTTGTTGAGTGGAATCTTCAAGTGCCAGTACTCAACTGGACTTTAAGAGTAGTATAGAAAGGTAGGCACTTTCCAAATTTCATACTAGATACAATATAATAAGCAGCTTTTCAGATCTCAGTCAAGGAAAAAAGCTGTGTCCTTTATCCAGAGTGATGATGCTCTCCTCCCTGGGGTGTCAATATAGGCATAATGAATGTTGTCAATATAGACATAATGAATGGTGTTGGGTAGGCAAAGAGTGGTGGCAGATGTTATATATGAGGATTGTGGGGGTCTTATTGCAAAATAGGAGAGAGGATGAAGACTGGTCAAATTTAGGGGGGAGATAATAAATCAGGAGTCCAGGGCAGTGGTTTCTGCTCTTTTTGATCGCACATCCTATTGGGGGGAAAAATAAGCATGCACTATTGCACTGATTTATGTATGCATTATAAAACACAAACCTAAAATAGAAAATTTTGAAGTATGAGGTTTAAAGTAAATTTGTATAGAAGACCAATACAGTTGACCTTTGAACAACACAGGTTTGAACTATGTGGGTCCACTTAATATGTGGCTTTTTTTTTTGGTACAGTACTATAAATGTGTTTCCTCTTCCTTAATCTTTTCTCTGGCTTACTTTATTGTAAGAATGTAGTATGTAATATGTAGAACATACAAAATATGCATTAAAAGACTATGTTATCAGTAAGGCATCTGGTCAACGGTAGGCTATTAATAGTTAAGTTTTTGAGGAGTCCCAAGCTATATGCGGGTTTTCAACTGCGCAAGGGGTCAGCACCCTAACCCCCCATGTTTTTCAAGCATCACCTGTATTTTCTTTCGTATCCCAGTGGATCATCTTGAATTTTTCTGATGTGTGATTATTTCAGTGCAGAGATCACTATTCTGGTATACTAGAAAACTTTCAGATCATGACCAAATAGACAAAAATTTTTTTCCTTGACCTTGTAGCTAAGAAAGAATTATGAGTAGCAGTTGTTTTCCTTAAAAAGTTCCTTTTTTAGGGGTGCAGTTTAAAAGTTTTCTGGTCCCTAACCTAGACTACAAAATCAGAATCTCAAGAGAAGGGACCTAGGAATATCTATTTTTAACAGGTTTTCATCTGATTCTTACTAGAAAAGTTTGGGAAACACTTGGGTAAAGGAAAAAAAAAGTTTTTCAGGTATATTTTTTGGGTTTTTTTAAATAGCAGTTTTATTAAGATATAATTGACATACCAGATTTCAGGTATAGTTTTAAGCTTAAATTCAGCTATCATGTTGTCGAGTTGCATTCCTTCATTTTCAGTGTTCTTGATTTGGGGCCCAAAATAATTTTGTGGATTCATTTGAAAGCAGATACAATGTGCTTTTTAAACCTGCTTTTCTAAAAAGTAAGCATTCTAGTTTCTTTAGCCTTTCATCATGGATTAGTCTCCAGCCCTAAACCGTCATTTCAATTAAGAAAGGTATTTTCATTTATATATTTTACATTCACTCTTCTTGGTGGACACGTCCTTGAGTTTTGACAGATGCATAGTCATGTTATCACCAGTGTAATCAAAATACAGAACAGTGCCATCACCCAAAAACCATTCCCTCATGCTGCCCTTCTGTAATCATACCCTTCCTCCACCCCCAACCTCTGGCAACCATAGATCTCTTCCCTCTCCCTATAGTTTTGCCTTTTCAGAATGTCATGTAAGTGAAATTGTGCAGCCTTTTGGTCTGGCTTCTTTTGCTTAGCCTAATGCATTTGAGAGCCATCATGTTGTGGTGTGTATCTATCGCTGGTCTGTTGTGCCTTTTTATTTCTGAGTAGTATTCCATTGTTTGGATGAACCGTAGTTTGTTTTTTCCTTCACCTTTTCCTTTCCTTTTTCTTTCCTTCCTTTAAAGACATATTGGTTTTTGGGGCACCTGGGTGGCTCAGTCGTTAAGTGTCTTCCTTCGGCTCGGGTCATGATCCCAGGGTCCTGGGATCGAGCCCCGCATCGGGCTCCCTGCTCCGCGGGAAGCCTGCTTCTCCCTCTCCCACTCCCCCTGCTTGTGTTCCCTCTCTCGCTGTGTCTCCCTCTGTCAAATAAAAAATAAAAATTAAAAAAAAGACTGGTTTTTTTCAGTTTGGGTGGAAATATGAATAAAGTCACTATAAACATTTGTATACAGATTTTTGTGTGAACTTGAGTTATTTTTCTTGTGTAATTACCTATAAGTAGAATGGTTGGATCATATGGTAAGTGTATGTTTAACTTAAGAAATTACCAAACTCTTTTTCTAAGTAGCTGTACCATTTTGCATTCCCAGCAATAATGGATGAGAGTTCAGTTGCTTCACTTTCTTGTCAGCACTTGATGCTATTTATTTTGGGGTTTTTTTTAAGATTTTTTTTTTTTTTAATTTATTTGACAGAGAGAGACACAGCAAGAGAGGGAACACAAGTAGGGGGAGTGGGAGAGGGAGAAGCAGGCTTTCTGCCGAGCAGGGAGCCCGATGCAGGGCTGGATCCCAAGATCCTGGGATCATGACCTGAGCCGAAGGCAGACATTTAACGACTGAGCCACCCAGGTGCCCCTTGTTTGGTTTTTTTATTTTTAGCCATTCTAATAGGTAATGCTATCCCAGTGTGGTTTTAATTTGCAATTCCCTAATGGTTAATGATGTTAAACATCTTTTCATATGCTTCTTTGCCATTATTATGTGTTCTTTGATGATTCAAATTTTCGCCTATTTTTTGAGTTTTCTTATTATTGAGTTTTGAGGGTTCTTTACATGTTCTGGATACAAGTTACTATTTTTTTGCTTTTTGTTTTTAAGTAAGCTCTAGGCCCAACATGGGGCTTGAACTCATGACCCCAGCATCAAGGGTTGCATGCTGTACCAACTGAGCCAGACAGGGGCCCCCTGGATACAAGTCTTTTTTTTTTTTTTTTTAAGATTATTTATTTGAGAGAGACAGAGAGAGTGAGCATGAGCAGGGGGAGGGGCAGAGGGAGAGGGAGGGAGAAGAGACTCCTGAAGCAGACTCCCCAGTGAGCGTGGAGCCTGACATGGGGCTCAATCCCAGGACCCTGAGATTATGACCTGAGCTGAAATCAGGCGTAAGCCGCTTATCTGACTGAGCCACTCTGGCCACCCCTGGATACAAGTCTTATCAGATAGGTGATCTACAAATATTTTCTCCTAGTCTTTGGCTTATCTTTTCAGTCTCTTAACAGTATCATTGACAGAGTAGTTTTTAATTTTGATAAACTCCAATTTATCAATTCTTTCTTTCATGAATTGTGCTTTGGGGTCATACCTAAAATCCCTTTGCTGAACCCAAGTTCACAAATGTTTTCTCTTTTGTTTTCCTCTAGAAGTTTTGTAATTTTAGGTTTTACACTTAGTATGTGTTAACTCAACAAAATTGAGTTAATTTTGTATCTGATGTAAGGTTCATTTTTTTGGGATATGGATGGATGTCCAATAGTTCCAACACCCTTTGTTGAAAAGATTAATTACCTTTGCACCTTTGTCAAAAATCAATTGACCACATTTGTGTTGGTCTATTTCTAGACTCTCTATTCTGTTCAGTTGATCTACATGTCTGTCCTTTGCCAATACAACCTTGTCTTTTTGTTTTTTCTTTTTAAGATTTTATTTATTTATTGGAGAGAGTTGAGTGAGTGAGAGCACGAGCTTGGGGAGGAGCAGAGGGAGAAGGAGAAGCAGACTCCCCACTGAGCAGGGATCCTGACGAAGGGCTCAATCCCAGGGCTCCGGGAACATGACCTGAACTGAAGGCAGACGCTTAACTGACTAAGCCATCCAGGCACCCCCAGTACAACCTTGTCTTGATGACTGTAGCTTTATAGCAAATCTTGACATCAGATGGTGAAATCCTTCTAACTTCATTTTTATTTTTCAAAATTATTTTGGTTAAACTAGTTCCTTTGCCTTTCTATAAAAACTTTAGAATCAGCTTGTCAATGTCTACACAAAAAATCATGCTGAGACTCTGATTGAGTTGCATCTGTAGATTAATTTGGGGAGAATTGACATTTTGAAAATACTGTATTTTCCAATCCATGAATATAAATCTCCATTTTTTTAGGTCTTTGATTTCTTTTATCAGTGCTATAGTTTTTAAATTTTTTTGATTTTAATTTTTATTTCTTTTTAAGTAACTTCCATGCCCAACAATGGGGCTCAAACTCAGAGTTCCAAGATCAAGAGTCCTATGCTCCACTGACTGAGCCAGCTAGGCACCCCCAGTGTTGTAGCTTTTAGCATACAGATCTATAGGTATTCTGTTATATTTATACCTAAATATTTCCTGTTTTTCGTGTGATTGTAAATGATACTTTAAAAATATTTCAATTTCCAGTATTCTAGTATATAGAAATTTGCTAAACTCACTTGTTATAGGAGCTTTTTGTAGATTCCTTGTGATTTGCTACACAATCATATCATCTATGAATATAGACAGTTTAATGCTTTCTTTTCCGGAGACACTTTCATGTTTTGTTTTCCAATATGCTTTAAAATTTTTTTTCCGGGCGCCTGGGTGGCTCAGTTGGTTAAGCGTCTGCCTTGGGCTCAGGTCATGATCCCGGGGTCCTGGGATCGAGTCCTACATCACGCTCCCCTTGCTCTGCGGGGAGTCTGCTTCTCCCTTTGCCTCTGCCTGAGCTCCCCCTGCTTGTGCTCTCTCTCTCTCTTTTCAAATAAATAAATAAAATCTTTTAAAAAAATAAAATAAAAATTTTTTTCCTTTCCTTATTGCACTGGTTAGACCATCTAGTATGAGGTTGATTAGGAATGAAAATAGTCAGCCTTGCCTTATTGTCACTCAGTCTTTCACCATTAAGTATAATGTTAGCTGTAGATTTTTTTTTTAATTTATTCATTCGAGATAGAGAGAGAGCATGAGCAGGGGTAGAAGCAGAGGGAGGGGGAGAAGCAGACTCCCCGCTGAGCAGGGAGCCCGATGCGGGGTTCCATCCCAGGACCCTGGGATCATGACCTGAGCCGAAGGCAGACGCTTGACGACTGAGCCACCCAGGTGCCCCTAGAGCACATAGTTATGATAACTGATTTAAAGTCTTGAGTATTCCAGTATCTGATTTGCTTTGGGATTGGATTGATTCTTTTTTCCCTTCATGATTGGTGAAATTTTTCACCAATGAAATGCTTAACTGACTGAGCCACCCAGGTGCCCCAATTTTTCTGTTTCTTTGTATGTCAAGCAAGTTTGGGTTGTATTCTGTACATTTTTAATAATATATTTTGGAACTTTGGGTCCTTTCAAAATCCTCTAGAGAACATTTACTTCTTTTGTTTTAGCAGTCACTAGCCTGGTTGGTTTCAGACTGCCAGTTCTTTGGTGCCTTTTTGTGTGATGGTTTTAATTTTAGTTCAGTTTTCAAAGCCTTTGTAATGCTGCTTTGGGTATGTCCTATCCCTGCAGAGTTCAAGGGTAAGTCTGGGACTGGTGCCATTTATACGCACTGTTAGGGGAACCCTCCTTAGCTGTTTCCTCTCCAGTATTCTTCTCACACTCCCTGGCTCCCAGGGGACCCTTTACCTAGCCCTGTGGCCAGAAAGATGGGGTTTTTCTAGGAGTTGTAGCTGCCTGTGCTGCCATTGCACAGTTCTGGGTAACTCGGGGTGCCCTCAGGGCAAGGTGGCAGGAGAAAAGAGAGAACAAAATAACCATATCTCCCCCCCGCCCCCACCCCCGGCCCCTGTGTTCTTGCAACCACTCTGGCCAGAAAGATGGGGGTTTTTCTGGGGGTTTTCACTGCCTGTGTTGCTGCCATGCAGTTCCCCAACTGGGACTGCCTTCAAGGCCAGGCTGGGAAAGAAAAAAGAGGGTGGTTTCCCTCCATAAGGACATCCCCCAGCAGCCCCTTTCCCTGGTTCTCTGGCCAGAAGGACGAGGTTTCTTTTGCAGTTTTTGCTGCCCTCTCTCCTCTTGTTACTGTTTACATTTGTAGTCCTTAGGTAGTTCTTTGGTTGTTTTGTCCAGAGTTTCTGTAGTAATCATTGTATGATTGAGGCAACACTAGGTTTACTCCATCTGAGCCAGCTCCAAAAGTCCCCATCATTCTTTTTAAAAAGTAAAATATTAATACCCCACTCTGAAAAATTTTTTGAGGTAGCTTAACCATCTTAGTAACCGTAAGCTGTCTCCACATTTTCCACATCTGTCTGCACACTGGTGAGCTTAGTCACATCGCTTTCATTTCTGCTACTTTATCTTTTTCTCCGCCCCCTCTTTCTTTATTGTAGATCCAACCAGCTTTTCTTCCAACTTCAAGAGAGGAGTTTGTGTACATGTTTACTACAACCTATAGTTTAGTTCTTCTGTGGACCTTATAATTATAATTAACAGATATTTTTTCAGAGCTCAATATATCATGTTAACTGAGTGCTCTGGCACTTTAATAAGCATTATTAAATACTAATTAATGTAAAGAGGAACCTCTCATACTTTTCTCTAATTATAGCTCTAAAATCACTGGAATTAGATCAGCATTCGTGTGAGAAGACTGTCTCTACAGAAACAGGTTTTAAGAATGTAGTCTATTGAGGACTGCAGTGCTTGTTTACTGTGGGGCTAAATTTGAAACCACCATAATTCTTTGGGACATGAGAATTGGTATATTGAGAAAGGCAGGCTATGGGGTCAAAGACCTAAATAGAAACCTGAAGCCGATATTATTCATAATTGTTAGGATAGTCCTAACTGTTATTTGGAGTGGTTCAATATAGATTATTTCACTAAATTTCTCCATGAATGCCACATATCAGATTTTTTAGAGAAGTACAGTTATCTTATGGTTTTGTCATTTTGCTCTACATTTAAATAAAAGGAGAGGGTTAAATCTGTTATATTTAACTAACTCTTGGCCTGTCATTCATTAATAAAAATGGAGCTCTTTAAAACTCTTACACTTTGTCCTCAGGATTCTGAAATATGGATGATCGTGGAATGATATCTATCTCTTCTACTTCTTATTTTGTCTGCTAAAATGTCTGATCTCTGCTTTTTTCCCCTGCCTCTTCCCCTCCCTTCCCCCAACATTGTTTATTACTCACTATTGTTTCTGACTGATATTCAGATCAATTATATAACAAAAGATGTTTAAAAATGAATCTCCCAAATTCCATTTAATATATAACTATGTTCCTGAACATTTAGTGAGCACTTAGCATATACCAGCTATTGTGTGGAGCCCTTCACATTTATTGTCTAATCATCCCAACAGCCATCTGAGGTGGGTACTGTTTTACAGATGAGGACATGAAGCCACAAAGAGGTGGAATGACATGTCCAAGATACTCAGCTAGTAAGTGTCACGATCAGGATTTGAACACAGGCAATCTTACTCTGAAACCTCTACTTTTTTTTAAGCTTAAGTTTCCCCACAAGGAGAATTTTATTGACAGCACTAGTTTATTTTCCTCTTAAAAGCCCAGTTGCAACCAAATGAAGTGAACATACCTCAAAATTTTATTGTCTTCATAATATAACAAAATATGAAGCTTAGAACTGGATCACTTGTCCTTTTCTCTTCGTATCTTCTCCCGGTTCATACTGCTTGCATCTCTTTTTTTTTTTTTTTTTAAAGATTTTATTTATTTAACAGAGAGAGACATAGCGAGAGCAGGAACACAAGCAGGGGGAGTGGGAGAGGGAGAAGCAGGCTTCCCGCAGAGCGGGAAGCCCGATGTGGGACTCGATCCCAGGACCCTGGGATCATGACCTGAGCCGAAGGCAGACGCTTAACGACTGAGCCACCCAG
>NC_138377.1:28304169-28348625 GCF_054177405.1 Leptonychotes weddellii | reverse complement strand
TCTTTTTTTTTTTTTTTTTAAAGATTTTATTTATTTAACAGAGAGAGACATAGCGAGAGCAGGAACACAAGCAGGGGGAGTGGGAGAGGGAGAAGCAGGCTTCCCGCAGAGCGGGAAGCCCGATGTGGGACTCGATCCCAGGACCCTGGGATCATGACCTGAGCCGAAGGCAGACGCTTAACGACTGAGCCACCCAGGCACCCAACTGCTTGCATCTCTTAATAGCCAGTATTCTCTTAGATCTGCAGTTGGGCTCAACGCATTCAACCCTCAGCACAATCTTCTTTGGAGTTTTAGCCTTTTTCCAGAAAATCCACTTAGTCTGCCCACCATAGCCACTCTTCCTGTCATAACTTTGCTTTCCCTGGGTGTAAAGAGAATCTTTGCCTTTCTTGTACTGTGTCACTTTGTGGGGTTGGTACTTACAGAAACTTTCTTGCAGAAAGTCTGGTGGGTTTTGGGACCATTCACCATGTTTGTGAGAGTACTATCAGCATGGGAAAAAAAAATGAAGCCTACGTTCTTTTTTTTAAAGATTTTTATTTTTTGACAGAGAGAGACAGCGAGAGAGGGAACACAAGCAGGGGAAGTGTGAAAGGGAGAAGCAGGCCCCCCGCTGAGCAGGGAGCCCGATGCAGGGCTCGATCCCAGGACCCTAGCATCATGACCTGAGCCGAAGGCAGATGCTCAACGACTGAGCCACCCAGGCACCCCTGAAGCCTGCATTCTTAATGATAGTCTGCTGCGTGGTGTACATCATAAGGAATTTAAAATCACCATTGTAGTGTTTATCTGCTGAAGAAATATATATATTTTTTAAGTAGTGGAGCCCAACACAGGGCTTAAACTCATGACCCTGAGAGCAAGACCTGAGCCGAGATCAAGAGTCAGGCACTTAACTGACTGAGCCACCCAAGTGCCCCTGAAGAAATCTTACAGTAGATTTTTTTCTTCTTAGGGGTGCCTGGGTGGATCCATCAGTTAATGGTCGGACTCTTGATTTCGGCTCAGGTCATCATCTCAGGGTTGTGGGATCAAGCCTGCATCAGATTCTGTGCCCAGTGGGGAATCTACTTGAGACTCTCTCTCCCTCCCTCTCTGTCCCTTCTCCCCCCACCCGCGCCCCCTGCATATGCCCGTGCGCACTCTCTCTCTCTCTCAAATAAATAAATATATATCTTTGAAAAAAAGAAAAACAGGGCACCGTCCATTAAGTGTCCGACTCTTGGTATTGGCTCAGGTCATGATCTCATGGGTTGAGGCATCAAGCCCGGAGTTGAGCTGGAGTCTGCCTCCACTGGGCTCAGTAGGGAGTCTGCTTAAAGATTCTCTTCTTTTGCCCCTACCCCTGCTCACATGCCTGTGCACATTCTCTCTCTCTCTTTCTCAAATAAATAAATGAATCTTTAAAAAATAAATTTTTAAAAAAATTTTAAAAAGTATACTTTGATCAAAGATTCATTAATTAACATCCCTTTAAAATGTCAGCTTTAGGGGTGCCTGGGTGGCCCAGTCAGTTAAGCATCTGCCTTCAGCCCAGGTCATGATCACAGGGTCCTGGGATGGAGCTCCATGTTGGGCTCCCTGCTCAGCGGGAAGTCCACTTGGCCCTCTGCCCCTCCCCCTGCTCGTGCTCTCTCCCTCTCTCTCTCAAATAAATAAATAAAATCTTAAATAAAATGCCAGCTTTATACATTTGACTGTGATCAGGTTTTTCTCTTTTACATGAGAAACAATACATCATCATTAAGTAGAAGCTATTCTGCCCTTCTTACTGAAAGTACATGTTATGTGTAATGAACTATTTGTCTTTGTCAGAAAAAAAAAAAAACTTAATAGAGAGCTGTAAAAGTTGTAAGGTATGAGTAGAAGTTAAGAAATTAAAAACAATCAACAAAGGCCAAAAATATAAAAATTAAAACTGGAGATCACTTAAAAAAAAAAGCCAGATTACCTGAAAATTTGTTTCTTTTATAGAAGCACATGTTAATCTGAAGGAGGAGCTTCAACAAATGTCTTCAAAGGGTAAATTGATTCTCTTACCTTTAATGTAATGTATGTCTGTGACAAAGGACAGCTACTTACCATACTGATGGAACTTACTAGAAAGATTTCTATGTAAATATCTAGGCAAAGAAGCAAGCCCATATGATTTGCTGAACACTCTCTTAGTGGCATGAGAAATACATGTCTGATGTACAATATCCAGTGATAACACCATTGGTTTTTGTACTTTGCAGCAGGGAGTGTGACGTGGAATATGTCTTGGCTAATGAATTACCAACCAGTGTCCTGAGTAGTCAGATATAATAAGCTGAAAGCTTGTTCATGAAAGAGTAACATATGTATACAGCTTAATATATTTGAATTTTATAGCTGGTTTTTGAGATCCCAGTTTTTGCTAGTTTCAGTTTCATGTCCAGAGTAGAAGGAAAGATGTGTATATTAATATTCAATATCTGGATTCCATTACTAATTTGTGTATGTACTGTTAAGGTGATGATTGCTCACTTTAAAAAGGGTTTACGTTTTTTTGGTTAATGATTGCAAACAAAACCAAAGCTTACCATTGTGTATATTCCAGTAAGTATTTCATGTTTTTACATAAAGTTAAATTCCACTTAATGATAAGCATTCAGATCTTTTATGAGAAGCCTTAGTCAACAGCACACTTATTTCAAGCAATATTTATTAAATGTTGCTGACATATTACTTATTTGCCAAAATTTCACATCAAAATAAGTATTAACCCCTTCAAAATTATAGTTCATAAAATTAAGTACTTATAGAAGTGATTGCTGAAAAAATGTTGGAAATTGTTCTTTAATTTACCTCCAGAATGTGCAGCACATTTAGATGAATATCATCAGTAGCAGCAGGATTTTCCTTGAAAGTAGATTTGGTTTTGGGAAATATAAAATTTGTTTGATGCCAGTCTGCATAATAAGATAGCTCATCAGTTTATTCAATACTATTTTATATCAAAAGCAGGTGATACTATAAAGTAATGACAATTTTATTATGATTCATAAACTTGACTTTTAAGCAGTACCAAAAGAAAAGTTCCAGAATTATTTAAAGAAAGCACTGTTGGCACCTTACTCCTGTCGGAATGGCTAGAATCAAAAAGACAATCAAAAGACAGTGTTGGCAAGGTTGCAGAGAAAGGGAAGCCCTCATGCACTGTTGGTAGGGATGTAAATTGGTGCAGCCACTGTGGAAAACAGTATGGAGGTTCCTCAAAAAATTAAAAACAGAAATACTGTATGATCTGGTAATTCCATTATTGAGTATTGACCTAAAGAAAACAAAAGGCTAATTCAGAAAGATATATGTACCCCTATGTTTATTGCAGCATTATTTACAATAGCCAAGATATGGAAGCTACCCAAGGGTCTATCGAAAGATGAATGGATAAAGAAGATGTTGTGTGTGCGTGTGTGTATATATATACGCTCAGCCATAGAAAAGAATGAGATCTTACCATTTGCAACAACATGGCTGGATCTGAAGGGTATTATACTAAGTGAAATACATCAGACAGAGAAAGACAAATACAATGTGATTTCACTTATATGTAGAATCTAAAAACAAACAAAAAAACCAGACTCTTGAGGCGCCTGGGTGGCTCAGTCAGTTAAGCGTTGGACTCTTGGTTTTGGCTCAGGTCGTGATCTCAGGGTCATGAGATGGAGCCCCTTGTCGGCTCCGTGCTCAGCGTGGAGTCTGCTTGAGATTCTCTCCTTCCCTCTGCCCCTTCCCCTGCTCTCTCTCTCTCTCTCTAAGATAAAGAAATAAATCTTAAGGGAAAAAACAAAACAAAAAAACCAGACTCTTAAATGCAGAGAACAAACTGGTGGTTGCCAGAGGGAAGGTGCCTGGGGTGATGAGTGAAATAGGTGAAGGGGGTTTAGAGGTACAAGCTTCCAGTTATAAAATAAGTAAGTCACAGAGATGAAAAGTGTGGCATAGGGAGTTTAGTGAATAATATTTTAATAATGTATGAGGACAGATGATAACTATACTTACTGCGGTCAGCACTAAGTAATATAAAAAATTGTTGGATCAATATGTTATACATCTGAAACTAATATAACATTGTATGTTAATTATATTCAGTCTTTTTTTTTTTTTTAAAGATTTTATTTATTTATTTGACAGAGAGAGACACAGCGAGAGAGGGAACACAAGCAGGGGGAGTGGGAGAGGGAGAAGCAGGCTCCCCGCAGAGCAGGGAGCCCGACGCGGGACTCGATCCCAGGACCCTGGGATCATGACCTGAGCTGAAGGCAGTCGCTTAACCAACTGAGCCACCCAGGCGCCCTATATTCAGTCTTTTTTAAAAAAGCTTTGTTGGGATAAGATATGGAAGGATCTTATACTCATCTACATTTTAAAATTCTGATATCTGAGCCACCTGGGTGGCTCAATCGATTAAGAGTCTGCCTTCAGCTCAGGTCATGATCCCAGAGTCCTGGGATCAAACCCGGCATTGGGCTCCCTGCTCAGCAGAGAGAGAGAGCCTGCTTCTCCCACTCCCTCTGCTGCTCCTTCTGCTTGTGTGCGCACTCTCTATATATATCTGTCAAATAAATAAAATCTTTAAAAAAAAAAAATTCTGATATAGTTATACCTCATAAAGTAAAATGATGTTGACCATCCTTTGAAAGTTGTAATTAGGCTTAACGTTTAGTTTCAGTGCTATGGACATCCCAAAAGTAATTGCCTTTAAAAATTATTATGGCACTGTTCATAAATAATAGCATGACTAACACCCTTTAATAACGTGTTAACCCATGCTCTTACCTAAAGTCTTAGCGTAACCTGTCACCTAATTTAGTATATATATGTTACCTATTGAATTTATAAAAAAGCATGTATATAATTATCTTAAAAGAAGACTAAAAGATTATAATTTATTCCCGTTAAAAAAAATCTTTTTGTTAGGGTGCCTGGGTGGCTCAGTTGGTTAGGTGTCTGACTCTTGATTTTGGCTCAGGTCGTGATCTCAGGGTCCTGAGATCGAGCCCCACGTTGCGCTCTGCACTTGGTATGGAGCCTGCTTAAGAGTCTCTCTCCCTCTCTCTCCGCACCCCCCCCACTCGCGCGCACACACACTCTCTCAAAAAAACCCACTTTTTGTCTAGAAAATAATTGCCATAACTTTTGAAATGAAATGCTGCATTAAAAAATTATAGAAGTGAAGGACATTTTTTGCCTTCAACATTTATTTGTTGAGTATTTGCTAGATTTCTGGCCTTCTATTGATTTTTAGCAGTTCAGAGATCTAAGATATAGCCCCAGCCTTCAAGAATTCACAGCCAGTGGAAAATGAATAACAACCAGGGATGGCAGGGGTTGGTTTATGTTTTCTGTAAAGGGCCAGATAGCAAATATTTTAGGCTTTGTGGGCCATATGGTTTCTTTTGCAATTATTCAACCCTGGTGTCATAGCATGAAAGCAGCCATAGATAATCTGTGAACAAATGAGCGTGGCTATGTTCCAATGCAATTTTTATTTACAAAAATAGGCACCAGCCCTGTACTGTAATTTGCTGATGTCTGAATTATGGTATAGTGAGGTATAAGACCTATGGTAGAAAGACACCCAGTGTGGTGTGTTTGATAGGAGAAGAGGACACAGAAATCTCAAGGAAGAGGGGACTTCCAAGCTGAGTCTCAAGAGACAAGGTGTTATCCAGGAGAAGCAGCATGGAGGGCCCATGGATTCATTAATTCATGCAAAGTATCAGCAGAGGGAGAGATGAGAGCCCAGGTAAGTGTTAAGTGGGTACCTTATGAAAATGTAATCATTCAGATCCTTGCCAATAGCATCTTTCTAAGTAGTATTGGAAATTGTAGCTACCAGAATTCTGTGATTTACTTCACATGGGTAGCTTCTTTTCTTTCTTTTTTTTTTTTTTAAGATTTTATTTTTAAGTAACCTCTACACCCAACGTGGGGCTTGAACCTACAACCCTGAGATCAAGAGTTGCACAGTCCACTGACTGAGCCAGCCAGACGCCCCACATGGGCAGCTTCTTAACATCTATAAATATGAAGAATTAAATCATGGTTATATATATTAAAATGGAAGCAGACCCAAAATTGCCTTGTCTTTAGAGAAAATAAGATGTTTTGGTTCATTTATTTCACATTTTTGAGACCATGCTAAACTAGTCCCCCAACTCACCAAGAAGACCTACTTAAAAAAATGATGGGTGCAACCATCTCAGTATTGGATACCAGAGTACTACATTTTGAATTTATTAATTTTTATCAAAATATTGCATACAATGGTATACACATAGGAAAATACACATATTGGCAGGGTACAGCTCAATGATTTTCACAAACTAAATACAGTCATGTTACCACGAGGCTACATTTTAATTGTCCAACATTACTAATTCAAGATTCTTGGACTGCTTTTCAAACTTAATTATTTTTCTTTTTTTTTTTTAAAGATTTTATTCATTTGACAGAGAGACACAGCAAGAGAGGGAACACAAGCAGGGGGAGCGGGAGAGGGAAAAGCAGGCTTCCCGTGGAGCAGGGAGCCTGATGCAAGGCTCGATCCCAGGACCCTGGGATCATGACCTGAGCCGAAGGCAGATGCTTAACGACTGAGCCACCCAGGCACCCCAGACTTAATTATTTTTCATCTCTGAGCTTTCAGTCAGTTCTTTGGCTTAACACCCTTACTGCTAACAATTTATTTTGTGTAAGGAACCGAGTGGGCACCTACAACCTGCGAACTTTTTTCTCCTAGGCTTGTTTAGCGTTCAGCTCTCTTTCGTTGACGACTGCAGCCCAGGCTTCTAATTTCCAGAAAATGCCCCTTATTCCAAAATCATCCATTTCTCCTCTGAGTCTCTCCACCTCCAGTAATGCTTTCAAACTGAAGGTAGCAACTCAGTGGGTCTTCAAATAAATTTAGTGAGTTGGACTTGTGACCA
This sequence comes from Leptonychotes weddellii, assembly GCF_054177405.1. NCBI lineage: Eukaryota > Metazoa > Chordata > Mammalia > Carnivora > Phocidae > Leptonychotes > Leptonychotes weddellii. The sequence continues at coordinate 28,341,666 of NC_138377.1, read as the reverse complement.
ATATTTAAAAAGAGCCTGGTGGAGGGACAAAAAAAGAGGGAAAGAGAAAGAAATGGAAGAGTGCGTTATAAGCATTATAAGCTTCACTGTTTTGTGAAACGTTGTATTTAGTTTTTCATTTATATAAAATTTATTTTTTACTATAGATCATGGTCTTAAAAGTTTAAAAAACATTATAATCTCGTTTCAGTAATTTAAAAATACTACTTAACATTAACGTCAGACTAACTGTGATAATCATAGACCTTGTTTAAATCAATAAAATGGAAATGTATTGGCTGAAGGAAGTCTTTTCTATCTCTTGGAGGAACACTCCATCTCATTTTAAGATTCCAGTGTGACTCAGAGATGTTACAGGAAAAGAGTTACAGGCAGATATCCCTCATGAATGTACACACAACAGTCCTTTACCAAATGTAGCAAACTGAATCCAGCAGTATAGAAAAAGGATAACATGTCTTGACCAATTGAAGGTTATGCCAGGAATGCAAAGTAGGGGTTGGAGTAATATTAAAAAACCAGTTTAATTCATTATATTAATCGAATAAAGTAGAAAAACTTTGATCATCCTTAACAGGTACAGAAAAGCATTTGGGAAAAATTAAACTCTCCTTCATTAAAAAAAATTACAGCAAACTAGGAAAGAACTTCCTTACTGAGAAAGGGCATATTCAAAAACCCTATGGCTAGGCGCCTGGGTGGCTCAGTTGGTTAAGCGACTGCCTTCGGCTCAGGTCATGATCCTGGAGTTCCGGGATCGAGTCCCACATCGGGCTCCCTGCTCAGCAGGGAGTCTGCTTCTCCCTCTGACCCTCCTCCCTCTCATGCTCTCTGTCTCTCATTCTCTGCCTCGCAAATAAATAAAATCTTAAAAAAAAACAAAAAACCCTATGGCTAAGACACCTATAACATTCAGAACAAAGCAAGGCCATCTCCTCTCAACCACTGGTATTTAACATTGTATTTGGGGTCCTAGCCAGCTTCTAGCCTGCAGGAAGGCCAGAAAAAGAAACAAAAGGCATAAAGATCGGAAAGAAGCAAAACTGTTTGCAGATAATGTGATCGAGTATGTCAAATGGCTAAAATTTTAAAGCCTCATATTATCAAATGTTGATAATGGTATAGAGCAACTAGTACTCTGATACACTGCTGTTGGGTGTGTAAGATGGTACAATCACTGTGGAAAATAGTTTTTTTATAGCTAAACCTTACACAGAAAGATTTGTACCTGAATGCTCGTAGCAGCTTTATATATAATAGACCAAAATTGGAAATAACCCCAATGTCCGTCAGTGGGTGAATGGGTAAACAAATTGTGATATGTCTATGCAATAGAACATTATTCAGCAAAAAAGAGGAACAAACAACTGATAAATGCAAAGCAAAGATAAATCTCAAAACATTGCTATAAGCAAAAGAATCCTTACACAAAAGTGTTATGTATTATATGATTCCGTTTATATAAAATCCTAGAACAGGGAAAAAAAAAAAATCTTTCCGGGGACAAGAAGCACATCAGCCCCTGCTTAGGACCAGGAGTGATGTATTGACTTCAGAGGAGCATAAGAGAACTTTTCTGGGATTTTAAAATGTTCTGTATCTTGTCCTTGGTGGTGGTTACTAGAATTTTTGCACTGTGAAAACTCATTGTGTCTTATTGTATGTAAATTATACCTCAATAAAGTAGAGTTTTTTTTTTAAGAGATTTAGACATTTAATTTAAAAACAAGTAGACGAAATCACTGTTAGAAAAAAAGAACTCTACAGATTAAAAAATTCCTTTGGGATGATGAACAAATTCTGGAGATAGATGAAGGTGATGGTTGCAGAACAGTGTGAATGCACTTAATGCTATAGAACTCTACACTTAAAAATGGTTAATATGGTAAGTAAATTTTATGTATATTTTATCACATTTGAAAAAAAAGGTTAAGAAAAAGAAAATGGCTATGAAAACAAACCAAAAAAATCTTTCAGGAGTTAGAAGAATATATAGGGGTTTTTTTGTTTGTTTTTTGTTTTTTTAATTTTCACATGGCATGTGATTTGTGCCCCTCAAAAATATCTTTTAAAGGATTAAGGCAGGGTCTAAGATATTACAAGCTTGTATAATTTCTTTGATCAAAGGTAAAAATGCTTAATCTGATTATAAATGAGAAGTGTCTAATATGTTGGCCTCTCTTCATTAAACACAGCAAAGATCAGGATTCTGGCCTTGAAGCATTTATGCTTTGAGTGTCATATAAACTAGAAGTATTACTTGGCCAAGTGTTACTTCCTGTAATTCAGAATATCCCAGCAATTGTATTTTTAGAACTGAATTTAGATGGAAAGCTGTTTCTCTTAAACTGCTCTGCCCTTTTAGTTTCTAGTTAGTGATTGCCTCCTGATATATTTTTTTAAGATTTTATTTATTCATTTGAGAGAGAGAGCACGAGCAGGGGGAAGAGGCAGAGGGAGAGGGAGAAGCTAGATTCCCCACTGAGCTGGGAGCTGGACTCAGGATCCATCCCAGGACCCTGAGATCATGACCTAAGCTGAAGGCAGATGCTTAACTATCTGAGCCACCCAGGTGCCCCCCTCCTGATATTTTTTAAGCTAAAAGGTTTGTACTCAGTTTGCTCTTTATTTGCAATTTCTAAATCAACCTAGGTCTAAAACTAGATGAATTTGGTTAAAATTATTTTCATTACTTACTGTTCTTCATTTGCCTCTCTTCATCAGAGTAGAACTTACTGTAGTTTCTTGATGATATTGGCACGAATTTCTCAGCCAGAAAGGAGGATCTGAGGATGATACTGCTTGGGAATATGACCGCTTTCTTGCTTGGTGATTTGCTTCCACTTCCAGGTTTTGAGAATAATAGGCAGTTAAAAGATCTGCATGCCAGGTGCCTGGGTGGCACTGTCAATTAAGAGTCTGCCTTCAGCTCAGGTCATGATCCCAGGGTCCTGGGATGGAGCCCCACATCAGGCTCCCTGCCCAGCGGGGAGACTGCTTCCCCCTTCTCTCCTCCCTCTGCCTGCTGCTCCCCCTGCTTGTGCTCTCTCTCTCTGTGTCAAATAAGTAAAATCTTAAAAAAAAAAAAATCTGCATGCCAAAAGGAGTTTATGATTGGCTGGATTGTAATATAGGAAGTAGATGTCTTTGCAGAGCTTGAAATACAGAAGAATGGGAGCATCTATGTGAAAATGTTTCAAGGAGGAAAACATTTTCTCTTTACGGTTCGTTCTGCTCTAGGTAAACACCACCAAGTGAGTGAAGCACAGAATGTGATTGCATCAGACAAAGCAGCAGAAATACCAGTTGCCCATGAACATGAGCACAACCATGACCACACACAGCTGCATGCCTATATTGGTGTTTCCCTCGTGCTGGGCTTCGTTTTCATGTTGCTGGTAGACCAGATTGGCAGCTCCCATGTGCATTCTACTGATGGTAAGTGGCTCCAAGGCTTTCTGGGCAGTGCAATAAATTTACAGTTTAGAAAGTCACAGATGATTGAATAATTCAGCATATATCAATAGCCTTCTTTAGTGCCAAAAACTCTTGTCTTTCTTGGGTTCTAGTGAACATTTTATTCAGTTGGGGGAGCTGGTGAGTTGTGACATGTGGCACAAGAGAGTGCTTATTGGGTTATTACCATGCTTACCTTAAAGCTGTCTCATTTGGTTGAGAGTCTGGGGCAGAAATTCTTAACCTTTTTTGTGCCGTGGAGCCCTTAGGCATTCTGAAGCCTGTGGACCTTTTATTGGAATCATGTTTTTAAATATGTAAACCGTAACGCATAGGATTACAGAGAATACCCAATTATATTGAAATATAGTTCTAAAACATTAAAAACAAATTTATCATATAGTAATATATGTCTTCTTTATTGATGCATTAATTAACCAGATAATATATTTAAATAATATGCAAGGTGGAGTTAAATTTTATTTTTTAGGACAGCAGCATGACAGCTTTTGTTGCTTAGCTTGGCTAAAAACATTAAATTGTGAGACAAGCTTCAACAAGGCAGCAGAGTGTCAAGTTGAACATCCAGTTGATTTGGTTATTTGTTTTGATGGTTACTAGTATAGAAATTCCTGCTTCACAAAGATATTTTCTTACAGATACACTTAAACACATTCATAGCTTGCTTTCCAAGGAAAAATACACTTCTTCAACTACAACTACAGTTCTCCAAGACTTAAAATTTAACTCTAGGCATAGTAACTTTTTAAAAAATTTTTTAAAAATTGGTTATTTATTTTTTTAAAGTAAACTCTACCCCCAACATGGGGCTCGAACCCATGACCCCAAGATCAAGAATCACAGACATCTGTGATGTCTACTAAGCCAAGCCAGGCACCCCCAGATATAGTAACTTTTTTTTTTTTATGTTATGTTAATCACCATACATTACATCATTAGTTTTTGATGTAGTGTTCCATGATTCATTGTTTGCGTATAACACCCAGTGCTCCATGCAGAACGTGCCCTCTTTAATACCCATCACCAGGCTAACCCATCCTCCCACCCGCCTCCCCTCTAGAACTCTCAGTTTGTTTTTCAGAGTCCATAGTAGATATAGTAACTTTTTTGTCTTAAGATCAACGAATTCATTAGGAAACAGGACAGGTGAACATAGGGGATGGGAAGAAAAAAATAAGATAAAAACAGAGAGGGAGGCAAACCATAAGAAACTCTGTAACTATACGAAACAAACTGAGGTTTGCTGGAGGGAAGGTGGTGGGGGGGTGGGGTAACTGGGTGATGGGCATTAAGGAAGGCACGCGATGTAATGAGCACTGGGTGTTATATACAACTGATGAATCACTAAATTCTACCCCTGAAACTAGTAATACACTATATGTTAACTAAATTGAATTTAAATAAAATTTTTTTTAAAAAAAGATCAATGAATTCATCTTTGGCTGAGTCAACATCTTGATATGGTTTATATTAAATAAAAAAAGATTCTGATCCATGATACAACTTTAATGCCACCATGATAGAATAAATTTGGAAGAGTTACATCAAACTCCTAGGGTTTGGTGATAGAGGGGTTTATAGATACCCGTTTTCAAGTACACTGACAGAGAACTTTGCAGATAGGAGCTGCTGGAGAGCAGCATAGATGTCTTGGTCCCCAGTGAGAGATCCCATGACTTTTGCTGTTAGTGGCTGAATGACTGTAGGTGCAGAGTTGCGGGGTAGTTGCCCAACTTCATCACATGAGCATCTACAGACAAGAAGACTGTAATCCTGCAGTGTGGTGGCAGTTTATACACCCTTAATTTAAAGTAGTGATGAGTGAAAGCAGTGATATGAAGATGTCTACAACTGTAAAATAACCTGAAATTATCTGATTACTCCTGGCAATAAAGTATAGGTCGTGCCAATATTTGTAGTTTATGGTCTGTATTCATAATCAAAGGAAATGATGGATTTCATTTAGAGGTTAGTAAAAATTAAAATGTGCTTTTTTCCAAGTTAGGGTCACAGGCGCCCCCTGCATTCCACCTGTGTTCTTCTACATGGATCCCAGGTTAAGAATGCCTGGCCTACAAAAAAAATCTGTGGAAAAGCAGGCAAAAGACATGAACGCATAGTTCATAAAAAGATAATTAAAATGGTCCTTAAACATATGAAAAGATGTTCAGTTTCACTTAGGAATGCAAATCAAAAGTCTGCCGAGATGCCATTTCTCACCTGTCAGGCAAAAATTCAAAAGCTGGACAATATACTTTGTTACCAAAGCTACAGTGAAACACACCTTCATCTATTGCTGTGGGAATACAAAATTGTATGGCCCCTGCAGAGGGGAATTTGGCCATATCAAACAAGACTACATTTATATTTATCCTTCAACCCCAAAGTCACACTTCTGGGAGTTTATTCCGATAGTGCAGCTCCAATATGAAAATACACATGCACAAGATTATTCAGTGCAGCATTATTTATCATTGTAAAACCACTTTTAAATGTCCAGTCATGGAAATTGGTTGAATGAAGTGTGATGTGTGCATATTAATGGAGTTCTAGGTAGCTGTGAAAAAGAATGAGGAATCAGATCTCTGTGAATTGATAGGGAGAGATTTCTAGGAGCTATTTTTAAGTGGGGGGGGAGGCAGAAAAGCCGAAATGTAAATTAATATCTATCATAGACTACATTTTGTGTAAGGAACTGGGGGAATAAAACACATATGTGTGCTTATTTTTACAAAAAGGAAACATGAAACCTCACGTAGGCAACAGAATTACCCATAAGAGGTAGGGGCAGGGTAGGATGGGGTAGAAGAGTTTCAGGAGGGCATGGCACTTCCCTGGGCATGCCACTTCCCTGGGCATGCCTCTTTGATATAGTTTTGACTTTTGGAAGCATGCTGCTATTTCCCATATTCAAAAAATGAAATCAACAAGGATAGGGGAAGTTAACTGCGGCAGATGAACTGTAATTCAAATGAATAACACAATCACACTGAAGGGGATTTAAAAACTCAAGTGACATATGAATGTAGTATTTGACTATATATTTTTAGTTTTGGATGGAGCTGGGGGAGAAGCATAAACAATCACCAAACTCTTTTTAGTAGGCTTTGCTTTTTGTGATGGCACAGATGAAAACAATTCTGAAACTGTTTTAGGTGTATTGTGCAAGTGTTAACTGTCATTTGAGTAAGTGTGTTGCTGTTGGTGGAAGCAGAGTTCTCACTGTGGAAGAGGGGACGTACAAATATGGAATGGGGGAAGGCAAGAAAGAACCCCTATAGGGATGGACTGGAATTGGAGCTATTGGACTCATGATTTCTAAAATGTATATGTGTATATATGTGTATATGTGTACATATATACGTGTGTGTTTATGTATACATGTATGTATGTCCTAGCTCTGTCTGCAGAGAGGGCCTAGAAGTAAAGACACCCACTAGCAATGAGCATACCAGGGCTCTTCAGAGAAATGGCTGATTCCAGGACAGGGGCAGGGTAAGTACAAAATGAGCTTGGAACATCTAGTGCTCAAAAAAAAAAAAAAAGTAGGAAGGAAGGAAGAAAATGGAAACTTGTCACAGAGTATAGAACCAGCTTGAAGGGGTTCCCGCTGGCCAGATCTAAGACAGCTTGAGCACCAAAATAATTATGAACAGTAATGAAGCAAAAACCATTGAGAAAATGGGAAGCGCTGAGCACATCCATGTGAGAGAGGAGGAAGAGGAAGAGGAGGGAGAACACTTGCTTCCGGTGGTTTGCTAAATGTCGACTTGTAAGGGTGGAAAGAGTGCAGGCAGGAGAAAATCTTTTTGCAAGCTTCATGGTAAAAATTGGTGCAGGCAGAATCAATGAATGTTAAATCTAGGGGGTAAATTTTTATTTGTTTATTAGTTGCAAGGAAGAAAGAGTAATGAAATGAAGAAATCCGTAGTACTTTGACCAGATGATCAAGCTTAGTGTCATCGGCGTCTGTTTTCAGTGTGGGCAAATAAGTGCCTATCAGACCAGCCTCCTCACATATAACTATGAACTCTGGGCAAATTTTTAAAAACCACTACCTAAAGACACAAGAGATGGACCTAAAGCAGGAAAATTCTGGAGGAATAGGGTAAGTTTCTGTGTTTACTGCTCTTAAAAAGCAGTCAGTGCCCAGTTGGGATAGCTAAAACTGTTAGAAAACACGGTCTGTCTGGCCTAAGGAACTAGAGCTCACGGTAACTACAGACACTGGAAAGTGAGGGGAGAGTCTTAGAAAGGAGAAAGACAGAGAAACACAGCCCCAGATTTTATGTATAAACTCGACCCAAGTCTGGCTGAGCCCTGAACCATTCTTTTGTGGGCAGACTCAGCTAAAGATGAAAGAACTGAACTGGGATTTTGGGCAGCTGCCCAAAAAAGACTTGGCAGTTTAAGCCAAACCAAGTGACTTCAGGCAAAACACAAAATGGACACCCTTTGGAGGCATATAATAGAATCCAGAGTATCCACAAGATAACATTCACAATGTCCAGGATATAATCCAAAATTCACTCTACTAGCAAGCAGCAGATAGACGTACATTCTGTGCCTCTCGACATGACATCCTGAGAAGCAGCACCTGTGTAGTATTCCATTTGAGGATGCATAATCTAAGGCCACATCAGACAAACCCAAAAGGAAGGGATCATTTTTTTTTTTTTAAGATTTTATTTATTTGACAGCACAAGCAGGGGGAGCAGGAGAGGGAGAAGCAGGCTCCTCATTGAGCAGGGAGCCCGACATGGGGCTCCATCCCAGGACCCTGGGATCATGACCTGAGCCACCCAGGCACACCGGAAGGGATCATTCTATTAAAACACAAGAAAGGCTCAGGAAGGGGCATGTATTCTTCAAATCAGTGTCGCAAAAGTCAAAGGCAGAGAAAATGCTCCAGATTAAAAGGGACTAAAGAGATACAACTAAGTGCATATTTGATCCCAGACTGGACCCTTCCTGGGAGGGAAAAATGCTCTGAAAGACTTTCCTGCAGTTAACAAAATTAGAACATGCAAGAGAAATTAGAAAAAAAGTATCAATATTAAATTTACTGAAGTTGATCAGTGTAAGAAAATATCCTTTCTCTTAGGAAATACCCTTTGAAATATCTGGGGAAAAAGAGTTATGATGTATGCAACTTACTTTGAAATGGTACAGGAAAAAAAATATGTGTGTGTCTGTGTGTGTGTGTGGTGTGGATACAGAAAGAACACGAGCACAAATAATGAAGCAAATGGGGCAAAATGTTAGGCAGTAGGTCATTCTGAGAAACGAGTAGTGTTTTTTGAACATTCTTAAAACTTTTCTGAAGATTTGAAAGATTATTTCAAATTATTATTTCAAAGATTATTTGAAAGATTTGAAATTATTTCCAAATAAAAGGGTTTTTTTTTCAAAATTCATTGAACTTAATTAGCCTTTTTAGTCCAAAGATACTTTTTGCTTTGTTAATCTCCTTGCATATACTATTTCTTTTCAGTATTTTTCCATACACTTTTTCTTTTTTAATGGTCTTACATGTATTGGGAAATTGATTTAGGAGTAAATAGTTTTATTTGTGTGCTTTTACCAAATAGCAAATGAGAAGCACCCTCTGGTGGGATGGTGTCTGATTCCAACTGCATTACATAGTTGCTCACAGTGGCCTTTATGACATTTTTGTGATTCTTATCAGTTTCAATTTTAAATACATTTAAAGGCCCATTAGTGCCCTATAATCCTATACAAAGAATTAAAAATAGCATGTGTTCCTTTATTCTTCCTCCTGTTTCATCTCTGAAGTCATTGTTTTTGCTCACTTTTAATCTGGCTTTACCTATTATCTACAGGGTTTTATATATTATTAAGTAGCAGTAAAAATTGATTTATTAAATTTATGCTGAAGTACAGTCTTTTCCTATAGATTTATAAAAACTGTGTTTTAATTTTAAAGCCTCTAATTTTTATTTAAGTTGCTATTTATAACTAGACCACAAGACTCTATAAAGAAAAGTCAAAACAAGGTTGTCACACAGTATAATATGATATTCTTCACAGTTGGGGGCGACATTGAAACATTGAAACATTTGTTTTCTCTGACCAGTTAGGGACTTTAGCTTCCCTTCCTTATAGTGTTTTAATTAGAAGATAATTTAATTTATTTTTACTAAAAAGATAACATGTTACTTTACTTGTATATGTTTTTTCCACTATAAATCATTGCTTCTGTGCACTGGTTTCCCCCAGAAGATTAAATCCCTTGGAATCTATTTGGCTAATGTCCATCTGTCATTTCATCTGGCATTTTGATGTCCCCATCTTTTAATTTTTATGTTGTTTGGACATTATTTACTTGCTTGTATATTTTCTATTATAGCAGAAACATTCATGTAATACAGAGAAGTATTTTTTTCCCCTCTCCAATAAGGATTGTTTAAACAGCTATTGGGTTTCTAGTGCTGTGCTACATTCTGTAAGACATGAAAAAGAAATGGAAAGAAGTGGAAAATTCACTTTTGTGTAGTTTACAGTCAGTCTGGGGATATAAGACCTATTTGAGTGAAAACAGTTGTATATATCTCAGGTGTGATCTAGGACAAGCTTTGAAGTAGCATGTGGAGTCTGTGCACATAGAGCTCTTGGTTTCTAGGCAAGGGGAACCTTTTGAGCTGGAATTAATCTTTGATTCTTTCTTGAGGGAAGTGGTCCTAGAATTAGACTTTGAACAGTGGCTAGGTTTCAGATTGATGAGCTAAGAAGTTAAAGTTCATGCCGAGAATTAAGGCTGAGGGATTTGGGGAAGGGACAATGAGAAGGTTTTGTTAGAAGATGTTAAAGAAACTGGTTTAACTGGATTGAATAGTGAGAAATAAGAGGATAAAGAGCTTAAGATTGATAAATTGATAAAGAGCTTAAGAACCCACTTAATAGAGCAGTTTGGACTGAATCTGAAGAGCAGCAGATAACTGGCGTTTTGGAAGAGTGGGGTGATTCAGAGATGAATCCGACAAGGATGTGTAAGATGAGTTAGATTAGGGAGAAGTAAGAGCAGGGGGAAACCAGCTGGGAGCCTGTTGCTCATTCAGGTTCAGGTGGATGCAAATTTAGGTTAGGATGGTGGCAATAAAATAGAGAAGGGCAAACATGACAGACATTTTGGTGCTCAAATAAAGATAAAGTTGCAGGAGGCTGGGGAAGAGGGGCAGGTAGGCAGTGATGACGAGATTGGTCTGCAGAGAAGTGCTGAGAGGCCACAGAGCACTTTCCAGTGAGAGCTCCAGGGTTAAGAGGTGTGAGGCAGTTGAAGCAGTGGGGGGTTACATATTGTCTGTTTAGGGAAGGCTGGAGCAAATGAAGAGTTCCTTCCTGCCCCCTCTTTCAAGACAGGGGAAACTTCTAAGTGTTTAAAGCCAAAGAGAAAAGACAGTCATGGGGAAAATATAATCTACTTTAAGAGCTTTCAAGGAATTCTTCCACCTCCAGGTCAGTGTTCTAGCAGTTTCTGTTTCACATTGCTTCGTGGCTGACTTGCTTATTTTTACTTCAGATCCAGAAACAGCAAGGCCCAGCAATTCCAAAATCACCACCACACTGGGTCTGGTCGTCCATGCTGCAGGTAGGGTTGGATGGCAGTGAGACCCCTTTGTCTTCTGTCCCAGCGTGGGAGGCTTAGTGTGTACATCCCAGGGACCATCCCCATGAACTGCGGAGAGGGTTGCTTCATGAAGTCCTCCAACACAAGCACAAGCCCGGGCGTAGTCAAGTGTCAGGGATTTGCAAGCTAAGAACAATTTTTTATTTTTTTAGTGGAGGAAAATATTTTGTGGCACATGAAAGTTACATGCAATTCAAATTCCAGCGCCTGTAAATAAAGTTTTTTGGAACACAGCCATGCCTACTTGTTTACATATCATCTGTGGCTGCCTTTGCAAAGCCTGAAATATTTCGTGTCTGGCCCTTTAAGAAAAAATGTGCTGACCTCTGCCCTAAAGCCTCATCTGGAAAAGAGCCTTGACATTGTCCTGAAGAGCCCTGTTGCTCAGTATAAACCCAAAGTGCCCGTTGAGGCAGAGGCGGGCTGTAGAATGCCGAAGGCGCAGCATCGCTGACTGGGCATGCCTTAGAGTCCTAACCGAAGACCAGTCCCAGCAGTACGAGTCTGGAACTGACAAAGGCATGTGGGAGACGGCACACTGTCACTTGGACCTTTCGGTAGAACATGTTTATCTGACAAAAGTTCATCCATTCAGCCAATATTTACTTCTTGTGTGTAAGTCATCTATGTAAAGTTAGAGTGTCTTTATTTTGTGTTTTATCATCTACAAGACACAGAGATGCTTACTTTGCAATCTTTGCAATTTCTGTTATAACAGCTGACATATTGAATATTTGGGGCCAGGTGCTAAGCTGTTTACGTATGTTATCTCATTTAACCCTCATGAAAATCCTAAGAATACATATTTCCTTGACCCCATTTTAGAGATGAGAAGGCTAAGGTTCAGAAAAGTTACGGAACCTTCCCAGAGTCAGATGTAGCTCTCCCTGCCTCTAAAGCCCACACACGAAACTACTACACTATTGTTGTTGTTGTTATAGTATTTTATATTTTATTTTCTCCAAATTTAGCGGATGGTGTGGCCTTAGGAGCAGCAGCCTCTACTTCACAGACTAGCGTCCAGTTAATTGTGTTTGTGGCAATAATGCTACATAAGGTAAGCAGAATTTTAGTGGAAGATTTGATATTGAATATGTTCATAATTAAAATTTCTCTTTGGTCATCGGTGTTTTTTTGGAATGGGAAGATTTTTTTAGTTTTTATAATTGACATTCATTTGAGATAGTTGACCAGCTCTGTTCATAGCTAGGATTTTTTGCTACTATTTTTTTAAACTTTCACTTGAAGGGACTTTTTTAATGGTCATACACACAAACTCTTAAATTCTCTACAGATTTCTATATTTTAAAGTAATTTTTGTTCATAAATGTTTTTGTTTTTCTTATACTCTTTTCTTGATTGTCTTTTCCTACTATCTAAGAAACACACACACACACACACACACAAGTAGGATATTTTCTTAGCTTAGAACATTAATTCCTAAAAGGCAGAACTCAGTTTTGGTACCATGCCTGATTTTTTTTTTTTTTTTTGTGAGAATTCAGTCAAATGACATGTGCTTCATAATATAGAAGCAATCCATACTTTAATTAGGAATACTTTTTCTTTTCCAGGCACCAGCTGCTTTTGGGCTGGTTTCCTTCCTAATGCATGCTGGCCTAGAACGGAATCGAATCAGAAAACACTTACTGGTCTTTGCACTGGCAGCCCCAGTTATGTCCATGGTGACATACTTAGGACTAAGTAAGGTAAGTCTGATCATTCCTAGCTTATCTAGACAAGTATCTAATTCTTTTGTGATTTACCAGAACCTGTGGTCTTTTATGTTGATTTTTGCAGTTAAGTTACTCCCTCAAACAAAGATGAAATTACAAGTAAAAGCCAGTACAGTGTAAACATCTTAATTCCAAGGCATTCTCTTCATAAATTTAGAGCATTTTCCTATTCATTCAATTTCAAAATTTCTTCCCCATCAGTTCTGAAAACATTTGCACAGATATATGATCTTTAAAATAGCATAACTCAAGCCTAACCAAACACACTAATTTTGTTTGACAGATATATAATAAGTCACAACAGTACATATTTAATGTTTAAGCAGGCGCATGAAGAGTGAGGGACAAGCAAACAGCAGTTTTGAGGAGAATAGGGGATGAGCAGAGATGTCTGTATTCTCATATCACCAAATACTAAATACCCAGTTCTTTATCATTGCACTGAACATAATGTCAGACCTGAAGTAACATGTGTCCCTTGTCAGTTCCGAGCCTGGGCATTCTTCCCTGTTGTTCCAGGTGGACCTTTCCCTGCCTTCTAGTTCTGTCCCCTGGGGCTGTAGGTCTTAACAACCCTCCCGGTGGTACTTCAGTGTCAACTGACTGGCCACCGGAGAAAAACCTTAGAACCAAACTGACTCGGGGCTAGTTCATGGGAACTGCTTTCCCCCATACTCTCCCTGAGGGTCATTGATTCTTCTGAGTGTCATTCCATTCATAGTTGATACAGTAAAACTTGTATTAAAAGGAACATATGAGAAATGAGGTGGTTAAAACACGATTAAGTTCCTGTTAATCAGGTTTGTTGATCTGGATTGCTAACAAATGAGGTATTATAAAAACCCTCTTTGATCATTCGAAGACTCTTTTCTTCTTCCAGTCAACAAGCAATATATAGTTCCTTTTTAAGTATTAACCCTATTTATCACTTCATTGATCAGTGCAAGTCTTTAGAACTTCTGACAGGAAGGTATAATTCTGGAGGCATGGAGTTACATGTTGCATTATGGTGTGTTCTCTTCTTAAAAATTTAATTAATTGTCATAGTCCATAGGTCCACTTTTTTTTTTAATTTAAAGATTTTATTTATTTATTTGACAGAGAGACAGGAGAGAGGGAATACAGCAGGGGGAGTGGGAGAGGGAGAAGCAGGCTTCCCGCTGAGCATGGAGCCCAATGTGGGGCTCGATCCCCCAATGCGGGGCTCGATCCCGCTGAGCATGGAGCCCAATGCGGGGCTCGAATGCCTTGGAGTCCCATAGTTTAGAGGCTCTGCCACTTTCCCGCTGAGCATGGAGCCCAATGCGGGGATCATGACCTGAGCTGAAGGCAGCCGCTTAACCGACTGAGCCACCCAGGTGCCCCAATAGGTCCACTTTTTTAATAGAAAAAGTTGAAATTAATTGTGTCAAGATTAGCTTATAAGATGTTTCTGCCTCTGTGAGGGCAGGTACTGCATCTCGATTCCCACTGTATCTGAAGCACCAGCCTAGAGCCTGGTGTATGGGGATGTTTGTTAAATGTTAGTAGAATAAATGAATGTATGAAATTTAATACTTGCATTAATAATGCCGTTGATTCCATTGTAAGAATAATACATGCCAGACCTGTTCAACCAGACTTGAAGTTTGTTTGAAAAAGCAATTGTGTACGTCATCAGTAGTCTTAAATTTGGAAGCTTCTCATCAATAACAAAATTGCTCTGATCTCAAGATGTCCCCAGTGTCCCATATCGGACCAGTTGTGAACATTGTTGTTTTTTTTTTAATCAGGACTTCTTCCTGACCCTGAATTTTACTTGTCTTAATTTTTCTTCTTTCTCTCTCTCTCTCCCTCTCTCTCTCTCTCTCTTCATTCACAGAGCAGTAAAGAAGCCCTTTCAGAGGTCAATGCCACTGGAGTGGCCATGCTTTTCTCTGCCGGGACATTTCTTTATGTTGCCACAGTACATGTCCTCCCTGAGGTGGGCGGAATGGGGCACAGCCACAGACCCGACCCCACTGGCGGGAGGGGCCTCAGCCGCCTGGAGGTGGCCGCCCTGGTTCTGGGTTGCCTCATCCCGCTCATCCTGTCAGTAGGACACCAGCATTAAAGGTCGGATTCGGGCCTCAGGCCACAGCTGTTCGCCATCCCGTGAGAACAGCCAGCACGTGACAACTGCTCACTTCCTCAGTCTCTTGTCTCACCTTGCCCCATCTCCACCTGTGTTCCTAGAGTCCGGAGGGAGGTGAGATTAAAACCTGGAGTAATGGAAAGCTTTTAGAGTAGAAACAACACACTGCGACTGGATAGAGACATTCCGTTGTGTTGTTTTTTTAAAGGGCCCTTGGCATTTTGAGTTTTGATGTTTCTCTTAACCCTATGCTCAGGGAAGATGGAATTTCATTTTAAGGAAAAGTGGAGAACTTCATACTCACAATGAAAAAGTAATTATGAAAGTATAGTGTTCTGTAATTAAGCTGGATCTCTGTCTTAGTTTAGAGGCTCTGCCACTTACTTTATCCATTGATTTTTAACATGGTTCTCACCGTGTAAGACTGGTGCTTTAGCGTCTGTGCCACACGCCTTGATAAAGGTCATAATGCCCACTGTCTTAGATGCTAAAGACAATTGTAGTTTATTTGGAGCAAGAGTCAGGAAAATGACAGCAAGGCACATGAAAAGCTGACTTTTTACTCGAGAGCTGTCCGTTGAAAAGAGGATGTCTTGGAGAGACTTAACACCTCCTTTCGCGTCCGCCTCTTCCTCTTGAAAGAGAGCCCGCTGTTCCATCAGTGGAGCAACAGAGATGGACTAGCATCGAAGGAGGAGGCCACTAGTATTTCTTCTCAAGTTCTCCTTTGCAGAATACCTGCCTCCAGTGCAAAGGAGCCAAGTTCTGGTAGGTTCAGGCCCACTCAGGCTTTCCTTCAAAAACAGTCAGATCCCAAAGTGTCTTTTGAAATGAAGGGATGTTAATTTCAAGTAAATTTGGATAGTAACTGACGTTTTTGTCATAATCTTTTTAAAAGTAAGATAACCAAAACCCTGTGTTGTCCCTTTTTTTCTTTTTACGTATTTATCTTAGCAGACTAGCAGTCCCTCTGGCAAAATACTTGGTGTCCTTTGGAGAGTGCTAGGTCAGCGTCACATAAGCACCTGTAGCAGTGAAGAGAGTCAAGATGTAGGACAAGTGAGAAGTGTTTGCCTCTTGATTTAAAGCTTATTGAAATCATGTCTCTTGTCTCTTCATCTTTTCCGTGCTTTCCTCCTGACCTCCCCCCCCCCAGCCCCTCCTCCCTATCTATAATTTGCTGCTTACTGCGGGTGGCGGGTAGCGATGTTGGTATCTGTGTGAATTGAATTCTCATCAGGACAACCACTTCTTGAACTGTGATGATGAAGATAACATTGTCTCTGTTCTTTATTCCCTTCAATGAAGTTACCTTTGTGTCAAATGCAACTTTGTTAACCCCTTAAAATATCACTTCCTCATATGTGAGATGACACAATCACTAATGTTCTGGTCATTTAAACAGTTGAGATAGTAAAAGTGTTTAACAAACTGGGATGATTTTTCCATATTTGCCAAATCCCTGTAAACTTTGTGTTATCAACTAAGTGTATAATAGTATGTTATTAATTTATTTTGATCTTCTGTACCATTTCAAAACACATTATATAAAGAGGGAACCAAGATTATGTTCTTCAGGGCAGTGGGTTTAGGAGTTCGTAAAATGTCTTATATGACGTATATGCCAGCATGCCTGTAATTTATTTCCTTCCTGGATTTGTCACTGGGTCAGCAGCTATGGAAACAGAACTTGCGAGCCCTCTGCCGGCCGTAGACCAAAGTAGCATAAATAGGATAGGGTTTTGTATAGTGGCTCGCAACCATTGCATACGATGTTAAAACCAACAGAAGGCACAGTCTGGAAAGTCTGAGTGACTTTCCTGATAACAACTCTGACTTATGGGAGTCATGGGGCTTCGTCTGGCCCTTCGAGATGTCATGGTTGCCTTGATTCTCCCTGAAAATTTACTTTGTTAATAAATAGTACATCTTAGTGTCTGGTTTGGTTTGGGTAGCAGCACTTTCTATCATACTGTTGCGTGCAATGATGAGAAATTCGTTCTGCTGGCCGAAGCCTCTTTCAGCAGTGCTTTGCCATCATTAAAAGTTTGGCTAGAATATCTTGCTTGGTAGGGGGGTCCTTGAACTCTGGCAAGGACTGAACCATCAAACTTCCAAATTTGCGTTCCCCTCTGGACCTCGCGTTAACAAGCAGACCTTGCAAGGCCTACCAGCTTTTGGGAGCTGCAGGCTTTCCCAGATTTTAAAGCTGCTGCCTCAGGAGCTACTCATTTCTCTCCTGGTCAGCAGGCAGAAATAGCCATACTAACCTTAGAGGGCTCAAACGCACCTCTAGGCAGCAGGGGACCGAGCAGCATGGCAGAGGCCTTCTTCACTGGGGGAGGAACTTGCTCGTGCTGGGCAGTGTCCCAGAAGGGGCCACAGCGGTGGTCACTTACTGGCACATTTCAGTTCTGTTTTCCTCTTGTGTTCACTGCCTCCTTAGATGTAGATGCCTTAATGCTCTCATGCATTTGGAAACATTGGCAATACTTAAGTTGCTGCCGTGATCACAGATGGAATTATTGGCTACCAAAGAGATGCACCTGATGATGAAGAGTACAGTCCTTCCTTCCTCATAACCAAAGTTAGTCTTCATTGCAATTTGACTCCATTTCCTTGGTAGGGACAGATTTTCTTCAGATTCCGAATGCACTCTTAAATGGCAAATGAAGGTGGAAAATGCTACTGGTCCATTCCCCTCCCTTGTTTTCCAGTGAGTTGCGTATCAGTCCCCATTTCCCCAGAGCAGCGCTGTTCTAGGGCTGGCTGCTTTCCTGTGCATGCTGTTGCCAGATTTTTTTAGGCAGAGGCTCTGCACTGGAGTGTAGATAGTTGGAAACAGTTCCATCAACAGAGGCTACGTGTTCTCTCTTCCCCCTGTCACCTTTCTATCACCTATTCAAAACAGTTGAGTCAGCCCTGTTCTTGTATTTTGAATCGTTAGAGAAAGGACAGAGGTGGTCGTTTTGCGGGGTCAGTTCTTTGCACAGAGGAGACGATGAAATTGTGTTTTTTACCAGCCTACTTCTAAGTGTCGCTGCCTGGTTTTTCTCTTTTTCAAGGATTAGAACTAGAAGGACACACCAGCATTGGAGTATTATGCCCCTCAGACCCATGGTAACTAGATACTAAACAGGGGAGCTGTCTACCAACAGCCCAGACCTCCAGAAAATTTCTTGCCTACAGGGCCTCTGGGCCCCTTGAGAGACTGAGAATATTGACCAGATTCTTCCCAAACTGCTGCAGTGGAAGGTGATCTACAGGAGAACCATCCTTCCATTAGAAAATTTCTACTCAAAACAGAATGATCCCAAGAGCACTGTTGGGGATGCTATGAAAATAAAACCAATGATGGAGCCCCACCCCCCCTGCTTTGTACCTGAGACATCTAGATTAACCCCAGGAGATTTGAGGGGAATTTGTGACTTGTAGGAAAAGACTAGACAACCATTGGGAATTCTCTAGATATGCTCATCTGAACGCAAGGAAATTGGCTTTGATCTTTTTTCTGATAGCATCTTCTAGCAAGTTGGAAGTCTCATGGGATAAAACTGCAGTTCCCCTGGTTCAGTAGTCCAAACAGTGATTTTAAATGTCCCCTTTTCTGGATCCTTTGTAAACATGAAATCATTCCATGGATGGCTGCCTTATAATTTTGTCTCTTTCCACGTTAATTGTGAATGGTTAAACAATTTTTTTTGCTGTTTTCTGATTTGTTTTATGATATTAAATTTTTATTAGCGGATACCTTATGTGAGTGGCTCATTACTTAATCTCTTGGCAGTTTGCTTTTCTGTTTGACGACTAGACTTGACCCACATTTGAACATCAGCAAAGGTAATGAAAAGCTTTCAAGGGCAGGGGAAAGATGTGCTCACTATATGCAAATCTTTTAGGGAAGGAAGGAAGCAAAGGAGGAAGGGAGATGAAGGACACAATACACCACGTGTCCCAAAAAATACTAATTCATTGACTTTTATTTTGCTTTGCCATCGGTGTTAAGAAATATTTATGAAGGTAGTGTACTCCAGAAAAGAGAAGCAAGCAATAGACCCCGATCACAGTGGTTCAGTCAAAGGGCAGAGTTGCTCTAGGAGTATATAGAGGCTGTGAACACCTGACCCTAGAAATAGAGATTTTAATAGAAGTGCAGTTTGTAAATTTGTTTCTAACTCCTGTAAGTTAGGGCAGCATCCTACAGTGTAGTTTTATAATGTCAGAAATAAGCGACCTTGTGTCCCATCACTGTGTCTAAAACGCCCTTCCGCAGCCCCCTTGCCTCCTTCCAGCCTTGGTCTAAAGTCTCCTTCAGTTAGGCCTCCTGTGACCACCCTATTTAAAACTAATCTGCCCCACCTTGCCCCAGTGCTCCTTACCTTGTTCTCTTCTTTCTTTTTCTGTAGCACTGGTCACCTTTTAATCTGCTTTATAATATATATATATCCTTACTTTGTCCTTCCCTACTAAAACATAAGCTCCAGGAAGCTAGGTTCTCAATATACTATGTGTGGCTAAGTGAATTGCTGTGGCCTGAGGGGGCACTTCCTGATCCGCGGCACTAATCTAGCCCCGCCCTAAGCAGCGGCAGGACCAGCTGCTGGCCGTGCGTCTAGCTCCGCCCGCGCCCAACTGAGGTGAGGAGTCTGCACACGAGGCTGAGGGTACAGGTGGGAAATTAACTGGGTTTGGGTTCCTAATCCACGACCAGCTAACTTTAGTAAGGGACTGTGTGACTGATTGAGGGACCTGAACATCTGGATCCCTTTTCTGGCTCCACTGCTGATTTCCGTTGCAATGTTAGCCATTGCCCAGTTTTCTAAACTTGGATTGGAATGTGAGGGGAGACCTGTCCCATTCTGACTGCCTTCTTTATGGAGGGACTCTGACAAATACGAGAGCCATCAGAGGAGGGAGCCCAGTGGAGACAGGATGAGAAGCCAGAGCGTTTGAGGAGGTGTGAAAGGAACTGAATGTTTGCCTTCATCTGGAATGTTCTTGGGGGGCAGAACTTGATGACCACCATCAGATACTTCAAGGGCTGTCAAATGTATGAGAGCACAGAACTTATTTTATCCAGAAGGTGGAATGGGAGGTAAGCTGAGCCCTACTTCTTCTCCACTTACCTCTTCATTCAGCAGCGTTAACTCAGCACTGAGCCCTTCCTACAGACCGGACACTCGTAGGTGCTGAGTGTTCAAAAGGGAGTAGGGGTCACTTCCAGGCCGTAAAGAGCTTGTGGTTCCGAGAGGGATTCAAACAAGGACACAGTTGCCAGTAGCACTGGGAGGCAGGCACGGGGTGCTCGGGGAACGCATGGGGGCAAGGAACCCGGAGCGAGGTGTCAGGGACAACATCCAGAGGGAGAGGAGGCCTGCGTGAATCAACGGTGGAGCAGTCGGGAACGGTCCTCTGAGCAGGAGGACCTCCACGGCAAAGGCCTGGTGGCACAGGAGAGAGAATGCAGACTCTGCGTAGAAGGTGCCACGGACTGGCTGAAGGACGGGGAGGCACCAACAGATGGTGTGTGAGATGTGTCCATTCCCTAGGTGACGTCTGTGCTTCCAGATTTAAAATGGCACAGATAATTGGGCCTAGCCAGGGTCTCCGTGCTTCCTGCCTCACCGGCAGCCTTCCCAGGTGCGGTCCCGGCTGACCTCTGGACTTCCTGTCATCACTCGGATGATTCGGGGACGTGGTAGTCCAGAGATCCTTGTGCTCCAGGGGCTCCTATGGCCCCTCAAGGTGGAGCTTGGGGACTTTTTTCCTCCCTTATCCCTGCTTGTCTCCCCCACTTCCTGGCTGGGGCCCAAAGACCCCCTCCTCATCCCACTTGCAAATAGCTGTGTTAGTTATGGTTATGTACAGAGGGCCAGGTGGGAGCTCAGTCTTCCTTCTAGCCTTTGGTTCTCCCTCTCCAAAACTCCTCTGCCCCCTGCGCTCCGGTTTCCCTAAGGGCACATATCGTGGAACATGGCAGCTCTATGGCCACCCTCCACCTCTGAGCTGTCCAGGCCCTGTGTGAAGGCGGCGGTGGGAGTGGGAGGGGCAGGCATGAGAGTAGACCCTCCCTCCTGTTCTCTTCTGCCCCTGACTTTGCCCTGCTCGGTATTTGGGAAAGCCAGGAAAGAACATCTACTATTTGGACCTGGAGAAAACATTCTAAGGGTAGTGCGACGCTGAGAGTTGGCAGGGCCCCTTTTTGATATATGAAGCTGCGAGGGTTTCAAAGAAACTTGCCCAAGGTCTTTAATCAAGTAAAGGTGGAACCCCTGGCACCTGATCCAGTGAATTGCTAATTCGGTTCCGGATAAAAAACCGGCCCCCTGGCTCTTCCTCAGACGTTCTGGGAGAGTGTGTGGGATTGTAACAAAAATGGCTTTGGGTCTCTGGGCCAGACTGAACACATCCCTCTCCCCCAGTGAAATGTACTTGCTCTTAGAAGCCAAATTAAGGTATACATTTCAATCCACACATCACCCACGAGGGGGAGCACTGGATACCTTCAGTGTTTCTGAGCAGTGTGCCGCCCCCAGCCGTGGCCTTGGATGCCACGGGACTGTCTTAGTGCCGTGAAGCAGCGGGCTGACTGGCAGGGCAGTAAGGTCCTTGGGTCGACCTCGGCAACCTTGGGTGTGAGCAGTCATCAGGCAGAGAGAGGGCAGAAGCCTAGCAAGAGGTTGACCCTGCTGATGAGAACAGAACTATCTCATCTAATGCAAGAATCTTCCAGCCCAGGGCATCTCAAATGCAGGACTGACTCTCCTTTGGCCCCCTCAGCCCCTTCACTTGGCCTGCTGGCTTCGAACGTGCATGCGGTGCCCTGTACCCCACTTCCCCTCCCTCCTGGGTTCCCCTGGGAGGCAGCCAAGCCCTTGCAGGTAAAGGAGCCTAAGACCCATGTTTGGCCTTAGAAAATGCAGTCAAAGTGGAACACAATTCAATAAAAAGAGATAGGTGGTTTAAACCTCAGAAGGGGAGGAGGGCATGGCATCACAAAAGTGATGTCATCTGAGCTGAATCTTGCCATCGGATTTTTGGGGAGATGAGAGGAGAAGCACTCTGGACTGAGGGCACAGCAAGTAAAAAGGGGCTGTGAAAGTTTGGTAGCTCCTCGGAATATCAGACCCAGCGTGGCAGGGGCAGAATTGGGGGGTGGGGGGAGAGAAGGGGGAGCGCGGACAATAGGGTGGGACGAAGGAATGGGATCCAGTGGGGCTGAGAGAACACTGAGGCCCAGAGATGCTCGGTGATTGTCCTCAGTTCACACAACTGATAGCAGGGCCTGGATTTAAACCCCTCTTAACACTAAAAGCAGGCGACAAGTCTGCCATCTCCAGATTGCTTTCTCCTACATTCTCCACCACACCACAGGTCCTGGTTTATTCTCACGAGGGAAAGCTGAGGCCCCGAGGGGTTGGCGTCCATTTGATGTGCAAACAAGAAATTGCAGCACCTGAATGGGGCCAAGTGAAGACAAATCGATTCAGTAAGCGTTTGTTGAGCACCTACTACAGGCCCTGGACTCTGTCCTCAAGGAGCTCACAGTCTGGAAGGGATGCAAACACAGAGAGGAAAACTCCAAACGAGGCAGACAGACCTGTACTAGAACGGGAGGAGGGGCAAAGGTCCATGGGAGCCAAGCAAAGATAACCCGAGTGATGGTGGTGTAGTTTTAGCCGAATCAGTGCCATACCCTGTGGAATCCAGGACAGGAACCCCAATGGTGGAATTGGGGTTGCAGGAGGGAAAGAGATTCCATGAGAGAGATTTGATGCTGTAGGAGGGCCTGGCCTACAGCCCAGATCTTTTCTGCTTCTTCTGCTTCTTGGCCCCATCGGGATGCTTGTGCTGGGTCCAACCAGCAGCCTGACCAGCAGCCCAGGGAACCTAAAAGAGGCACATTCCTGGGTCCTTCACTTGGCACCAGCCTGGCCCGCCTGCCCGAGAGTGGGGTCAGGACAAAGAGGGCTGGGAGCTGAAGAGGCGGCACTATGGGAAGATCTGTTCTTGTCCTGGTTGCTGGGAGCTTTTGAGGCCCGATCAGGATGTGACTCCAGGGAGACCCTCGTTACCCCTTTCCTGTCTGAGAATGTCTTCCTGCCCGTTCCTGACTAGAGTGGGTTAAGGAAGACTCTGGCTCACTCTAGCTGAAGTGTAGGATCAGTGAGCTGGATCCCAGTCAGTATTCACACATTTCCTTACCATGGGCCAGTCACGTGTCATGGCCGTGCTTATACCTGTTTCATGGAACAGTGGTGACTATCACATGAGCCCACAGACTCTGGATAAAAGCAACATCATGGTAATGTATGTTCTTTCATACAGCAAAGGAAATCAGAATGAAAAGGCAACCTAAGGAATGGGGGAAGATATTTGCAAACCATATATATGGTAAGAGTTAATATCCAAAATATATAAGGAACTCCTATAACTCAGTATAACCTGATCAAAGAAATGGACAAAGGATGGAATAGATATATTAGTACCAAGATAAGGCTATTAGTATGGGTGTGAACTGAGACGCTTATGTACAATATAAACACACCCTCTGGTGATTTTAAGAGGCAAAATAGATGGTATAATCCCCCAGGGAAAATGCCTAAGCCAGAGATGGTATTGGCTCATGAGGACCAAACCACTACCGTGTTGTTACTAAATGAAGATTTACCAAAAGACACCAAAAGCAAAAGCAAAATAAACAGGTGGGACTACATTGAACCAAAAATCTGCACAGCAAACCAGCAACAAAATGAAAAGGCCACCTATGGAATGGGAGAAGATATCTGTAAATCACTGATCTGATATGGGGCTAATATCCAAAGAACACAATTCAGTATTAAAAAAAAAAACATACCGATTAAAAAGTGGGCAGAGGAACTGAACAGATATTTTTCCAAAGAAGAATGGCCAACAGGTACATGAAAAGTATCACTAATCAGGAAAATGCAAATCAAAAACCACAGCAAGATATCATTTCACACCTGTTAGCGTAGCTGCTATCAAAAAGACAGCAGGTGATAAGTGTTGGCAAGGATGTGGCAGGAAGGGAACTCTCATGAACCGTTGGTGGGAATGTAAATTGGTGCAGCCACTATGGAAAACAGCATGGAAATTCCTTTAAAAAAAAAATAGAACTACCCTATGATCCAACAATATCACTTCTGGGCATAATAACCAAAGGAAATAAGTATCCCGAAGAGATGTCTGCACTCCCATGTTCATAGCAGCATTATTCACAAAAGCCAAGTACAGCAACCACGTAAGTGTCCGTAGGGGGATGAATAAATGAAGAAAATGTGGTACCTATATACACAATGGGATATTAGTCAACTGTAAAAAGAAGGACTTTGCCATTTGCAACAACACGGATGAACTTGGAGGACCTTATGGTAAGTGAAATAAAAGGCAAATGCCCTTTGATCTCACTTATGTGTAGAACCTTAAAAAGTCAAATTCATAGAATCAGAGAGTAGAATGATGGTTATCAGGGACTGGGGGTGGGGGAAATGAGGAGATATTGGTCAAAAGGTACAAACTTTCAGTTATAAAATGAGGAAGTTCTGGAGATCCAGTGTACAGCATGGTGTCTATAGTTAATAATACTGTATTGTATCCTCAAAATTTGCTAAGAGAGTAGATCTGAAGTGTTCTCACCACACACAGGCACACACACAAAATGGTAACTATTAACTTGATTATGGTAAGCATTTCCCAATATATACATGTATTAAATCATGTTGTGCACCTTAATAAATGTTGTACAATCTAAATATTTATGTCAGTCATGCCTCACTAAAGCTGAGGAAAAAAATAAAAGCCAAAGAAAAAGAAAATGTATATTCCTGTCACTTCCCTCATTCTACACATATTTGAGGGCCTATCATGCTCCAGAAATGACTAGG
The DNA here is from genome assembly GCF_054177405.1 of Leptonychotes weddellii. Lineage (NCBI taxonomy): Eukaryota > Metazoa > Chordata > Mammalia > Carnivora > Phocidae > Leptonychotes > Leptonychotes weddellii. Next base: position 28,316,787 of record NC_138377.1, on the reverse strand, counting down.
GGAGTAGTAGACAACCTTCTTGAACTTCATTTTACTCACCTGGAGAATGAAAAATAATATGTATCTCACTGAGACTGTTTCAAAACTTCAATGAAATGGATAGGATGTAAACAAGCTACTTAGAACATCAGCTCTAGGTCTGAGCGTGCAGGGCATGCAGGACCCTGAGTGTCTGCCCTTGACTGATCTCACCCAGGTCCTGATAAGATTGAGCAGCAGCGGCCCACGCTCGGTCCAGGGCACTGGATTGACCCCAGCTTGTTTTGTCTTCCTCAGAACTATCTGCCTGGCATTCGGCACTCCCACCAGCGAGGGTAGAGAACACAATGGAAGCAGAAACGGCTTCTCCCAAAGCTCACTTGTTATTATCTGGGCTGCTTAGTTGAGGGAAGCAGAAGCCACTTGTGTATCTAGCGGTCCACCAAACTCATGCTGTTTGCCTCTGGTCTTTCCACCCTGCCTCAACCACCATTACCTAAGGGCTGGTCAGGTGTCCTGTGTGTAGAGGGGATGGGCAAAGATTAGTTTCTCTTCACCCCCGAAGAAACGTGTGCTCTATTTCTTCCATTAAAGACACCAAACCTTTCTTAGGAACCATCCGGGCTTGTTCTGCCCTTGGGAAGCGTTTCCTTAAGAATGATTCCAGGTAGGGCGCCTGGGTGGCTCAGTTGGTTAAGCGACTGCCTTCGGCTCAGGTCATGATCCTGGAGTCCCGGGATCGAGTCCCGCATCGGGCTCCCTGCTCGGCAGGGAGTCTGCTTCTCCCTCTGACCCTCCTCCCTCTCGTGCTCTCTCTCATTCTCTCTCTCGCAAATAAATAAATAAAATCTTTAAAAAAAAAAAAAAAAGAATGATTCCAGGTATCCTGCCTTTCTCCCTCCTACAGCTCACAAGCTCAGCACTAGTCCTTCACAAGCAGCCAAAGCTGGTACTGACCTGATTAAGCAGAAAAGGAATTAATATATTAAAAGGACATTGGCAGGGCTAGAGAACTAGGCCTGACAGAGGTAAAGCTTCTAGGAATGCTGCCCAACATCATGCTGCGGAAGCCCGCTGACGACAAAGCTGCTGTCACCACAGAGCACTTGATGCTGCGGTCTGCGTTCCCCTGCCCGGGACGGCCACTGGAGCCCCTGTGGCCACTGCTTGCTGCCTGGGGGACCCAATCTCGCAGCCGCACCTCACCCCCAGTCACAGGCTCCTGGAACCACCTTCGCCGGCCACACTGATGCCTATGCAAGCTTTTTTCTTCATGTTTGTCACCTGCATCTCCAGGACCTGTCCTAGATCCCCTGACCCATGAACGCCACACCACAGGCTTCTAACACAAGTTTCCTAGCTTCCATCTGGGTAAAGCAGGACTCCCCAAGTGGGACATTTTCCATGCCTCAGAACACGCGTCCAAAAGAGCCCCGAAGCGCGTGAGATGTCCACTTTGCACTCTATCCACGGGCTGCCGTCCTCTTCCCAGTCCTGTCTCTTCCCACCCGGGGGACCCGGGCCCTGGGTCCTGTGTTCAGACTGCACCTGACGTGTTTCTGCAGGGGTGTGAGCCAGGAGGGGCACAAGGGAATTCAGATGGGCCCCTTTGGACAGTGAGCACACCAGGGGATGCAGCCTAGGCCTGGGAACTCCAGAGTTCATTAGGGGAAGGGTGTGGGAGCCCTTTGGGAGACCCCTTCTTAACCAGACTCCTGGAATGTTAGACCTGGGAAGGCCTCAGGGAGTATCTAGTGAGGATCACAAACTCAAATGCCTACAGGGAGGAGCCAGGCAGTTAATAAACGAGCATAGCAAGCTGAGCAAAGGACAATATGGAGGGTGGTGGGTCTGTAAAGAATGCCATTTTAGGCAGTCAAATTTAAAAAATTTTACAAGGTGTGTAAATGTTGGTAAGAGAAAGCAGTTGCTTGGGAGGGGGAGAGGGGTGGCAGTTGACTGGACAGGTGGGATCTTTCTGGGGTGCTGGAAATGTTCTGCATCTTGTTTTGGCTGGTGGTTACTCTGCGTATACAATTAACAAACTTCGTCAGATAAATACTTAAGATCTGTGCATTTTATCCTGTAATAATTACACCTCATTTTTTTACTTGGGCAAATGAATACAGTGTATCTATAAACCGATTTGGCTCTTAGGCGGCCCATTTGCAAACTTGTTCCAATCCGACTCCTCTCTCGCACACAGGAGGAATCCGAGGCCCTGACGGGGGGAAAGGGGCTTTCTCAAGGGCACAGACGTGGCTCCTCAGCCCGGGGCAGGGTGACTGCAGTGTGGTCCGGCGGGCTGCCTCTCACTGCGCAAACTCACTCCCCTGCTTCGGAGCGGAGCCGGCGGGCGGCGGGGTAACACTGCCTTTGCGCCCGCGGTCCCCAGGGGCTTGGAGGCGAGCCGGTCACCTGGAGCCGAGGCGGAGAGGAGCCCAAGTGGATGGAGCGCCGGGCCCCCCGCGGCCCCCGCCAGGCGCGCAGATCAATCACGGCCGCAAACTGCGCTGACGTTGGGGACCGGCACTGAGTGCCAAGCGCCGGCGCGGACAGCCAAGTTCTGGGAAGAGGACTCTGATCCCGGCGAGGCGGCGGCGGTGCCGAGTGAAGCCCACCCGAGGGGGGCGGGGAGGGCAGGGAGCCGGCTCTCCGGGCGGGCGCCTCGGGCACTTACCGAAGTCTTTCCTGGCCGGCGCCCAGCCCGAGGAGGCACTGGCATCCCCGCTTTACAGGTGAGAGAAGCAGGGCTCTCCGCAGCTCCTCGGAGCTGCCTGAGGACTCAGCTGGGGTTCCAAGCCCGGCTGTCCGACGCCAAACCCTTGCTCCTTGCTCTCCTCTACCCAGCTCGAGTCGGTGTCTGCAGGAGTGACTCCAAGCCCATCACAAAGCACACGAGTTCCCAGTCTCGGGGCAGGCCCTGCCCGCACGCCAGAGGGAAGCGGGGGTGGGGGTGCGGGGGTGCGGGGTAGAGCGGGGCCCCAGGGGTGGGGGTGGGGAAATGCTGCGGCCGCTTCCCGGGCCGAGCGACCCGCCGGGACCTTCCGGGCGCACGGAGCCCGGCCCTCCGAGCCGGCGCCCGCACTGATTGGCGCTCGCGGTCGGCCTCCAGCTAGCTCACCTGCCCCTCCCAGCCAATCGGGGCCACCAGAATTGGGGCTGTCGCGGGGAGCTGGGGGAGATGCTGCCGGCTGGAGGCTGAGCCGCCCTCCCCGCGGAGTTCCCGCCGGGCCCGCCCCAATCGCGAGTCCCAGCCGCGGGCTGCGCGCCCCGCGTCCCCTCCGCGCCGCGCTCCCCGCCCCGCGCGCTTTCGGGCAGCGGGTCCCGGCCCGGGCAGCTCCGCGTCTCTGCGAGCTGGAACGCGCCCCGACGGCGCCTCCCCGCAGCCTTCCGCCGCGCGCCCGCCCTCGCCCGGAGCCCCGCGTCTGTGCCGGCCCCGGGGAGTGGGTGGGCCCGGCCCGGGGCAGCCCCGCCGAGGCAGGATGTTCACGTCCAAGTCCAACTCGGTGTCGCCCTCGCCGTCCCTGGAGCAGGCTGACTCGGACGCGCTGGACATCAGCACCAAAGTGCAGCTCTACGGTGTGCTGTGGAAGCGGCCCTTCGGGAGGCCGTCCGCCAAGTGGTCCCGGCGGTGAGTGCGCCTCCCGCGCCGGGTGAGGACCGCCTGGGGAGGGAGCCCAGGGCCTAAGAACCCCGTACCATCCTCTATCTTACCGCCCTGCCTCTCACTTCCTTTGTGACCTTGGGCTCGCCCTATTTCACTCTACCGTGGCTCTCCCTGGAAGATGTGGATGTCAGCCGGGGCCCGGGCTATCTCTGTCAGAGCGCTGGTCCACCTGGGGTGGTGCCACTGGCCCGGGGGCGGTGGGGAAGTCTCTGTGGATTGCATCTAAGTCCGAGTGGGGAGGTAGGGTGTGGGCCGGAGAGGTCATGGCCGTGGTAAGCGCCATCTGGGTCAGGTTGGGCCAGACTGCCGGGCAGAGGGAGCCCCATGGACAATTCCAACATCTCCACAAGCCCCCCTCTCCCAGGCATCAAGGGTCGGGCTTAGGGGGGGGGGGCGCTCCTGTGTCCTACCCCTCTCCCCCACTTCACCCTGTGCTAGCTCCGCCGGGGTGCTTCTGACTCAGGCCAGGAGAGGGAGGAAGGGTCAGGAAGGGTCTGTGCCCGCTCCTGGTGGAATAATGTTGGCAACCCCTCCAACTGTCCCTCGAACTAATTTTTAAAGAATCTGAGCCTTAGGGAAGAGTCTCCAGTGCTTCTGGCACAGAAGCCTGAGAGGAGAGACTGAGCTGGGGCGGAGATGGGGGGAGGCTGACGGGGCAGGGGAGGGAATGGATTGGTCCTGTCCCAGGGATTGATTTGTAGGAAGGGGTGCTGAAGAGGGTCAGAGCAGCCCCAGCCCTGGCTTTCAGTGCCAGTTTCCCTGTCCCCAACTGAGAGGGGACTCCCCAGATGTCAGGCAGTAGCCACTTTCCACTTATAAAGGGGCCCAGAAGGTACTGGAGGAAGGGGCTTCTTACTGGAGGAAGGTTTTGGAGGAACGGCTCACAGCCCTGAACTTGCAGGAAGCTCCCTGTGCTGGCTGCAGGAGCAATGGATCATCTTCTGGACAGTTTCCACCCTCAAGCCAATCTCAGTTCTGAGATTTGCTATTAGAATGGTCGATAGAGCTCAGACCCTGACCCAGCCTCTCCCTGAAGGTGTGACCCTGCCAAGAAACGAGGAGTGTGTCTAAATGCTCTTTCCCATCCCACTCTGCGTCTGTGCTGGAGCAGGGCCTCAGATACTTCCAGGACCACAGATCACAGAGATGTGGCAGTGGTGGGTTCTGATGTTCTATTTTGATGAATAACTTCATATTTCTACAAGACCATAGAACAAAAGGATCCATGGAGGGTGTTTCACGGTTTACGGAGCTGGTTCCACCTACCTTTGTTGGTTCTGCCAGGTTTCTCTCTGGGATTGAATGGGATATAGGTTCTTGCATTCCTCCAAAGTTAAACTTCTCTCTCATCCCCTAAATGGAGGCCTAGGGCAGCGTGGAGGGCATCTTGCGAGGGGCTTCCAGGGTTGGCTGTCTAAGATGCAGTTCCTGAGGGCAGGAGGAGCCTGGTCTCTAGCAGGGCACCCTGGTGGCGGAGGGGAGGGGGAAGGCTGCTTGTAAATTCAAGTACCATTAGCAAAGTGCCCCCACTCCCCTCTCTTCTGCCTCAGCTGCTCCAGGCAGCCACTGCTCCCGCCCCACTGGGTCTGGCTGCCTGCCGTCCTCGGCCTGAGTCTGGGTCTTGTCCTCCAGGACTCTTCTTGCCAGCCACTTGCACCTGACCACATCCCTAGTAAATACTAGGGGCCTGTGAACCCCAGGATCTATCACCTAGGGCCCCTTACCTACAGTGGTGGGGCCCCGGGCCCTGTACCCACAGGTGATTTCAGGGCTACGAAGTGTCAGGGGCAAAGGCTCCCGGCTCAAAGCACAATGGGGGAGCCAACAGAGGCTGGGAGGCTTTAGCTCCCCCCCACCCCATACTCTCCATCAGCAGCCCCCACAGCCACTCCAAAAACCATCCAATCTCATTCAGAACAGTGTGCGCTCTGCAAATACAGCTTCAGGTCAAGTCCTCCAGCCTCCTTCTGAGGAGATTGTCACCTCTGTTCCCTTCTTTTATAGGAATTCTGGAGCTGCCACCTTACAAAGAGTCCCCCTCCCCTGGGGTTCAGGAAATAACTAACAGCCCACCCGCCATTTGGGGGTGGGGAAGGCATGATGCTAAGCTTAGCCCCCTCTTGCTTCCTGGCAGGGCCCCCTGGGCCCCAGTTCCCCATTTGTGAAATGGAGTCTGGACTTCAGCTAATTAGCGGCCACAGGAAGGCTTGGGGAGGGCATGGATCGCTCTGCAGAGGCAGGCCTAGGCTGCCTCCTCCCTCGTCCGTGAGCAGTGGAGATGCAGAGGCTGTTGGCAAAGACCCAGCAGCCTAGAGACAAGGAGGAAAGGCGCCGAGAGCACTTCAGCCTCAGCCAGGGTCAGTTGCCTCAGGGCTGGTCCCACAGGCAGGCCAGCTCTCCCAGGGTTCAATCCTCTCCCCAGCCTCTAATCCCTCTCCCAGACCCTTCTGAACAAAGGCGGAGGCCGGAGCCCCTGAAGAGGAGGGCCCAGCCAATTCTTGCTGCTTCCCAAGCCTTCTACACTCCTCCTGGGCCCTCCTTCCCCCCATGTAAGCTGCCCAGTGGGGCCGTGCCTCAGGGAGCTAAGGGTCTGGGAGTTTCATCTGTGGCCCCGAGTACTGTTTCACAGAGATGACATCGCAACACCAAGCTGTCCCCCAGGGCTGAGGGGAAGAGCCTAGCACGTCACCTCCACGCACCAGGCTCAGCCTCTTGTGACCCCGGGATTTGTGTCACTTTCTGGCTTACACAGAACTCTGCACAGCTGGAGCATAACTGCCTGTTTTATCCCAGCTGGAAGGTGCCTGCAGACTCTTCTTACCATCAACTTGTGTTCTTCAGACTTCTTCCAGCGTGACAGCGTGCTGGGAGGGGCCAGGTGGCAGCTGAGGGAGCTCCCCAGATCCTTCTGTTCGTTCCCCCTGCCCCTTTTGAGGTGGTGGCATCAAGGTTGCCCTGAGTCCTTAGGTTAAGGGGATGGGTATAATCTCACAGCCAAACAATGAAATAACGCTCATTAATTCAGGCTTCACTGCAGGAATATGATGATTCACGGCAACTAAGCCTTCTGAAGTGCAGTGAGTTAACGACGCGAACAAGCCATACTTCCCTCGCCCCCCAAGCCCAGGAGCTGGCCCTCGTGGCTGTTGACGTCCTGTTTGAAAATGAGTCTCACAGGAATAGGGGTCAGACCTCAAGCAGGACACAAGCAGGCAGTTCGGGCCTCGGAAATAACAGAGCAGCTTCCTTTGAGAGTGGCTCTGGCCGTGCGGGAAAGCAAAGCTAGGCTCGGAGGCAGGCGCTGAGCGCCGGGACCAGCTGCATGCGCCAGGCCAAGGCCGGCAGCATCGCACCTCCCTGGCCGCCAGAATGGAGGTGGATCGCACTGTGGTTCTTCAGCTGTGTCTCGTGGAGGACTCTAGAGGTTTCTTGACTGTACCACAACGGAGTGGGGCTCTCAGGCTCTACCCACTTCACCCAGTGCCTCTGCACTCTGCTCTGTTTTACATATTAACCTTGTCTTTACTGTGTTGCTTGAAGAATTGCACTACCATTTGTAAAAAGTCCCTCGGACTTGATGATATCTGCATAAACTCCAGCTTGTCATCGGGAGTGCCCTTCACAGCTAGGATTCCTGCTGACCTCCCATGTCAGACCTAACACCACACATAGGCCAGGATGAGCATCCCCTGAGCCTACCAGGCCACCCGGCATGAACAGAAAGGGACATACACTGGGGGCTGTGTCATTTCTATCTTCCTTCTGTCACTTCTGAAAAAAGGACACTTCTGACAAGCTGCCCTTCCCCGGCTCTAGGATTTACCTGGCCCCAAACCCCGCACAGCTGTTCTCAGTGCCTGAGAGGCCCAGGGATAAGGGAGAAGGGGTGCTGGTCCTATTCTGGAAGCTTGTGCCTGGGGAAGAAGGGGTGGCCAGGCTGGCTATCTGCCTTCCTGGGAAGTGTAACCCGTGGGGAGCTCACCTGTCCACTGGGTTCTCGCTGCCCTCTCGAGAGTAAGTTATAACTGACCCAAGGTGTAATCCCACGTCCTGAGGAAATTCAAACCTGCACCAGGGCTTCTGGTAATCCTCAAGAGGCTCTGAAAAATTGTTTCCTTGTTTATGGATTACTGTGCTGTCCGCTGTAGGTGGTCCTCGTTGCAAGAACTCAGCTCATCCCTCCGTCTCCCTGGTCCTCCTTCCCCACCGCCACAGGGACACACCCGCCTCTCACACAAGGTATTTGTGGGTCTAGTAGGCTATGCTGAAGAGAAGGTTTGGCAATGAAAATGGCGGAAGAGGCATTTAAATCACAGAAGTGTGAACACTGTCTCATTGAATGCTGGCTCCTGTTTTCCCAAGCCTTCCAGATACCCCATCTTGCCATCCCCGGAGATGGGATTGTTCACCACTGGCTCTTGACACTGTAGGACCCAGACTTTCACATCTTCTCTCTCCTCTGCACTCTCCCATCAACCCTCCTCCCCACGGCGAATTTCCCCTGACTCCAACTTTCTCTCGCTCTGTGCTCCAAGGCCCTTTCCGCCCCGACTCCCAAACTTGGCTTTTGCCTCTCCAGAGAGGAAGGAGCTCAGCAGAGTGGATCCCTTTCTTAAACAGGACCTGCCCAACTTCGCAGGTACCTGTGGGTCTAAGCATGCTGCCTGTTCTCTCGATTCCAGCGGGATTGATCATGAGGCCAGTGTTGGCCATCAGGCTCTGGCTGAGCCCTCGTTGCGTTCAGAGCACCAAGGAGGGGAGTAAAAGGTGGAGGCAAAGTTTAGGAACCCCCTCCCGAGTTCCCTTGTTCGTGTTGGATGGCACTGGTGTCCACCCCGTCACCTAAGCCGGCAGCTGCCCTCATCAGCAAGAAGCAGCCTCACCCTGCTCTGGTCCCTGCTTCTCTCTTTGACCTTCACTCGCCCCCTACCGCCCCTCCCCCACACCACTGCCTGTCCCTTTTCTCCACTCCTCTGCCGGTAATACCAGACATGTTTTGATAACCTTGAACACATGATTCTTTACATGTGCTGTTCCTTCTGTCTGGAACGCATCTTCCCCTTTGGCTTGCTCCTAGATTCCTGAGATACTATTATTCATCCTTCAAAATCCTGCTCAGTTGTCACCTCCTCTCAGAGAATCCCCTTGGCTGGACACCTAAACCATCACTCCTCCCGGTCCTCACTCTTCTCATACCTCATAAAACTTGCAGCGTCAGCCTCTAGCCGCGTGCTGTACGGTGTTCCAGGATACGCCGGTATTTGCAATGTACAGGACACCCTGGTGCTTTCTAATCATCCCAGCTCCCCCTCCTACCAGCTGTGTGATCTAGGGCATATTACTTAACTTCTCGGCACTCCAGCTACCTCACCTTGATCATGTGAGGAGCGAGTTAACACACCTAATGATGTTGCCTGGCACAAAGGAGAAGCTCGATAAGCATTAACTATTGTTTAAAGGATTGATTTCTACCCCATCTCTCCTGTATCTGACTCTAAGCTCCTCGAGGGCAGGGAGTCATCAAGCCCCAGAGCCGCACTGAGGACTTGGCCATACCTGGTGATTCCTTAATGCTCCCTGACCTGAGCTGACCGGGAGCTTGCCGTCACTCTGCCGGGATGAGTTCTAGGAAGACAAACAGTCATTGCAGGGCAGGAGGGACCAGGAAGGACCACGAAATCAGGCGTGGTGATGAGGAGGACTGGGCATCACAGAGCACAGCAGTCGAGAACGTGAGCTGTGTCAGTGGACCGAGCCGACTTCCAAGTCCGCCACTCACTCGCTTCTTAATCTCCGTGTGCCTCCGTTAACTCACCAGGATCCAGAACCACAAATACCTCCATCTCTTAGAGTCACTGTGAGAGATTTATAAAGATAATGCCAATGAAACACTTACCAAAGTGAGCGTCTTGGCACCTTGCAAATGCTCCTTCAGCTGGACGTGCAGAATACCATCCTTTAGGCCTGAGAGAGGAGGCCGTGGCCTAAACAGACCCCTCCCCTCACCCACATGCTCTGGGCTGCCCCCTCCCCGGCCTAGTCGGGTGACTAGTGGGGCTGATGATGAGAGGCCTGGGGCTACAAAGCTCCTCCCAGGCCTGAAGTTGGCCCGGGATGGAAGGGTGGGCTTCAGACAGGAGGGAGGTGCCTGGTGCTTGGAGGACAGGGGCTGGCCGGCTGGGCTGGAGCCCAGGCCTGCTGCCAGTAGGAGCTAGGGGAGGGCCAATGGGAACGGAGGCTAGGGCAGGCTGCCGCAGACACTGAACCTGATCATAATAAATAATAACAGCAGTAATAAAAGTAAGCATTTATTGAATATTTACCATGTGTCACAATATGCTACGTCTTTATGTGAACAAACTCATTTACTCATCCCAACAACCCTAAGAGATGTAGCTACTATTATTGTCCTCAGTCACACTTGGACCTGAGGCCTGGAGAGATCAGGTGACTTGCCCTGGCCACACAGCTGTTAAGTGGCAGAGCTCTGACCCGTGGCTCCCCAGCCTCGGTACCTCCTGCCTCTGCCCCGTGGTTCCCTGCCCGATGCTGGCATGAATGGAAGCGGCTCCGAAGGCGGGGTGGTGTGGGAAGTAAGAGCAGGGACTGTGGTCTGCGGGTTCCAATCCCAGCCCCACCTCTGCCCTAGCTGTGTGACTTTGCACGTGTTATTTCAACTCTAGGCCTCAGTTTCCTCATCCGTAAAGTGGGAACAAAAGTCCTGCCTTCCAGGATTGTGACATCGATCAAATACTCGGGTACACTTACAACACTCAGCAGGGGAGCCAACACATGAGAACAGCTAAATAATGGGGATCGTCTCCAGCCCTGGCATAGCCCGCCAACTCCACAGGGCACAGAAGGAGATGCCCCTGGCTTGCAGTCAGAATGAGAGTGTCAGGGAGCAAGGGGATTTTGAAGAAAGGGACAGGAAGAAGTGTCCTTCTGTGCAGGGGCACTCAGGTCCTGGCCCCCCACCTGCTGAGAGGAGGCGGAGCATCATCAGCTGGAGCAGGGGGCTGTCACTGAGACAGGTTTATGAGTAAAGGTGGCTCCTTGGGACCTGGAAGTGTGCTGGCCAAATGTGCCCTTTTTGGGGCAGTACTCATCCCTGCCAGCTGGGGAGTCGCCCTCCTCCTCCAGGTTCATGCTCCCAGGTTCAGGCTCCTCTCCCTTGACCTTCACTCCCCCCGCAAACCCAGCTGAGCACAGCTGGAACGAGGCTGGGCTTGGCATGCATGGTGTGTGGGCCCTTCATGTGCCCTATTATCGGGTCCTGCCGCAGCGACGCTGCAAGCCTCGCAGTTCCTTCCAGAGCCCGGCTCGCTTCTCAGGGCCTTTGCCCCTGGGGCTCCTGTGCTGGGAGCATCTTCTCAAATGTCACCTTCGGAATCAGGCTCTCCCTGACCACCGTGTTTAATAGCAAAACCTCCCCCCGCCCACCCCCTTACTTATCCTGCTTTATTTTCCCCCTAGCATTTATTAGCATCTGGTAATAAATAAATCTTTTTTTTTTAAAGATTTTATTTATTTATTTGAGAGAGAGAATGAGAGAGAGAGAGCACATGAGAGGGGGGAGGGTCAGAGGGAGAAGCAGACTCCCTGCCGAGCAGGGAGCCCAATGTGGGACTCGATCCCGGGACTCCAGGATCATGACCTGAGCCGAAGGCAGTCGCTTAACCAACTGAGCCACCCAGGCGCCCTGGTAATAAATAAATCTTATTTATTTACTGTCCACCTCGCCATGCCACACACTCACTCAAGTGTAAGCTCTATGGGGACGGGAATATGTGTCTCTCTTGCCCACCGTTCTCTCCCTAGCACCGAGAACAGTGCCTGGTACACAACAGGAGCTCAGCAATGAATCTTCACAGCAGCCCCAAGAGACAGATATTTGCACCCATCATTTTATAGAGAAGCTTTGAAAGGGAGGCTCAGCAAGGCTGGGAGCTTGCCTGAGACCATGGCTTGAGGGGTGGGGATTGTTCGACTCCAGGGCCCCTGTTGTCTCCCTGCTCATTGTGTCCAGTGATCATCTGCCTGTTACCCCTCCTCCCCAACTAAGTCCCTGGCACAATGCTTTACCCTCAGTGTAGAGGGGACTCCAGAAGTGTCAGGAATGCAAGAAGCTATTTGTCTTTGTTAGGCTCCCATAACAAAATACCAGAGATGGGGTAAATAGCCTCTTAAACTGTTCAACTGTTCTGAGGTAGGTGTTATCATCCCCATTCTACAGGTAAATAAACTGATGCTCAGAGAGGTGAGCTACAGTCCCCCAGCTGGGAAATGGCAGGTCTATCTGATGTCAAAGCCTGTGTTCTTTTTTTTTTTTTTCCCTATATTTGCCTCCCACTAATAAACCTTTATTTCACTCAAACTGAGCAATAAATCTTCCACACTGAAGTATCTTCCTTGCCCAATTAATCCAAAGGAAAAAAACTGAAATGATTAGTAAAGAAAAATGTAGGGACTAACACACCCTTTTAATATGTTTTTAAATATTTTTTTTTCTAAGATTTTATTTATTTATTTGAGAGAGAGAATGAGAGACAGAGAGCTTGAGAGGAGAAGGGTCAGAGGGAGAAGCAGACTCCCTGCCGAGCAGGGAGCCCGATGCGGGACTCGATCCCGGGACTCCAGGATCATGACCTGAGCCGAAGGCAGTCGCTTAACCAACTGAGCCACCCAGGCGCCCTGTTTTTAAATATTTTTAAGGTTTAAAAAGTGTTTAAAGTTTGTAATTCCTAGTAGGAAAACATTATCTGAATGAATACCCTAATGGCAAACCACTATAGAATGTTCCAGTTGCATGTGGGGCAGAGGGGTAGGGATTCTCTTCACAGCACCCCAGCTTTCTTCATGAGAAGGTCAGAGGTACACTGGTTTGTATTATTGCGACATCCATTAGGTATCGTTGCTTTTCCTTCAGCAAGGGCTTTATTTGTCAGAAGGGCATTATGCTTGACCTC
>NC_138377.1:28242005-28304069 GCF_054177405.1 Leptonychotes weddellii | reverse complement strand
CTGGGAAAGAGCCATACTGAGCTCCTGGTTGTCATCTGGCTTCTTCCTCCCTTTGGGCTCTCTGATGTTCTTCCCGAGCCTTCTTAACCCTTTTTTTTTTTTTTAAGATTTTATTTATTTTTCAACAGAGAAAGAGGGAACACAAGCAGGGGGAGTGGGAAAGGGAGAAGCAGACTTCCCGCCGAGCAGGGAGCCCGATGTGGGGCTCGATCCCAGGACCCTGGGATCATGACCTGAGCTGAAGGCAGACGCTTAACCGACTGAGCCACCCAGGCGCCCAACCCTTTCTATTCTTTCTTTGATCTCTCGCTCTTCACGTTTTCACTCATACTTTCTCTGATGTTCAGCAATTTTCTGGGCCCTCGGTTGAACTTCTTTCAGCACTGCACTAGCATCTTCATCGTAATCCAGTTTACAAGCAAGGGCAAGATCATGCGCCGCTTCTTCCCAACGGCCCAGAAGTCTGTGTGCTTTCCCTCGCCACTTATAAGGCTGAGCTGAATCAGGATTTATTTCAGTAGTTCTGTCACAGTCTCGAATGGCAGCATTTGGCTTCTGTAATTTGATGAAGACACTGGCTCTCTCTGCAGACAGACTGGCCAAGCGAGGATTCAGTTTGATGGCATCTGTGAACAAGTCAAGGGGGCTTTTTAGTTCACCATCATTTAGGGCATCAATGACAGCCACTTTTTTATCATTTGCCTGATCCATCATTTCCTTGGTTATCTCTACATTTTCATCTCCCATTTCTTGAGGGGCATCAATATCTGGTTCAATCACACTTTCATTGTCAATTTCTAGATCACGTTCCTCACTTGATGGTTCGTCTGTCTTTATGTTTTCCTCCGCCTTCTTACTATCTGTTTTTTCCTCCTTGATAGTGTCTTCTGATTTAGTTTTATGAGCGGTAGGTGGTATTTTACCCCCAATGCTCTCCATCCACTCCCGTAGGAAGCGCATTTCCTCGGTGTGCAGAACGCTCGGATCCTGCTTACGTATTTTCACGAAGGCCCGAAGCTCGCTCACTTTGCGGGGGTCCATGGTCCAGAGGCGGTGGCAGGCGGCAGGCGCGGCTCAGGTTGCGGCCTGATTCCAGGCCCGGGTACTAGCTCAGCGTGATCGTGTGGCCAAAGCCTGTGTTCTTAAGTACTCTGCAAAGTTTCTTTAAAACGGGCAGGGGACATCTCCCTCGGCCTGTGGATCAGAGAGGGCAGGGCCTGCCCCCCAGGAGCCCAGCATCCCCTCAGGACAAGATGAACACATGGGCATATTGGTGCTAAGTGCCAAGCGCACGGCCCAGTCAGCAAGGGCAGGAGGAGCTCGGATGGCACTGAGGGCTGGGCTGGTCACCAAGGAAGGATGCAGCCAGATGAAATGCAACAGGCAGGGCTTTTCAGGGAGGACTGCACAACCTCCTTTGCAGGACTGTGCAAAATGTAGTGAGGTGGGGGGTGGTGAGGTCAGTGTTGGCTCGGACAGAGAGGCTGCAGGGCAGAAGCGGTGGGAAAGCCGAGAAGATGGGCAGGGGTCAGGTGCTGGAGGGCCCAGAATGTCCCTGCATCTCTGCAGAGAGTGGTATTTAAGTGTCCTTTCCTCCCTCAGGGGCAGAGAGGCCTGGAGGAGGAGGGCATTAGCAGGATGTCCACAGCTCCATTCGGTGTCTGGCTGGGCCAAGAGGGTCGGTGCAAATAAAGCACAAGGGTTGGCCTGGGGCTCACACCACAGGACAAAGCTGAGCTTCTCTTTCCTGGGGGAGGTGAGGTGGCAGCTGTGGGCAGTCCCGGGGACCCTCCCCCCGCAGCTGTGGCCTGAGGAAAGATCATGTGGCTGGTGGATCTTCAGAGAGTCACTGACTTCATGGTGCCCCCAGCAATTTTTTTGAAACCCTCACAAGAGTGGGCTTCCAATCAGTAGTGCGCTGGTAAATGGCTAACAATCGGCTCTCTCGGGGGGGGCGGGGGGGGAGTGTTGGGTGGAGTCCTGTTTGTAGCATTTGATGGTTTTCAGGGTGTAAGTGCTCCCACTGTGACTTGTATCAAGCTACCAACACGATGCTACCAAACGCAGAGCAGAGGGGAGAGTCACACGGCCCGCGGTCGCCAGCCTATCTGAGCCGGGCGTCAGCACCCACTGCTTCCAGCTCCCCCGATCCTGGGCCCTGGGAGCGAGAAGCCAGCCATTCGGGGTGTTCCTGAGCCTCAGGGCTTCGAGGCCTGGTTGGATCTGGTCCTGGAGGGTACTTGGTGTCCTATTCTGATCGGCTCCAATCATTAGTCCTATGAGAGTCCCCGGAGTGGGTCCAAGGGCTCCGCATGTTGGCACCAGGCGGTTGGCTGCACAACAACCAGGAAGCATCCAGGTCCCAGGAATCCTGAGTTCAATGTGGTCCCAGAAGGAGGCCATGGAGCTCTCAGACAAAAGGGAATGCAGGTGTCACATGTAGGCGGTGGGCCTGGCCTCACCAGCCTGGTATCCACATTCTATCCAATTGCCAGTTTCATGATTACTTGTCAGAAGACCCATCTTGGAATCTTGCACAGTCTCTTAGTGAGGAGGGAGTCCTCCCTAGGCTCTGCGTTCTCCTAGAGCAGAGAGGCTGAGAGGCAGAAATGAGGAAAACTTTCTTCTTTCCCTCCTCCCCCACCCGCCCCACCCCACCCCTACGGTAGACCCTACGGGACTGGAGCTATGGCTCAAGGGGGGGAAGATACTAGAGGGGAAGGACTACAGGTGCCCTACTGTGCTAAGGGTGCCAGTGTGGCAGGATGGAGTTGGCCAGACCCAGAGGCCAGTCGTGGGCTTCCCACTTCCGCTGCCCACCAGCACAAGGGTCAGGCTGCCTAAGGCAGCAGGTGGCTGTCCAGCTGAGGTCTTTGCCCAGATGGGGAATGTGAGCTGGTGAGGATGAGTCATGAGCTGGTGTCCCCATGGGCTCTCCATGTGAGTGCAGGACCTCCAAGGCCTTCTTATTGTCCCAAGAAACCTCACCCCTTCCCTCCTGGTTGCCCCTTCTTCCCCACCACCCACTCTAGGTTTTTCATCATCAAAGAGAGCTTTCTTCTTTACTACTCTGAGAGCGAAAAAAAGAACTTTGAAAGCAATAAATACTTCAATATACATCCTAAGGTGAGGCAGCCTCCCTCAGGGCCACAGTGGGGAGGGCCTCATGGGGACAACGGGGGAGGGTATCCTGTAAGGGTAGAAGACCGTGTCTTTTCTTGCTCTGGTCTAGCAGGGTCTGGAGAACAAATCTTTCCTGGGACACAAGACTCCCTGCTCTCCTGGGCTGGGCCCCCACCCTCCTGTGCCCCAGAGCCTGCCCCAGCCCTTCCTCTTCCTTCTGGGAGTTGGTTCTGGTCTGGCTCCCAGCTTGAGGCCCTTGGCAGGACCTGGCTTTGGCTGAGGGCTCCCAGAGGCCTTGAGTGACCTGGGCGGGGTGGGGGCTGCCTGTTCTGGTTTTTTCCCAGGGCGTCATCCCCCTGGGAGGCTGCCTGGTGGAGGCCAAGGAAGAACCCAGCATGCCCTATGCCATGAAAATCTCCCACCAGGACTTCCATGTGAGTAAAGCTCTCCCCTCAGCCTGGACTCGGCAGGGCAGACCAGCCTCTCTGGGGGACCTCCAGGCTCCCTGGGGGCAGCCCCTCCAGCGGCCTGGCTTGGGAGGGTTCAGTGTCCTAGGGATGTGTGATGGAGGAGCAGAGCTGGGCCTGGAGGGCCCTGTGGATGGCCTCTGACATCCCGGGAGTGGCCTCCCCTCAGGAACACCTGAGACTCTTCTTCCTGGCAGGGCAACATCTTGCTGGCTGCCGAGTCCGAGTTTGAGCAGACCCAGTGGCTGGAGATGCTACAGGAGTCCGGGAAGGTGTAAGTGCTCATAGGCAGGCGGGCAGGTCCAGAAAGGGAATGGTTATGGGCTGGGTTCACCCTGATCTCCTTGCCTCTCTGCTGGGATCCTGGTGGGCACTAAGGACACCAAGAAAGGGCAGGGTGGGGAGAAAAATGGCTGGGCCTCCTTGAAAACAGTGCTGTGGACGTTGGTTAGGGTGGGGAAGAAAGGCCAGGCCAGATTTAGAGCATCTGTGAGGGGTCTGCTAAGTGGGCTTTGAGCACAACGAGCTTGGCCTGTCTGGAGTCACAGGTGGCAGACGTGGACACCACTTGTCTCTAACTCTTGGGAGCAAATCCAGCATTGCTAGGGGGATTCGGCTGCCTCCCAACACCCATCTCACTTCCCCAGGCCCACAGTGAATCCTAGCGCAGAAAGGAGCTGGTGCTTTGTAAATCAGAGTCCAGATCATGGAAACCTCCAGCCCAGCACGGTCCGTTTATACGTAAACCCCTGTCCTGGCACCTGCCTGTTCAAGTTGGGTCATGCTTTCAGTTCAACAAATGATAGTGAGCGCGCGGCCGCCAGGCCTCGTGCCCAGGAGTGGCCTACAGTGGTGTGGAAGGCAGCCTGGGAAGCAATCTCTTCCCTGCTCCGCAAGTGCTGCTGGCCCCGTCCGCCGTGGCCCACTTTGCAGCCCGGGCCAGCCTCCAGGGACTGTAACCGATCGATGCTGGTGGCATGCCCAGAGCCAAGGGTGCCAGAGTGAATGGGGCTGGGATTCTGGAAGAGACAGGATGGGTGAGCACAAACCATGCGCAATCTCCTTCTCCACCACTCTTCTGTTGTAACAATTTTGTGTTTCTTTCTTCTTCTCTTCTCTGTCCCATCTGCCCTCCCTCCCCAGGACTTGGAAGAATGCCCAGCTGGGAGAAGCCATGATCAAAAGCCTGGAGGCCCAGGGGCTGCAGTTGGCCAAGGAAAAGCAGGAGTATTTAGGTTGGCTAGAGGGATGGACTGGAAGCTGAGGCTCCCTAGGTAGCAAGCACTTTGGGGCCAAGGGTTAGAGCCGGGGCTTGGTGGACAGCCCAGGAAGGGGAGAATCTGGGATGGGGCTTGGTGGGCTACAGGGAGCCATAGACCAGCCCGAAGCCTAGAGGCTTTGACTGTGTAAACTGTGTCCTTTTGGCCGGCATGACAGAAGGCAGGGGGACCTGGTGGCCGGGAGCCTGGGCTCTGGCCGCAGCTTTGCCACTTCTCTGTCAGCTGTGTGTCTCCAGGAAGTGTAGCCCCGGTAAGCCTCGATGTCCTCATCCTTAAAATGGAGATGAGAATAGTCCCTAGCGTTTAGAGGTGGCAGGGGGGTCAGGGGAAATGAGAACATGCCTGAAAGCCGTTGTGTCCGGCACACAGTATGGGCCCCATAAACGGAGTTGAAATTATCCTGCCCTGGGTCCCCAGGTCCTGGATTTGCCCCTAATAACTCCCACCTGCCAGCCCGCTTTACACCTGACCCTATGCCCCTGACTGGTGGGCAAGCATGCTCTGTTGGGAAAGAAGGTGAGACTGGGAGTTTGATCCTTTACCTCGGATCCTCTCCCCTGCCACCTCCTTAGACACTTGGGGCCTCAGCACTGGTTCCGCTCTGCCTGTCCCCCCAGGACCTGCCCTCCCCCACCTGCCAGACACTAGTGCAGAGGGGCGGTGGTCTGGGGAGCAGCACAATTAACAGCACTTCTAGGGTGCAGACACCCACCTGAGCTTCTGAAGATGAGGCCACCCTTGTCTTGTGAATGCACAAAGCAAGCAGAAAGGAGGGCGGCAGCTGAGGCCAGCACAGCAGCTTCCAGCCCCAGGAGCTGGCTCAGCCCTCTGGCCGGCCTGGGCATGGCAGAGCTGACCGTTTCCCTGGGAGATCCCGGGCATGAAGGAGGTTCCTGGAAGGCACTTGCCCCCTCCAGGCCGGAGCTGGAGCGAGCTTTCTGTGAGAGGGTGCGTGCTTGCTTTGCAGACAAACTGATGGAGGAGACGGAAGAACTCTGCCTTCAGAGGGAGCAGAGAGAGGTAGGCGCACCGAGATGCTCAGCGCCGCTGCTCCTCCCCAGCACCTCCCGCTCCGGGCGCCCCTTAGCAGCCACGGCGTATGGCCTGTATTTCTGGTATTCAGGAATCATGTGAGGGAGCAAAGCACCCAGAGAACTCACTGGAAATTCAGCCAGGTAGAGCAGAGAGGCCATGAGGTGACAGTGCTTGGGACTTGCCAACTTGTATTTCTTCTTGCCAATCCCCAGGGACAAAAGTAAAAAATGTAGGTGACCACGTTCTAGAGAAAGCCATCCCCAAATTGTATAAGCTACATCAGTAAGTAATGAGCTGCTTGTCACTGGTGATCTTCACGGGAGGCAGGGGTGGCCTCTGTTACCTAGAGAGGGGCTTCTGCACCATCAGGGTGAGTGGGTTGGATGATTTCAGGGTTTCCTTCCTCCTCTAAGTGACACACTGTAAGTTCCAAAAAGGCCAAGCATTAGCCTGGGGCTGCCTGTAGGGAAAAGGAGACCCTGGCCTCGTTTGAGGGTAGGGAGCCCCTGAAGTCCACTTCATTTGGAATCTCCATGCAGCGTTGGGCCTTGCCTGTCCCGAAGGGGCATCAGCACCCCTGAAGGGCAGAGTCAGGTAGTGCTTAGCAGTGCAGACTTGGAGCCGGGCTGCCTATGTCTGTGTTTGAGCTTCACCACTTCTAGCTGTGTAACCTTGGACAAGTTACCTACCCTCTCTGAACATCAATATTCTTATGCGAAAAATGGAGATAATGGAACCCATCTTATTAGGATGCTGTGAAGATTAAATGAGATATTACATATAAATTGCTTGGCACATAGGACGTGCTGAGTGAATATCTGTGTTTGTTAGTATCATGATCAGGTTGTTATGAATTATGGGCCCATCCTGCACATGAGCTGCCTGAGGCCTCAAGCTGCAGAGTGGCTCGCGTGCGCACAGGAGAGCCTGACTCAGTCCACTGCTCTTTGCCCCGTTGCTGTTCCTTGTCCTTATAGGGCTGGGCCCGTCAGCCTCGGCTCAGTGCCTGCCTCTGTGACTTTTCTCGCGCTAAGCACCTTTCCCGACCGCCCTTCACTGGGCTCTGAGACAGACCCTGCGGTCAGGAAGCATCATGTCCCTGTAGCAGCCCGAACATTCCCAGGGCCCGGCACGGCAGCTGGCCCCGGATGAGGGCTTGATAAATGAGGGATGACTCAATGAGTGAGCATTTTTGATTCTTATAATTTCACATTACATCTTGATTTTAATCCAGTAGGACAATCCAGCCTCATTTTTCTCCTTCCAAAATTGTATCTGATATTCTTGCTCACTTACCCTTCCAGCTGGACTTCAGGCTCACTTTGTCGATTCACAACAATAGGAAAAAACAAACAAAAAACAAAACCCCAAAGCCACTGAGGATTTGTATTAGGATTGCGTGGATTTGAGGATTGGCACCATGACAGCGCTGAGCCTTCTCCCACCCAGTGGTGTGTGGGCCTCCCTGTCTCTCTGGTGTCATCCAGGTCCTGCAAGAGAGTCCTGGCATTTTCTGCACACAGTTCTGTCATTTTGAGAAGCGAGACTTCTGGTGCGTTGTCAGCAACTTAAGACAGGTAATTGAGGAAGCCAGAGGAAGGGATGGAGTGACGGACACAGCCACCAGCAGCGAGAGAGACAGACTTATCCATCAGAGAGCCTAAATCTGGGGCAGCTGTCAGCCGGAGGAAAATTTAGACACTCTATCTAGGTCTTTAGGCAGGAAATGAGGACAGCGGAGACCCACTGCACGCAGGCCTCACTTAAAGCCTTAGCATGTTGAAAGAGCGGGGCCTGTCAGCTGTGAACACCCTGGTTTTGTGGCCCAAGATGCGAATGCGACTCACTCGGGCCCAGCCGATTCCCACGGCCAAGGGTGCCGTGGGCGGGCGAAAGGGAAAGGTTCGGAGGAGCGGAACTCACAGGGGCCCTAACTTGCTCCTCCATGCAATGGGGCTGCCTGTCCCCTGTGCCTTTCCTATCTCCACTGTGAGGCACAGAGGTGGTCTGGGCGTGCCTTGGGCCACTTTAGGAAGGCATCTGGTAGGGCCCAGTGAGAAGATGAAGATACTCTGGTCTTTAAGAGGCAGCCTGGCCTAACAGCAGACTCGGACTCTGGAACCAGGAGACTCAGATTGGAGTCTCAGCTCCATCACTGACTGTGTGGCCTTGGGCAAGCTAACCTCTCCGGGCCTCAGTTCCTCTATCTGTGATGCTCTGATAAGAGTTAACAGCTATGCCCCCTTAGCACCTAGGTCGCCATGAGGCTTGATGACTAGAAGGAACAGAGTGCTTTGTGGATGGGCAAGGCCCATGCAGATGTGCTCTGAGCAGTGGTGGGGGGCCACGACATCCTCCATGGGGAAGGAAGGCCCTGGGACTCTAGATGCATGAGCAGAGAGTACAGGGGGAGCCTGCCTGGGCTCATCTGCCCTGGGGCCAGGAGGCCGTGCCCTTCCTTGGGTGCAGGTCCCTCAAATGTCCCTGGCCCCCTGTGACCTCATCTCTCTCATCCCCTGGAGGAGGACAGCCTGCCTACCTTTCCTTTGCTGGCTGAACTCTTGAGAGCTCAGCCTTGCATGTGAACAGGCGCATGGGAAATTAGAAATGTCCCAGGCCCGTTAGGCAGGCATCTTGTCACCCAGGCTGCTCCTGGTCAGAACACAGACTCTGGGTGTTGGAAAGAACCTCCCACTTCAAGGTGAGGCTCTTTGTTCACCTCCCTGATGGATGATATCCTGAGTCTGTCATGGATAACTCACAACCTCTGGAGTTATTCTTTGCCTTATTGCTCTATTGTTTGAAAACTCTTCCTTTCGTTGAGCTGGAATTTGCCTTTGGGTGACTTCTTTCCAACCCTGTACTCCTGCAACTTAGGTCAGGCCCAGGAGTCGGAGGAACAAGCACTAGACCGTGGAGAGAGGCGTTAGCGTCTGCAGGCCTTAGCTGACTTCAACCAACGGAAGGGTTGCTACAAGCGCTCAGACCATCTTGGCTGCAGGAACAGAAGGTTCTGGATGCTCCGAGTTTATAGATTCTGCTGTCATCAGTCTTCTCAGGCATCAGTTTTAGTTAAAAGTCACACAGATAAAGTGAAAGGTGGAAAAGAAGTGAGCAACCAGGAAGAAGATTCTCTTTCTTTGTCCTCGTTAACATGAAACCTTTTTATTAACAGTAAAAATCGTGCTCTTTGTAGAACACCCGGAAAACAAACGTTATCCTCAATCCCACAATTGACAGACAACTGTTGCCAATATTTTGGTATTTTTCTTCAGTATTTAAAAATATATATTATTGTAGGGGAACCTGGGTGGCTTAGTCGGTGAAGCATCCAACTCTTGGTTTGGGCTCAGATCATGATCTCAGGGTCGTGAGATCGAGCCCCGTGTCCGTCTAGTTGAGATTCTCTCTCTCTCTCTCCCTCTGCCTCTGCCCTTCCCCCTGCTTGTGCACGCTCTATAAATAAATAGATGAATAAATAAATAAATAAATAAATAAATAAATAAATAAATAAAATCTTTAATATATATATAATTCTTATATATATTTTCAACATAATAGGATCATAGCAGATATTCTGTTTTATAGCCTGCTTTTTCATTATACCTTCATTAACATTGTACCTTTAGCAAGTTTTCATGTCATTCAATGTTCCTTGAAAACCTCAGTCTTAATGACCAGGTACTGATTCATCCTATGTGATGTTCCATTTAACGACTCTTCTAGTTTTAGACATCCAGACTGTTTTCACTATTATAAATTATGCCACAGTGAACATCTCTGTACACATAAGTCTTGGTCTACTGTCTAATTGTTTAGGAGAGACTCCAATGGGGGAAATCCCTGAGTCTGGGCCAGAACGTTTTTTTTTTTTCAAGATTTTATTTATTTGTCAGAGAGAGAGAGAGAGAGACAGAGAGCATAGCAGGGGGAGTGGCAGGCAGAAGGAGAAGCAGGCTCCCCACTGAGCAAGGAGCCTGATGCAGGACTCCATCCTAGGACCCTGGGATCATGATCTGAGCTGAAGGCAGATGTGTAACTGACTGAGCCACCCAGGTGCCCCTGGGCAAGAACTTTTAAGACGCCTGATGCATACTGACAGATTGCTTTCCAGAAAATTTGTACCAGTTTTCACTCTCACCAGCAGTGCGTGGACATTTCCATCTTGCTCTACCCCTCTGCCCACGTTTGAGTTCTTCCTTCATCATTTACTAGCTACAGTGTGGGAAAAAGGGATGAAGACACTCATGACTTTGAACAAGTTTACTTGACCTTTATGTACCTCTGTTTTTCTCATCTGTAAAATGAGGGTAAAAATATTATCCACTCTCAGAGTTGTTATGAGGATTAAATGAGTTAATACATGTAAAGTACTTAGAACACTAAGCTCACGGAGAATGTTATCCATCATTGTCATTATTATCATATACAAGATCTGTTTCCGAATTCCCTTTTCCATTACTTTGAACTGCTGTCTATCTGTGAACAGATACCACACAATTTCAGTTTATAATACCATCTATCATTTATTAAGCACTGACTATGTTGCAGACAATTTGCATGGATTAGCTCATGTGATCCTCCCATTAACCCTAAAGGTAGTACTGCCCAACTCAAAGAGTACCCCCCACACCCTCTCTTCTCTCTGCACTAGATCCAATGGTAATCTAGACCACACCTCCGGCTTCATTTACTGTGTGCATGCAAATGACTCCCCATTGACAGATGCAGTCCCTTTTCTCTGCTGAGTTCCAGCCCCTTAATATCCAAATGTTGATATTACATCTCCAGCCAGAAGTCTCAAAAGTACTGCAAACTCAGTATGTCCAAGACCACTCATGATCTTCCCCCACAGAGCTGGTGGTGGTCCTCCTCTAGAGCTCCCTAGCTCAGGGAATTCACCACCATCCATTTTTTGTGCAGACTGGAGACCCGGGAATCATGCCTCACCCTGTCCTTCCCATCTCCCCCACTCCATCCCCAAGTTCTGATAGCATTGCCCCCACAAGCTCTAGAACCTGCCTGGCCACTTCTCTCCATCTCACTGCCCTGCTCTGGTTCACACCACTAGGTCTGGCTAGACTAAGGCAGTGGCCTCCCACCTGGATTCCCTGTATCCCTCCGGGCCCCTCTTCATCTCTTTTCTCCAAGCTGCAGCCAGAGTCATTGTTTACAATGGAAGTCGATTCTGTTGCCCACCTTCTTCTCCTACTCCCTGCTCAAAACCTTCATTGCTTGTTCTTGCTCAGGAAAAAAGACCCAAATCCCCAGCATAGCCCAAGGCCCTGTGTGGTCTAGCCTCCTCCCTCCCACCCTCACTCTGGGCCCAGCTCTATGGGACTGTCTTGCTTCTTTCGGGGCAGCACGTTTCCGAAGGGCTTTTGTACATACTGATCCTTCTTCCTGGAATGCTCTTCTCTGTTACTTATCCACCTTCACCTGTTGGCTCAAGAATCTCCTGCTCCCCCTACCAATCATTCCCTCCTTCTTGTCCAAGGCAACTTTCCATAGAACTGTGCCCCCGCAGGGCACATCACATACCTTGGTTTGTAAACATCCTCTCGTGTGTGTATTTATTTTATTAGTTTCTGATTCTTGCACTGAGCTGTATGCTCATGATAAGTGAGACGTGTCTGGGTTTGCTCATCTTCACATCCTCAATGCAGAGCCTGGCAGGTGCTTGGCACATATTAAGCACTCAATAAATATGTGTAGCATGAGTGAATGAAGCTATAAAAAAAACCTCATTGGGGTTTTTACTGGAATTGCATTGAGCCTGTAAATTAACTGGGAAGAACCTTTACTATAATCTTCCCAATCAGGGGCCTGCGTTCTTTTCTAAAGCATAATTACTTTTATTGGGGATTTAGAAATAATGCAGTGAAGCCGGGATTATTTGGCTTGGAGGAGAGGAGACTTGGGGACAGAAGAGCTGTCCCCAACACCTGAAGGGAAAACAGATCAGTCTTGTTCTATGGCTCCAAGGGGAGAAGGTGAACACACTGATGGAAATTAGGAGGAGGCAGATTTGGGCTCAGATGGCACTGGTGGATGAAACGGGCTGCCCCCTCTCCTAGGTGTACCTGAGGGACTCAGGGTGTCCACAAGTTGGCTGTGTGTTTGGCTTTGCCAGTCTTCTGTTTTGCTAAGCGCCATTCCTCGGCTCTTCCTTTGCTGGCTGGGGTCTTCAGTCTTCAAGGCTGAGGAGAAGGGCTTAAGACGAGATGGTATCTGAGGCAGCAAGTTCCCAGCAAGGGAGTTAGCTGAAGGAAGAGAGTTTGGTCGAAGGACAGACGCGGCTATGGGGGCATTGGAGGGCAGTTTTGCTCCATAAATGAGATTCAGCCCTCTCCTTTGAGCCCCACAAAACTTTCGGCAAAGTCTGCGGCCCTTCCTCAGTGCTTCTTGTTGTAACTTTCAGAGAGGGTCCGTGCTGAGGTTGAACCCGGAAGGAAGAACTTTGAGCAGGTTGTTCTGGAGTGAAACAGGCTGTCTTAACTGGGGGCAAATTCCCTGTCATGAGAGCCATTCAAGCAAGAGCCCGGGCCACCTCTTGGCCGGAAAACTGATTCCGGGATTCGAGTGTGTGATGAAGACCGATGCGCCTTTCAAGTGGCTTTGACCATAGAAGGCTCTGATTCATGGGTGCCCATTTCTCTGACTGTCGCCCAGCACTCAGTATGGCCTGGGCACATGGTTATGGACTCAGGTGGGAAACGCACTATATCATGTAGACCTGGGGCCAACGTGGGGAGGAGGGTTAGGAAAAGCCAAAGGACTGTTTTGCCGTGTTATCTTCAGAAGCCTCAGTTTCACTCTGGCTCTTGGAGGCATCGCCAGGGCCTGCTGGCATCTGAGGTGCTAGAAATTATACCCTCCCGCGCTGTGAACTATGGAGGAGCAAAGCAGTTGTCACAAAACTGCTTCCAGCTAAGCTTCCCTCGAAGTGCACCCTGCAGCCCCACCTGCCAGTGAGGCCCAGGAAAATGGGACCCGTGGAGGGCACATACTTGCTGGGAAAATACGGTGCTGGCCAGCATTCCTGACCGGTTGAGTCTGGCCCTGCCTGGGGGCCTGCCCGGTGCTTTCTGGCTCCCCTGTGCCCTTTGGGCCGAGCCCAGGCAAAGCTGCGGCCACCTGGGCTGGTTAACTTCCTAGATGCCCCGAGGAAGAAAGAGTCCTGATTTTCTGACTTTGGGGTTGGGAATGGCTTTCCTTCGCCATCCTTAACCAATGGCATTCTAGGGATCTTTAAGGGAAATACACATTCACCCCCGGTTCCCTCCAGCACTTGAGAGTCGGCCAGCACGCCAGAGGCTATTAGCGACTGGAGTTGCCCAGCAGAGTAGACATCTAGAACGATCATCACCTCCAGTCACAGGGAAACGACATTGGGATCCTTTTTAAACCCTGGCTGCAGCATGCTCAGTATGTTTGATAAGGCTTGTTGAGACTGGGTTTCGCTGAGTGGGACCAGGGCTCCTCGGGACTTAGCCCCGAGTCGGCTCGCATACGGCCTGGCCTGCACTGCATCCCAGGGGGGGCCCTGGACCAGAGTGGCGGTTCCTGACCTCAGGGGCCCTTTGCTGCCTGTGACGCTTCTCTTCCCCTCTGGTTCTCTTCAGGAGCTTGAGCGCCTTAACCAGGTGCTGGAGGCCGAGAAGCAGCAGTTTGAGGAGGTGGTGCAGGAGCTGAAAATGGAGCAGGAGCAGATCAAAAGGTGGTGGTGGTGCCCAGGAGGGGGTAGGAGGAAGGTGCGCCTCGGGCAGGGCATTAGAACCCACGTCTCCCATCAGGCTCAGGGAGGTCTCACCCAGGAGAGCCTCACTACTTGATGGCTTGGTTTGGGTCTATCTTCCCAGTGCTGCTCCAGGCCTCGGGGCAGCCCAGAAGGAGCTGTAGACCCCATACAAACTGGAAGTGAGGCACCAGCAGGTGCAGACCTGTTCCCCACCCCCACCCCCCCAGCAACGAGCCCCTCGTGCCTCTGTCAAGTCTTGCTTACCCAGAGGCAGACGGGAAAAAGTCAGCCTGGAGGTGCTGTTAGCCAAGACCCTCAACATCCCCTGCTCAGTCCATTCTCATTCTGGCTAATGACGTCCCTTGGGATCTTTAGTCCTGTGTATGGTTTGCAAACCCAGTTGCCCAGTTGCACATTACGATCATATAACAGAATGAGAGTCTCTTGAAGGTAGGGCCCAGAGATCTATATTTCATAAAAGCTCTCCAGGTCACTCTGATTCAGACTATCTAGGAATTTGGAGACTAATGCTCTGGGTACTGTTGGTGGTGATGGTTGTTGCCCTCCTCCTCCTCAACACTACTGATAATCAGTGTTAGCCCAGAAAGGCTTTTCTTGCAACAACCTTATAAAAGGAAGTCAATTAAACAAGTGCTTTGGGAAGGGAGAAGCTCTGAGAATCTTACCAAGTAAATGGTGGAGCACCTGCTTATCTCCAGAACTGTGCCAGATACTGGAATAGAAGATAAGTTCTCTTATCTTACAATGCAGGATCTTACGATCTGGTTGGGAAAACCAGGCTCACATCCAAGAAAGATCAACACAGTAATATATAATCAGACACTAGGGGGCACAGTGCAGACTCCCTGTGTCATAGGAATTAAGGTATACATGTGATCCTTTGGGCGTGAAGAGAGGTTCGATTGAGCTGGGCCTTGAAGGATGGGTAGGATTTAGGAGACTGGGCAGGAGAAAAGGGAAAGGCATTTCAAGCAGGAGGAAGGGAAACCAGGGGTAAATGCCTGAGGGGGCCCAGGCTTGTTAAGAAAGCAGCAAAGGGGTTATCACCCCAGAGAAGGGCCTCAGCCATGTCCCAAGTCAGAGTAAATAGGGGTTCTAGCAGGGTCTGTCCCGGGAAGACAGGAGGTAGGGCCAGGTTTCTCCAGTGCTTCTCTCTGCCTGTGGGGTGGTCCTGGGTTTATCCCACCTGACAGATGCCTGTGTACCTGGAGCAAGTGACTTCAACCCCACTTGGCTGGGATCTCCTTCTTTCAGGCCCAGGTCCCTACAGCTGCTGTCAGGACCCTGCCATGCAGAGAGGGGCTGGCCTTCCAAGGACCCTTCTGAGCCATATCGGGAGGTGAAGCAGAAGCGTTTCTGTGTGCAGAGGGGATTGGGAGGGGTGGGCACTGCCATACCCAGCCCTCTGTCCCTGCAGGGAGCTAGAACTGACTGCAAGATGCCTCAAGGGTGTGGAGCAAGAGAAGAAGGAGCTGAGGCACCTTACAGAGACCTTGCAGCAGACGCTGGAGGTGAGGGGCCACTGGTCAGCTGGTTGGCCTGGAGGCAGCCTGGTTGGTTGGGCTACATGATACTAGTTTTTCCAACAGCATTTCCCCAGAAGGTTCTCCACCAGGGGAATGGAGCATGATGGAGTGCTGATCTAAAAGGTTTCTTCTCTGTGGACCAGTGAGCACAGGAGGCCTAATGCAGGACCCAGAGGAGCAAATTCAAATTTGTCCTGCTCTGACTATGGCCTTGGGAAACCCAACTTCTTCAGTGTTTATATTTTTATGCCAGATGGAGGATTGATTAGAGTGTGTGGTAGAACCACCCACTTCTTCCTTCTTGTGGCTCATTCACTTAGCTGCTCCTGGGTGAAACTGATCATGAAGGGAAATCAACTGTCATGTTACCTCCATTTGATACCACAGAAACTGAGGGGGAGGAAGAAGGTGGCATGTATCAAGGACAAAATGCCAACTCTGTTCCCAGCCCCTCCTCCCCAACTTTCCCTTGGTTGTCCCTCCACATCTTGCACAAAGACAGTCTGACCCCTACTCCAAACCAGAGCTCATGTGTCCTGAGGAAGCCAAGCTCTTTCAGACTCTACACCTTTGCCCAAGCTGTTCCTTCTACACAGAACATCCTTTCACCTCTTCTTTGCCTGGAGAACACATCCATCCTTCTAAGACTAAACTCCAATATCACCGCAGCCAAGCTTCCCTAACTCTCCCAAGCAAGGGTTTGCTCTGAGCTCTAGGCTCCTGCAGAACTTTGCACATCTGTTACGGGACACTAGGTTGTATTTTGCAAACTGTGAACTTCACTAGACCGTGCCTTAAGGTCTCTACAAGCCCAGCACCTAGCAGGAGCCTGGCACGTTGCTAATGTTTACTGAATTCATGAATTGCCTTGAAGGCTGCAAGGTTTCTATTCTCTCTCAAGTGACTGGGGCTTTGTTTGTGGTGCTTTTATTTGTTTATCTTTCCATTTCACATCATGAGAGATGGTTCTTGTGGAGTGTTTCAACTCCAAAATTTTGGGGTAGTACAAGACCCCATCCTGATAAATGGGGATGACGTCTAAATCTGTTCTAGGGCTGGCTCCTCTTGGGTGTTTTTCATGAGCCCAACACACTCCCTCACTCATCCCTGGAGGAATAAAGACCCCTGAAGTTCATGGTGCCCTTGGGCCCCAGCTGTATAGATGCCAACTTCCCTGGAAGCTGCATTGGGCTCCTCCCTGAGTCCCTTGATGGAGAGTAACCTTGCCTCTTTGTGAAGAAGGAGATCTTGGTTGGCCTTTTACCTCCAGGGAAGAAGGAAGATATTTCAGGTGTCTCTCCTAGAAGACTGAGTGAGGAGGGCATCACTCCCTGAAATTGAAAGGCAGGTGAGGGTAGCCATGTTGGAGAACCTAAATTAGGCTCTTTCTCTTCTGTCCCTCCCTCCCTCCATGCCAGGAACTCTCCATAGAGAAGAAGAAAACCCTGGCAATGCTGGAGGAGAATGAGAACCAGCTGCAGACACTGGCCAATCAGAGCGAGCGGCCCCCTCCCAGTGGGGGTCTCCATAGCAACCTGAGGCAGATAGAAGAGAAGATGCAGCAGCTCTTGGAGGAGAAGCTCCTGGCTGAGAAGCGGTGAGAGCCCCTTCAAGCCCGGAGTCCAGTTTGATAACTTTCCTTGAACTGCACACACAGATTCTTGGGTTCTAGCTGGCATTGACCAGATAGATCACTTACTTCCTTTTGCCTAGGACTCAGTTTCCCCATGAGACAAAGGGGAAGAAAATTTTCACTACCCAGAGCTGACCTGATCATTCTCTCTTGCACTGGTGTGAACCATACAGACAGGCATTAGGTCCGCCTAACAGTACTTTGTGGCAGGCTGGGCAGGTCCTCTCCTCGTAGCTCCTTTGTACAAATGAGGAAACTGAGCCTCAGAGGGTTGATAGGGCTTTCCTGAAGTCACAGAACTAGCAAGACCAGGACCCAAGACTCCAGCCTTCTGACTCTAAGCCAGGGGCTCCCCTCACTGTCCACACCACTCCTCTCATCCCCGGGGTGACAGAACCCAGAAAGTTCTGGGGCTCAGGAAGCCTGGGTGTCAGGGCTTCTCCAGCCAGGTCTCTAGGAGGGGCTGCCCTCCCACTGGAAAGCCCCTTGGGTGAGCGTGCACTGAGCGCCTCTTCACCCGGCAGGATGAAGGAGAACGAGGAGCGCTCACGGGCCCTGGAGGAGGAGCGGGAGTTCTACTCAAGCCAGTCCCAGGCGCTGCAGAACTCGCTGCAGGAGCTGACCGCAGAAAAGCAGCAGGCCGAGCAGGAGCTCAAGGTGCTGGCCTGGACGCTGGGAGCGGCCCGTGTTCCTGGACCTTCCCTCTCACATCTCTACCTGGCAGCTACCTCAATTATCTCTGCCAGTCTGACCCGCCAGGGGCAGGCGATGGAGCCACCATTTGGGGGAGCAGTGAGCCCGCTGCTGGGGTGGGGCAGCATTGGTAGACCCCTGCCCGGTGCAGGGGCTGAGTCCGGGACATCTGGTCAAGGGCTCGAGACACGAAGCAGGATGTGGTAACTTCCATTCAAGTCCAGAGGCGAGCAAGCCCGCTTGAGCCAGGGGATGACCAGGGAAGGCTTCCACGGGAGATGGCAACTGCTCCCCGGGACCCCACTTTCGTCTGTCTTCCCTCTCTCCTCAGGCGGAGGTGAAGGTCCGCATGGACCTGGAGAGGCGTCTGCGGGAGGCAGAGGGGGCCTTGCGGAGCCTGGAACAAGGACTCAACTCCAAGGTGCGGAACAAGGCGAAGGAGGAGAGGATGCGGGCTGACGTGAGCCATCTGAAAAGTGAGCCCCCCTCTGCCCCGGTGCCAGCCCCCAGCCCTCGGGCTCAGCCCCCGCGGGAGTCCAGACCCTGCGGAGCCGGGAGCGCTGCAAGGGGCCTGGAGCGCCGCAAGGGGCCTGGAGCTCCGCAAGGGGCCTGGAGCTCCGCAAGGGGCCTGGTGTGCATCAGGTGGCCCCGAGCTACGGAGGGAGTTTCTTCTCCAGACTCCCGCGGCAGGCGCGTCCTGGGCTCGGCTTCCTCAGGCCCTCGCAACTGGGTGGGGGCGCGGCGGGGAGTTCGGTGCCCTGCGGGGGCGGGTGGGCGCCAGCGCGCCTTTCCCGCGGGAGCCGGGAGCCGGGGGCGGGAGCCGGGAGCCGGGAGCCGGGAGCCGGGAGCCGGGGGGCGGAGCCGGGGGGCGGGAGCCGGGAGCCGAGGGGCGGGAGCCGGGGCGTGGGGCGGGAGCCGGGCGGGAAGGACGCAGCGGCACTGCGGCCGCAGGGTTCTTCGAGGAGTGCATCCGGAACGCGGAGCTGGAGGCCAAGATGCCGGTCATCATGAAGAACTCGGTGTACATCCACAAGGCGGCCACTCGCCGCATCAAGAGCTGCCGCTTCCACCGGCGCCGGTCCAGCACCTCCTGGAATGACAGTGAGTGTGGCTATCCGCGTGCCCCTGCTGGCGTGGGGACGGTCGGAGGCCGCGGGTGGGGACGCTGCCGGAAGAGGGGAGGGTGGGGACTGGGAAGTGCTGATCCAGCTCGGAGGCTGGACAGTTCGGCCTGGACCTGGCTCCACCGGCCTCGGGCTTCTCCCGGGATTCCGGGAGCCGGTGGGCGCGGAGAGGCTGGGAGGAGCTCGGCAGCCTGTGGGATGGGGAGCGGGGGAGGCGGGCTGGGGTTGGGGACCGGGCCAAGCCTCGGTGGAGAGAGGGCTGCTCACGGCCTCCCTCTCCCCAGTGAAGCCGTCCCAGTCTTTCATGACCTCCCAGCTGGATGCCAACAACATGGAGGAGCTAAAGGAGGTGGCCAAGAGGCTCAGCCGGGACCAGCGCTTCCGAGAATCCATCTACCACATCATGGCAAACCAGCCAGGAGCCCCCTCGGTGATTCCCCGGGGTGGAAAGTGAGGAGCGGGCCTTCCCTGCCTCCCAGGTCTTTCCTCAGTAGGGGAAGGGGTGCCAGGGGGAGGTCTAACTCTACCTGGCACCTCTCGGCTCCCCTCTGGGCCAGGGCTCTGCCTGGCGGCCAGCCTCCCCCTCAAAGGACGGCGATGGCCCCTCCCTCACCCCCGCC
Source organism: Leptonychotes weddellii (assembly GCF_054177405.1). Taxonomy (NCBI): domain Eukaryota; kingdom Metazoa; phylum Chordata; class Mammalia; order Carnivora; family Phocidae; genus Leptonychotes; species Leptonychotes weddellii. The sequence continues at coordinate 28,284,806 of NC_138377.1, read as the reverse complement.
CCAGACCCTACCCTTGGGTTTGCATCAGGCCCAAACAGGCCCAAGCTGGTGAGGCCAGGAGGGGCCTGGCTGCGCTTGGAGACCTCTGGGTTGGGGAATGGGGCAGGCAGGGCCCACAGCCCGTTCTTGTGCCCGCTACATCTCTGTGATGCTGCCTCTCTGGCCTCCCCTCCCCACCTTGACACCTGCTTCCCCCAGGGGTTCCTAACCCTTTCTTTGCTTCTGAGACCCATAGATGTGTCTCAGCCGAGGCTGCTCACTTCTACCACATCGTGGGGCAGGGCGGGACCTATCGCAGTGACTTTCGGGTCTGTGACAAAGCACACCTGCCATGGTGTCTCCTTTCCTGAGGTTGGGCCCTCCCTGAGGGGCTACCCGCTTGCTCCTCTCACCAGCTGAGTTCACCCGCCTGCAGCTGCAGCTGGTTTGGAGGGTGATGTGACCCTGACCCCTCCGTCCCATATCCCTCCTGCTGGGTACCTAGGGCCCAGGGCCCTGGCTGGGATCTGGGGCCAGCAGCGATTCTGAGGGCTCTCCCAGAGGACAAGAAGTAAGCCGGGGGGGGGGGGGGGAACACAAGGTGGCATTGTTTACTCCTGGTTGGATAGGGAGGCAGCTGCCTCTGGCTGTGGGGCCTCTCTTGGTTTGTGGGATCACAGACGTCCCCCTCTGAGCTGCGCCTGCTTTAGGCACCTTGCCTCCTCTCCCTGCAGAGGCTTTACCCAGTGAAGCAATGTGACCCTGGAAGATGACGGGCCCGGACCTGTAATAAGGCCAGTAGCCGTTGGTTGGCCCCATGTCATCGGGTGAAGCTGAAACACCCTGCCGGTGGTCTGTGGGGGGCACCCCTCTGCCGCAGACAGTCTGCTCTCCTCTTTTCCTAGCCACACCCTCCAAAGCTGCCTGGGTCTATCATCTCTCCAGAAAAGGGGTCTACCAGGGATCAGGGTGCTCATGGTCACTGGTGGTTAAAGGTGCTGATCCTCTGCTGCTTGGCAGACAGAGCGAGGAGCCCCGTCTGAGCGGTGCACAGATGCCCCAGATGGCCGTAGGGCATGCCCCAGCAGACGTGCTGTCCCCCCACCCCCTCAAAATACATGCATATCTGCTGGACGGCCAGCCCAGGCCAGGCCGCGGTGCCCTGCTCTGTGCTCGCGGCTGCCCTGTGACGCTAAGGGGACTCAGCTAAAGTCCTGGGTGGACTCTGATGGCTTCAGCCAGTCTCTGCAGACTCTGGGTGGGGACAGGGGCAGAGGCACTTAGAATCGATACATCTGAAAAGGGATGAGTCTAAATGTAAAAACTTTAAACATGTAGAAACCTGCATAAACTTGGAACTCATTTATCTAACATGAATAGAGGATGGACTTTGAAATGAGGAGGAAGATGTATACAATCAAGATTGCTGTTTTTTATTTTTGTTTTTTTAAAGAATTAGATTAATAATGGTTTGCTCTTGGAGAAATATCTTTTGGAAATTTCCAAATACATTTTCCCCCCACGCAAGCTATTAACCAGAATAGAAAGTGTTTTTCTGTGCACATTCACCAATCCCTAGTTGCTTTCCTCCCATTTCACCCTGTACTTTCTATGCCTCAGGCAAGTCTGGGTTATCTTCAACCAGCTGATCAGTCCACAAGTATTTATTTGTTAAAAGCTCACTATGTACCTAACACTGTAAATAGAAAAAGAGCAACATCTCTATATGAAAATGTATCACAGTGGAAACTACTTATTGGAAATGTATTGATCTGATTAAAAAAACAAAAAACAAACCCGTATTCCTTGGCCAATTAAATGGATTTCCCGCAGTAGTGCTTGTGGTGTGATCATTGCTAGAGAGATGCTGCCCCCTGCAGGCCATATGTGGAATTGTGCGATTCCCCGCATGTAGTCTTAATAAACCTGCGCGTTTCTCTACCTATGAGGAACTACTCCGCAAAGCTGCACCTCCTGGGAGTGGCTTCTTAATAATTAACTGAAAAATCGGTGTTCCCACCCTGAGGTCCCGGCCGTCCCCATGTAACGAGGACTGTCAGCTGGTTTTTATTCTGATTTGAGCACTGACCAAAGGGTGCAGACTATGTAAGTGGGAATAGCTCCAGGGGAGGTGAAAGACACCTAGTTTCATGGCTTGCTGGCTTCAGTATCCCACTGGAAATTGACGGCATGCCTTCTCTGCTGAGGAGAGGTTTATGCTTTTGTTTTGTAATCCTATAAGAGAGAGCAAGAAATGGTAATGACTGGATTCTCCTCCTTTTCGGTTTGTTTCCTCCCTGGGGATGGGTGATCGATCATCATGCCCAGGACTGTCCCAGTTTGTATTGTTTCCTAGCATAATTATTAATGGCTCCCAGCTTAGGTGATAATTATGTGGTCGTCCTGGTTGTAATGCTGTTCCCCAAAAGTATGTTAATGGGTGAGGTAAGAGATCTGTAAAACACTCAGGTCCTGACCCACTGCCCAGCTCCAAGCTCCTGGGAAGGATCCACTGCCTGTATTTGTCTCTGGAGAGATGTCACTGTTGCCTCCCCCCTCCCCAATCCTATCCCACCCAGCTCAGCATGACCTGGGCAGCCTGTGGGTGATCGGGCACCATCCGAGTAAAATTTGGAGCTCACGGTGAATGATGTTGGCAGACCAGAGACTTGCTCAAGTCTCAGGGAACCAGCCTGTGTCAGATTTGGTCTCTATGGAAGGTAGTATTTAAAACCACCAGACAAAGGGGCCGCTCTGAAGCCCTCAGATAAAGCCCAGCAGCTCCTGGGGAATCTTGTGCTTCTGTGAGGAGCCAGGATGGGGCTGCTTGGACCCCAAGGCTCCCCAAAGTCAGAAATCTTATGGCTTTGACTCCTGGGGGGAAAGCTACTGCTTCTTTTACCTCACACACTCCTGGTGAGCAAGGGGCAAGGAGTCTTCTGGCTTTGCTTCTGGGCGAGACTCAATGATCAGGCAGAGAAGCTGGGTTGAGACAGGGTTGCTCGAAGGCAGGAGGCTTCACCTCAGGGGCTGTAGATTGCAGAGCCAGAGCCAGCTGCCAGTGCATTTGGGGGCTCATTCTCTGCACTCGTCTTGCTTCCCCTGAAGGATCTGATCCCCGCCTCTAGGCTGAGGGTCCTACTGTAAACAGACTCAGCCTGTCCTGTTTCCTGGGCAAAAACTGTGGCTGATGGGCCTTGAAGTGTCACTGATCACAGGAGAACCTTTCCTCTAGCAGAGCAGTAACGCGGTCACAAGAAGAGAAGGGAAAGAACTTGTCCCGCGTGCTGCTTGCTGCTGAGGGGGTGGGTGGGGGTGTCTCTGGTGGTTAAAGGTCAGCTCTCAGCTCTGTAGGTTTTAATAAGTCACCAATTAAAATGCTTTTTGTAGGGGCACCTGGGTGGCTCAGTCCGTTAAGCGTCTGCCTTCGGGTCATGATCCCAAGGTCCTGGGATGGAGCCCCTTGTCAGGCTCCCTGCTCAGTGAGGAGCCTGCTTCTCCCTCTCCCTCTGCCTGCTGCTCACCCTGCTTGTGCTCTCTCTCTCTGTCAAATAAATAAAATAAAATAAATAAAAATAAAATCTTTAAAAACAAAAAAATGCTTTTTATATGTATATATTTTTATTAGGTAGGAGATAAGTCTCTTAAATCTCACAAGGCTGCTCAGAGCCTTTGCAGTTCTCAAGTTCTATGAACTGGGAAAACTGGGAACCAGCAGCTCTGGGATGAACAGAAATAGGACTGTCCCTACCAGCGCTAATCACAGAAATACAGTTCTTAGGGAGGAAGGATGTTCTGGCTCATGTCAAGCTTGATGCCATGCAATTGTCAGAAAATTTTAGTGTTGAGATGAGAAGAGGAAAGATAACTAATTTATCAGCCCAAAGAAAAGGCAGTGGTGACCAATTAGTCACTTGGAAGGCCATCCTGGGAAAGGAAAGATGTCCATTCTCATGTTCATCCTGATGTCTGAGACCATCTCTCAGCGTCACTTCTTTCCATCTTCATTCGACAGATGTTTATTGGGATGCCATCGCCTGAAGTCAAGCACCTACCATGTGCTTATTATCTCTATCACTTACTATTATTTTTTTCATTGTGGTAAAATATACATAACATAAAAGTTACCGTTTTGACCATTTTTTAAAAAGATTTTATTTATTTATTTGAGAGGGAGAGAAGCAGACTCCCCACTGAGCAGGGAGCCCAATGCGTGGGGCTCGATCCCAGGACCCTGAGATCATGACCCGAGCCAAAAGCAGATGCTTAACCGACTGAGCCACCCAGGCGCCCCCCATTTTGACCATTTTCAAGTGTACAGTTCAATAGTGTTAAGTGTATTCACATAGTTGTGCAACTATCTCCAGAACTTTTCATCTTGCAAGGCTGGAACTCTATGCATTAAACAAGTCCCAGTTTCCCCCCTCCCCAGCCCCTGGCAACTACCATTCTACTTTCTTTTCCTATGAATTTGACTTCTTAAGATAATTCATAAAAGTGGAATCACACAGGATTTGTCTTTTTACCAACTGGCTTGTCTCACTTAGCGTAACCGTCCTCAAGATTTGCTCACATTGTAACATGTCAGAATGTCCTTCCTTTTTAAGGTTGAATAATATCCTACCACTTTTGAAAAGAAAAACTGATTGAAATCTTATTTTTCTATAAATTGTTGGCCAGTGACGAGGGCCCTGCCGGTCTTAAAGGATAAGAGAGTCACAGCTGAGGGGAAGGGAAGATGGGTCCCTATGCTTCCCTTTTTTTCCAGGTTGCTCCTCATAATGGCCTGGTATGAAGAGATGCTTTGGAGTTCACTTCCTCCTTCTTCCCAGCAGATGGCAGCATGCTCTGCGCTGGGCCGGCAAAATCTGGGGGCAAAGTGAGCTAAGGCTCACAGAGAAGGGGGAGGGCTTGGGGACACTGCTCAGGTTCTGCATTATTGCTGATGAATCTCCCAGTTGTTCTCCCCTTTAAGATACGAAACAAAAGTCTCTGCTTCAGCCATCATTTATTAAGTCTGTTATACATCACGTGCTTTCACATTGATTTCTCCTTTTTGTCCTCACAATATCCCTCTCCTTGAAAGCCAAAGGTTAAGGGAGTTTTGTTCAAGGTCACACAGCTCCTAAGTGGAGGTTCAGGTATTTGAGTTCATGGCCAGTGTTCTTTCTAGCATATGTAAATATGTAAATAATTTCATGTAAATTATTTTTAGTGGGTTTCTTTTCTTTCCCCCCACTCCTCCATTTCCTTCTTCCTTCCTTCCTTCCTTCAGCAAATATAAATATATGGAGTTCCTCTATGTTCTAGGCACCAGAGTCTGCACTCAGATCTTTTCTGTTATGGGTTCTTAAGGGATTGACTCAGCTGCTTTGTAACTGACAGTTTCCCGAGAATTCTTTCATTCTGAAGATCTGCTAGTCCAACGTAGCAGGCTCTGAGGGTTGGAGCTTCTCCTCCTAAGAACTTTGTAAAGTAACCAGGCTTTTTCTTGCTGCCTCCAACCACTTCTAGGCTGGTGGTCTCTTGCCCTTCACCCTCCTTTGCCCTGCCCCAGGCTTCTCAGTCCAGTCTCCTCTGGGAGGAGGCAGCCAATGGGAAGCCCCTGGGCTGGAGATCTAGAGGGCCTGGGTGGTCCTACAGAACCAGTGATTAATCCTGAGAGAGGGGCAAGCCATTTGATCGCCCGTTGGTACAATGAAGGTGTGGAATTAGATGTTCTCAAAACCCTTCTGTAATTCTGGTGGTCACACTTCTCTGCTGGGGATTGCCTTAGGGGTAAGCATGGGACCAGGATGGCCGATGAGAAGTTTGCTGGAGGACTTCTGATATAGGTTTTTTCACCTTTCAAGTCACAGAGAAGGTAGGATCCCTTTTTGTCCACTGGACATTTCATGTCTGGATATGACGCCTAGGAATAAGGCAGCCGGCTTGTGACCATGACGGCAGCTGGGCCTGGAAAAACGGTAAGGAGACTGGTCCTTACTGAGTGGTCACTGAATTTACCAGTGCTGGGTCTGCCCTCTTTCAGGACTTCTTGTTATGCGATCTGATTTATCTTTCCTTATTGTTTAAGCCTTTTTGACTGGCTTTTCTGTGATTTCCAAACAAGAGCTGCCTAACTGATAGCCACCTTAGCTTTTTCAGAGTTGTTGTGTGATCCCCAAGGACGGAGAGGTCTTTTTCCTAAGGAAATCACAACATTTTCATTCATAGACTGGGAACTAGAATTCATCTACTCATTCAGTCAACAAATATTTATTGAGAACCCGCAAGCATATTTTTTGAAAATTCTAGACACACACACCCCTGCAACTCAAAATCTCTGAAATCGGGGTATAGTTTAAATTTTTTTAATTTTTTAATTTTTTAAAGATTATTTATTTGAGAGAGAGAGCGTGAGCTGGGGAAGGGGGGGAGGGAGAGGGAGAGAGAGAATCTCAAGCAGGCTCCATGCTTAGCACAGAGCCAGGCGAGGGGCTGATCCCAGGACCCTGAGATCATGACCTGAGCTGAAAACAAGAGTCAACCGCTTAACTGACTGAGCCACCAGATGTCCCTGAAATTCGGATATATTTCAAATTCCTGCTGCTCACATGGCCATCTCTGTGGGGTTGTCACTGCTTTTGCAGACATCAGATACCCCAGCATCACAATGTGAACACTGTTTGTCAATAGTTGAGTAAAAAAAAATCCCAAAATACTCACAGGGCATGCTCTTCATAAATAAGGGTCACGTGGTTGTCAGGGAGGTGGTGAATCAGACATGTCTGGGGGCACTTGCAATACAGCTGGGCCCACAGAATCATAAAGCTGGCTGCAGAGCCCTGTACATAGGACACTTCATTCTTTTATGGATTCTTTTGAGAAATGCTGCATCGTTCAGACTCTTGAGGCCTCGGAGGATGCCAGCATGTGAAAAAAAGATGGTCATTGTGATTCTCAGTCAAAGAGAGAGGAATCAAATTTGGAATGAGAAGTTCTAGAAATACCTTCGCCCATTACTTCACTTTTTATTCACCGTTTTATTATGCACAAGAGTGACTTACAATGAAAATCTGTGACTCATCAAATCCAAAAGAATTCTCAATAAATGTAAAATAAAAATTTTGAATGAGAGCATGATGTCATAGTTTAATTGGCAACACTTTTAATTTCTTAGTGGTACATAAAACAATGGTATGCCTTATACTCAGTGATGTCTTACATTGGAGACTATGTACTATGCGCCGAACTCTGTCCTGGTACCGGGGAGACAACTGTGAACAAGAGTCAAAACCCTGGTTGTTTGTTCAGCTTGGCTTTGGAGAGTCCTTTAGATGTCAATCAGGGACCTATGGGACAGCCACTTTTATTTTTTTTAAGATTTTATTTTTTTCTTTATTTGAGAGAGAGGGAAAGAGAGTGAGAGAGCCCAAGCACGGGCAGTGGCAGAAGGAGAGAGAGAAGCAGGCTTCCCACTGAGCAGGGAGCCCAACGCAGGACTCGATCCCAGGACCCTGGGACCATGACCCCAGCCGAAGGCAGACGCTTAACCCACTGAGCCACCCAGGCGCCCCTGACAGCCACCTTTCACACATCAACTCAAAGCTTCCAAGGTTGCCCTTGGGATGATAGTCTCCAGCGATCCATAAGAATTTCCCTTTTCCATTGTGCCTGTAAGTACCCCAGAGCACCTCTGTCCTCATTTAATTGGTAGAAACTCAGTGACATGGCCTCATCCCCTGCAGGGGAGGCTGAGCACCCAAGGTAAAAGGTGACTAGATGCTAGTGAGCAGCAGTGGTCTCTCTGTGCACTCTAAGCAACACTGTGGAAATGGGGGAGAGTCCCAGCAGCCCAGAGCCTCCCCACAGAAAACAAAAACACCAGCTTGCCTGTCCTGCCATTGTGTCTCTGGGGATGCCGACCCGAATATCAGGCACATCACTGCATAGGAAGATGTTCATGACTCAGAATATTAGCCCCATTGGTAACCAGTTTTGGATAGCCCTGGTTACCCATGGGGGCTAACAGGGTTAAAGAATTGTGTGGTGCTTCTCCTAAACCATGACTTTCTATCTGAGATATTTTGGGGCAGAAGAGATCTTTCAGGAATGCCTATAAAGCTCCATCACTTAGCACTGCCAGTTCCGCCTCTCTGCCTGCTCCGGGGGGGGGGGGGGCCGGGGGGGGGTTTGTTTGCTCAGTAGAATGTGTGCTAGTGAATCGGCCTGCAGGGCTCCAGCCTCCAAGATAGAACAGAACACTGTTGCAGAGGCCATTGGACGCCTGTGGAGGGGCTCGGGTTTCACCCCTTCCATGCTGTGTGACTTGGGCACATCACTTAACATTTCTGGGCATCGGATCTCTCCGCTGTGAACGTACAGTCCTCAAATGTAAATGTAGCAGCAACACCTGCCTTTACTACCTCATGTGTTGTTGAGAGGATCCAGAGAGCTGCAAGGGAGAGCTCTGTGATTTGTAAAAGCTTCGCACAAACACTACATCGTGCTGGTCTGCACTGTGGGAATGCTCCTTGAGGTTGCGATGGTGGTCTTGCTCACGCTCACTCTGTCTGATGGGACATTTCTAAGCCACTTGGTTGAAAGCCTCTCCTGCTCCTTCCAGACACACACACACACACACACACACACACACACACACACAGAGCTTGTTCGGTTTGGTATTCAAGGTAAAGCCTCTAAGTCAGGGCTGAGGGACTGAGGCCTAATATTAGTGGGAAATGCTCAGGAAAGGGAGGGAAGCCGGGGCCGTGGCTGCCTCTCACCTGAGTGGGGACTGAATGCATTTTTCGTCGGCAGCAGCCTGCGGCCGGCTGCGAGTGCCAGGAGGTGCCCATATGGCCAGTTTGGCAGAGCACACAACTTCGTGTCCCCTCTCTGGCCAGCTCTGTGGGCCGGCTCCTTTCCGACTCTCTACCTCTCTTCAGCGTGAACCATTTCTGTCATTTTCTAAGTTCTGGAACCTATTCTCGAGTTCCTGGGCCTTTTAAGCTGCACTGTCCCCTCCTGCTCCTCTAACATTTCCTGGATGAACAGAGGCTGGGAACAAGATGCATTCTCTCCACTTGAGAGCTATGCAAATCAAGACAGAGAAGGGAAGGAATTTCTTCCGATGGGGCGGAGAGGGGGATGGGAGGCAAAGGAGAAGAATTCACTTGAAAGGCGGGAGGGCCCATCAGGACACTTCTGGTTGCCATGACGAACATACTGGCTCCTGAGGCTGGAAACGTCTCTGAATCGAAGTATGAGCCACAGGGACCGGGCCTCGGGGCTTAGAACTGGAGACCCTGCCACCGGGATGTTGGTTCTCTCTCTGCTTCTCTTGCCTTCTTTTTGTGTGTTGACCTTGCTCTGTCCCACTGCAAACATCTGGGAGAAGACCTAGGCACTGGCAGCCGCAGCTTGGCCAGAGGAAGGAGAGAGCTCCTTCCTCGAGGCTGCCTATACTCACCGCAGGGAAGGGACAGGCCCCGCGGCTCGGGTCGTGCGCCGCCGCTTGGCTGAATCACTGCCGTGGGCGAGGAGGAAGGGTCTGTACTTCCCCAGGCAACCCGCGGGTCCGGAGCCGGGGGGGAAGAACAAACGCAGGGGATCGCTGTGGCGGTGCGCGGGTGCGCGGGTGCGCGGGTGCGCGGGTGCGCGGGTGCGCGGGTGCGCGGGTGCGCGGGTGCGCGGGTGCGCGGGTGCGCGGGTGCGCGGGTGCGCGGGTGCGCGGGTGCGCGGGTGCGCGGGTGCGCGGGTGCGCGGGTGCGCGGGTGCGCGGGTGCGCGGGTGCGCTGCCACGGTCCTGCCAGGACCGTGGCATCACCGGGCGGGCAATGCTGAGGAGCAGCGGCCACAGCAGGAGCACATCCGCCCTGGGCTCCAGCGGCTTCCTGAAGGCGGTCAGCAGCGGTTGTCATGGCAACAGCCTTGCTGGGAGGATCTGAAGGAAAAGACTGAGGCTGGAATGTTTTGAATATTTGCCTACAAATGAGTCTGTCTCTTGTTGCTAAGAGCCAAAGAGAGACGACGCCCAGCTTTTTGGGTCATTTCAGTGTGAGTAGAGCGGTCGGCGAAGGTACAGGTGGACTCAAGTTTGAGTTTCCCTCCCTGAGATGGAGGAGGACGTCAGGAGCCTGTTACTGGAGGAGGCTGTAGGACTCTTCTTCTTCTTCTTTTTTTTTAAAGATTGTATTTATTTATTTATTTGACAGAGAAAGAGAGTGCTCACAAGCAGCGGGAGCGGCAGACAGAGAAGCAGGCTCTCCACTGAGCAAGAAGCCCGATGCACGACTCGATCCCAGGACCCTGGGATCATGACCTGAGCCGAAGGCAGACGCTTAACGACTGAGCCACCCAGGCGCCCGGCTGTAGGACTCTTCCAACACAGTCGAGTGAACCACGTACAACCACCTACCTGCCCCCGTGCCAGGCTGTCTACCATGGAGTATTGTTCCTCAAGGTGTCACAGGAGTGTTCCCAACAAGCATTTAGGCAGCTCGCCGGCAAGGACTGGTTTCATCCACAATGAGCCCCTCCAGCGAGCCTGCTGTTCCCTTGGATATGCTTACTGTCCATCTCCGGTCCTGCAAGGGCTTGCTGAAGTAGAGACTGGCCGCCTCAACAAAGGTCACCCATGTGGAGAGGCTCCTTGCCATTGGCTCTCACCTCCACTGGCTCAGCTTTCCCTCCAGTCAGCTCACGAAGAAACAGACCTGGTGCTTTTACAGTTTTCATTTTAAAGATGAAGAAACAGTGGTCAGAGAATGCTGGCCTCAAGAGAAACTTGAATCCCCACTCTGCCTAACCCTGCCCACCCTCCTCTCCCATCCTAAGGAATAGCAGACGCCCGGCCTGATGGGGTACCTGGGGAAGGAGGTAGTGCTCTAGGCCTATGTGATGGGGAGGGGTACCTCCTTGGCTCTCCTTCAAGCCCAGGGACTTCCCTCCATGAGTAAGCATGAAGGGTGTGAAATGAACCTGCTCTGCCTCAATCTTGGACAGATATTCTTGCTCACTTTCCCTCAGCATGCTTTTTGTGGGATGCATCTTTCTTTACTATGGGAGGGTTACGTCGTTCTGGGATTCAGGAGAAACGAAAAATGGCCCCCTACGAGAGCCCTCAGCCTACATGAAGGTGTCCCTTACGTGGGGCAGCCTCGTCTACCAGGGCAGATACACTTCAGTAATAAAGAGCTTGCATTTCATCTGTCTCACGATGGGGTAGGCCTGGAGGATATGAGGTCTCTGGCCAGATCCCGTTATCCTGTCACACCACACACCAGCCATCCGCCCAAGGTCCCACTGCCACAGAAGGTAGAACTGGGGCCGGAGCTCAGCCTTTGGACCCCAGTCCCCATCTCTCTCCTTCTGCCCCTTCTAGTCTTGGGACAATGCCAGGCCAGGAGTGGGGGATGGTCCTGCAGCCTTGGGCGTTCCAAGAGGAGCTGTGCACACTGGTTCTGGGTTCCTGCTTGGGATCACCACTCCCTGGTGGACAAGCTCACACTCAGTCGTCACATTTCTGCAGCTGCCCTGGGAGGCAGGGTGCCTGTCACCCAGAGAGCTCCCACAGCCTGACTACGGCTCTTTCCCCAGAGCCTGATACCTGGCAGGAGCTAAAATCCTTGTTCTGAGATGCTTGAAGGAGGCAATTTGTTCTATCCCTAACTTTCCTTCCCCCTCCTCTCTCTCCCTCCCTGTCCACCTTCCTTTTATCCTTCCTTCCTTCCCTCCTCCCTCCCATCTACTCACTCAAACTTAAGCAGATGCATCCCCCGAGGCGTGCTACCTATTGTCCGTCTCCTGTAGGTTAAAAAGCATCAGAAACCGAATACTTCCCCGAGTTGAGAGCCATGCTGAATTATTCATAGACCAAATCGACTGCAAATTTCAGAGTGATTTTTATTCAAGGTTGATGTCGTGAGGCTCTGGGTGAGAGGATTAATGACCATGCCCGACATAGCACAGCCCTCCCTGAATCCATCCCAACCCCTCGTACCCTCTTTTGCTTCTTGCCCTTGACTGTGGTATATGCATAGACCATTCTCTCCCTGCTGTGACGGAAACTTCTAATTGTCCACTAGTGTCCATTCTCTTCCTTTTTCTCGTAGTTTTAGCTTGACAGACGGCTACTTAGTCAGAGACTATATTCTCCAGCCTGCCTTGCAGTCAGGAGTGGCCAGATGACTAAGTGCTGGCCAGTGAGAAGGAAGCAAAAACTGACGTACACAACATCCACAGGAGGAAATTGTTTGCCTTCTACGTCTTCTTTTTTCCTGGAACGTGGAGGTGGTGTTGCTGGGTTAACTTTGATCGTGCAAATAAAGAAAACACCCTAGAAGACGGCAAGGTAAGATAGAAGGAAGCTAGGCCCTGGACCGCGAGTGCCATGGGACCATCTACCCAGCCCGGACCACCTGCCTTCCCAGGCACTAGAACACAAGAGAAAAATAAGCCTCTTCGCAGCCTTGTGCTCCTCTCTGAGGCCTCAGCTTAGCTGTCACTTTCCCAGGAAGCTGTCTTGGAGCGTCGCTGGACCAGCACTTCCTGGGAGCTTTCACCCATGCCCTCACAGGAGCACACACCAGAGAACCCTATAAAGACTTGTTGGCTTGTTTGCAACACACACACTGCACGTGGCCCGGCCTGGGAGTGCTTTGAGGCAGGGACCACAATCTTACGTGCTCCTTTTGCTCAGGACCTGGAATACAGTAGGCACTCAGTAAATGTTGACTAGTTCAGGGGTAGTGACACACACCTGCATTCTGCCTTCGTTCTCACCTACAGAGATTGTAAGCACTTCCTTGTGCTTAATCCCAAGCAGAAACTGCAGAACAGGTCCCATTCTTCTCTGTCTTCCTACATACACACCCAGGACTTTCTTCCATGTCCAGTCAGACAGGCCAGGCCCCAGGAAGGCGTGCTTCCCAAGCGGGATTTTGACTATGGCCAAAGTGAAGCCCAGTGCTAGATGCCAGCCCACGACCCCTGTTATCAGATGTGCTTCACCCAAATGTGAGACCTGGCAGTGTTTTGATTAGGTCTGTGACTTATAGCAGGAGTGACCCTTCCTTGATTATCTTTGCCTTGAAAACCTGGGTGAAAGGGGTGGGTGTTGTAGAAATCTATGCATCACATTTAATTGGAAAAGTGTGCAAATTCTTTTATAAGCTGTTTTCTTTTTTTTTTAAGATTTTATTTATTTATTTGAGACAGAGAGAATGAGAGACAGAGCGCATGAGAGGGAGGAGGGTCAGAGGGAGAAGCAGACTCCCTGCCGAGCAGGGAGCCCCATGTGGGATTCGATCCCGGGACTCCAGGATCATGACCTGAGCCGAAGGCAGCCGCTTAACCAACTGAGCCACCCAGGCGCCCTATAAGCTGTTTTCAATTTACGTACAACTGTGGAGGTCTGTTTACAAATCTGCGTTGGGGCTGCCCTGATAGATTTTTCTGGTCACTACGTAGATGGGACCATGCACCATGCAACAGGCCAAGGCTTTGGCAGCTGCTCTGAGAGCTGGGGCTCTGGCCTCCAGCCAGCCTTTCCTTGAGACACTTCCCAAGAGCATTGACCTTGGCAGCACTTAGACGTTGCTGCTTTTATTAGTCCTTCCTTCCTTCCTCCCTCCCTTCCTTCCCTCCCTCCCTCCCTCTCTTTCTTCTTTCTTTCTTTCCTCCTTCCTCCCCTCCCTTCTTCCTTCCTTCCTTTGCCAGACCGTTCTTTGGGGTTCTTTGTACAGACAGCATCTTTCATTGCGGCCTGAGGGTTCAGAAGAGTGCAGTCTGCCTGCCTCGCCCCCCGCCCCCCCACCATCAACCTCAGCTTTGGGAACCAAATGCACAGCATCCTCACATTCCTAAACAAACCTCCGGTGTGCACAGTTGTGATTCTACTGCCCAGAAGGCTCAGAAATAGTGTTAGCATTCCAAGGGCTCAGTGGGTCTAGTGACCTCCGGCCTCAGATATAAGCAGGTCTTTAGGGATTGAGTTTGCCCCAGAGCAGAGGAATGGATCCTTGAACCAAAAAAGAATGAGACTGGTACTTTTGAGAAGATGGGGCATCAGACCCCACATCTGCCTCAGGCATGTCCTCCACTGTGACAAGGAGATTATAGTGGTTTACTCCCCAGTGTTTCAGCCAGCATCCCACACATTTCTGGAAAGATACAAAAAGCTGAGCTCCCTTGGGCACAGATTCTGAGACGTTATGCTGGCATTTCCTCCCTAGTGGAGCATGGGGTGAAGTACGGTGGGAGGGGAGGCCACCCTCAAATAAGCCATCAAACAGGGGAGTCCCCTAGTGTCATTAATCCCCTGGGCACACCCCTCATGGGGTCACATTAGCTAATGCAAGGTCACCATTCCGAAGTTCGCGTTCACCTTACTTAAAAGTGTTCAGGAGTCATAATATGTGGAAGGCATGGATCTTTGTAATCTTAAGCTTTAACATACTCTATACATGTTGGTTTTAAATGGTCACCCTTTTATACTACATTCTAGTATAGATATCCAGAAGCATGAACCAAGGTCTTAAGAAAAACATCACTGGGGGTAATCTAAAATTAAGACAGCTTTAGTTTCAACTTAATTTTGTCTGTGAAATGGGGCAAAAACTACCTTTATTCAGCTTTGGCAGGGGGGATGCCTCAGGAGCTTAGCTGAGGGTCAGTGGTCTCACCCTAATGGACTCTTAAGGTCTGTGATTTGAATGGAACATCACACCTCCAGCCAGCCTCTCTGCATCCCTCCCAGCACGTTCTCTCTCAGTGAAGTTAAGAGAAATTGTTCAGCTAATGGTTACCTCTGTTTCAACAGAATTCAACTTTTAGAAGCACTGATTTAAAAAAAAAATAATGAGATTAATAATAAAAGCTATTTATTGTGCTCATACTACCTGCCAGGCACTATGCTCATTTTCACTGCATGCTTTTTTTTTTTTTTAAGATTTTATTCATTTATTTGAGAGAGAGCAAAAGCGAGAGAGATCACAGAGGGAGAGGGAGAGGGGAAAGCAGACTCACCGCTGAGTGGAGAGTCCAATGAGGGTCTTGATCCTAGGACCCTGAGATCATGACCTGAGCCTAAGGTGGATGCTTAACTAACTGAGCCCCCAGGCGCCCTTTCTCTGCATGCTTTATCTCATTTTCAGGACAACCCATCAGGTATTTACCATTATTGTCCCACTTTACAGACAAAGAAACTGAGGCTCAGAGAAATGGTATAATTTGCCTAAGGTGATCCAAAGGCCAGGTGTGTCTGGCTCTCCAGTTTTAACCACTACACAATTTTGCAAGAGGGCTGGTTCTCAATGATATGGGCAGAAAGCAGGTTCTCCCACTTTGGGAAAGGCTGTGTCCTACCACCCATATCTGATGGTCCTAGAAAAACACTCCCAATCCTTGCACTCCATTGAAGGGAAGGATCAGAACGGGAATTAAATTTAAAAAGACAATAAAATAAGGTGTCTGAATTTCTGTCTTTTGTCTAATACAAATCTGGTTTTGCAACTCGAAAAGTCCTAATCCCCCTCAAAGTTAAAAACCTCAGATATTGTATCTCCTGGTGTTTGGGCTACAGCCTCTTCTGTAAAGTATAACAATTTGGCAGAGTCAGCTCGTGAAACTCGTGTGGTCACGCGGGGCCCTGCCCTTAGAAAGGCTACGTACGTGGTTCTATGTTCTGCTGAAGCTGTCTTGAAATTGTTAATAATATTTAAATGAGAGGCCATGCATTTTCACTTTGCACTGGGCACTGCAAGTTACATAGCAGGCCCTGTAATTTAGGAGATAAAAGTAATGCATTTTGACATCAAGTATCTGCAGCCATGAGCTAGCCCCGAGCCAGAGCTGACATGCCTTTGGCCCTCCCTTGGTAATTCCCTCTTTGTGTGGAGAGTAAGTGACCATAGGAAGCCACACAAAGGAAATGCCCACTCCTCTGCCCCGTAGCGAGAGCTAGTGTTGATGGCAGAACGGGAGCTCAGCGCTGACCCCATCAGAAGAGTAGTGGGGAGTTGAGAGGGAGAGACCCCTGATCCTATTTGAAAATCCCAGGAGAATGGGGATAAAGAGCTCTGGGTGCCCTGAGTTTGGGTTTGCCTGATTCCCTGACTGGTGGCAAATGGTCCGATTTCAATGCCTCTGACATGAGTACGTCCTTCTGCTCTCAAGTTGGAGTTGGGAGCCTTTGGTACCCCCCGTTTTGAAACCCAGCCATTGAAGCACCACACCATTGGAAAGGCTCTGCTTAAACAGGTGGGGTGAGGCTGGGTGGGGTACAGTATGCACATGGCAGGGGAGGCACCTGGCTCCCCACCAAAGGGTGCCTAGAGGTCCGGGGGTCCTGCCTCTGCATTAGCCATAGTGAAGCCAAAACTGAAGGGCAGAGTTGAGAAGGAGGACTGATGCCATCTGGTTTGGCTCCTAGCTTCACCCCGGTTTCCAACTCACAGATACGCCCCTACCTTCCTCATTTGGCTTTCTCACTTGTTTATGATTTTTCTGGATGCCCCCGCACACTGCCAACAGTAAGCTGTCTCCTAGAAAGCTTCTCTGTGGATGCCGCATCTCAAGGAGCCATCCCTGCTGTGCCTAGCATCCTGCCCTAAGGTTAATGCTGTCATTAGATACTAGGGAGGGGAAGCGGAGATCCTGGTTCTCGGGCTCCGGCCACCTCGCCAGCAGCGGGGGCTAAGGGTGATATGGGCCAGCTGGGGGAGGCAACATCTGTGAGACACACCATCTGGACAACATTTGAGATTTATAAAGAATTTGTCCAAACACAAAGCACTGGCAGCGCATTTAAAAAACCAGGTCCCTCTTTGCTGGATTCTCAGGATTTCCCTCCTCTTATTCAGCTGTAACAGGGAGAAAGGACGTCCCAGCTGCTCTGGACTATTTGGCTTCGGTGCTAAAGTCAAGGTTAATGAATGATCATTGCTGGGCATCTGGAGACATTTGCTCACTGCTTCCCCAGACCCCTTTCCCAGAGTTTGGGGTTTTAACTCCCAAAATGCAAAGCTGCTCGGGCTGACTTTTGGCATCCCCCACTGCCCTGAGCTGTCTCTATGCCATCTGCCCCTGGGGCCTTTCGCTGGCTGGCTCTGAGCTGGCAGCCTGCTTGCAGCCCTGCATCGTCATGGAGAAGGTTTTAGAATCATTGTTGGATTGCGGGGCATATTTCTGCCACCTGGAAACAGGTGGGTTTGTAGAAGAGCCACCGTGGAGGGAGGGAGAGGGCTCTTGGAGCGGGGAGTTGGTGCCAGTGCAGTCGGCTGGGGCAGAGAGACTGCTGTTTGCTGTTTGGTATTCTGGACAGGCAGCCGCGTGCTGATCGACTTGCTTCTACAGGACCCCTGGGAGCATGCATCAGACAGAAGGCCACAGACTCTGCAGAAAAGTTTGCAGAAAATGCACTGCTGTGCAGCTCACTGCTGTCGTGGGGGAGGCCAAGCGAGCTCCCATTTAGACACACTGATGTGAAGTTCTGCTTCCTGCAGGCAGAGAAGCTGCCCCTTTGCCTGTGCACAGCAGCAGGCTGCTCTTGACCTGTCTGGGACAGCTCCTTCAGGGACATCTATTTTTGCATGAGACCTGGACACCCCAGCCATCTGGGCATCTCCTTCCTACCTCCATGCCCAGTTCCTGAGGGGCTTCTGACAGCCCATTTAGGGCAAAAGTCACCTTGCTGTTTGCTGCTTTGTAGGTCAAAAAACAGTCGAGGATCAGCAATTTCATATCGTTCAGCCAAATCGAAAAGCTTCAGGGCAATCTGGCACCTTTCATCAGGATTGGACAATAAGAACAGTGAAGAAAATCCGTAGCAGATTTTCTCTTGCCCAACAAATATAATCTATTACTTTCTAAATCATTCTGAACTCCAGCACTTTGTGTCCATCTCAAGTCTTCGCCTTCCAAATGATGCAACTGCTACCAAACGCGCCCTCAAAGTTACGAAGCATACTGGCTTTCCCTTGAGCTTTGCATACCTTTTCTTCTGCTACTCGAGGTCGTAACTGGATCCATTCTGGTGCCCACACGGAGAAGAGACATCTCAAAAGTACCTTCTAAGGGATTCCAAGGATTTGTTAACTGGTTCAATCACTGGCAGAAGAAACTGTACGTGTTTTCATTACTTGTACATTCTTTTTGCTAGAAGTTTTGGCAACTTTTGGAAAACCCCTTAGAGTCAGCTTGCCTACCCTTATCTACGTAGATCTGGCATCTATGAACCATGACCACATTTTGAGTCGGGACCCAAATAGCAAACCGTTAGTGTCTAAGGCACCTGCTCTCTCCTTTCTCCTCCCTGGCTCTTACTTCAGATGGTTCCAGTGAGGGGCTTCTAAGCCCTCTGTTGAAACATTGACTTACTTAGCCATGCTCAGACTCATAAGATACATATCCCACCTGCATTTTTCTGTCTATGGCTTCATCCTAGTGTGCTCCAACCTCTCCTCCTTTCTTTTTATTCCTGTCTCTTATTTCTGTGCTCTCACGGCATGTTCTCCTTTTTGGAACATAGTGATGCTTTTACTTATTTTAATAACCCTTCCTCGGTCAGCCTTTTCCCCTCCCAAAGCAGTTCACTCCCCTCCCTCCTTGTTATTTGTTTCCATTTCTTTTAGTGGCTGCAGGAAACGGGAGCCCATGCAGAATTTTCGACCCGTCAATGGCAATGGAGGCAGACTATGAAAAGTAAGGCCAATGCTTCTGGCTGGGCCCGTACCAAATAATTAAATGGCTTCGCTCCCAATATCCTTTTGTTGTGAATCTCAAGAGGCAGGAAGGGCTGGTGTGATAAGTGATAATGGGTGTATCAGGTGAGGTGAAGCCCACCCTACTGGATTCCCCTTTGCAGGTAAACCACCAGACTTTAGCACTCAAACCTCTGGCTTCACAAGATGGTGAAAACAAGCACTTGCCTCTGCGTGCAGGAGTAGCCAGTTATAACTGGGAATAGTTGGTACAGGAAACATCCAGAAAATAAAACATGCAGCTGGCAGCCCAGAGACGGAGAGAGCAAAGGAGAGATTTTTATTAAACTGCTCTAATAGGTAGCTTTTTATTTTTCTCCTTTTGGCAGGACGAAGTCTTCTAGAAAACCACGTACTTAGGGATCGTTGGGAAGCTAACTCTTTGACACCTGCAACCATCCCAATAAGATCAGAATGAATGGAATGTGTTAGAGTGGGAACCCCCAGCATAACATCTGGCCAAAGCAGGGGACTTATTCATATCATTCAAATGGAGAGAGGGATGGATGGTGTCTCATTTCCCTTTCGGTTCTGAAATGTGATCCGGTGGCCTAGGAAGTGCAAGCCTAGCCCCAATGACACAAAGTTGTCAGGAAGAAAAGAGTTGCCTAGAAACAAGGAGGTAGGGTGGTGGGGAGAATTTACCAATGGGAGTTAACCACACATGCAAAATGAACTGGATTTGGGCTTGCCTTCCGGAGCAGTGGCTCTCACACTTTAAAGAGCAGCACGAATTAACTGGGGATCTTGCAAAAAAAGCAGACTCTGAACCCGAAGTTCTGGGATGGAAACAGGATTCTTCATTTCTAACCCACTCCTAGGTGATGCCAATGCTGATCGTCTGTGGACCACAGTATGGAGTAGCAGGGTTCTGCTACTGGGTTCTAGAGCAGTGCAACCCAATAGAACTTGCTGTGATGATGGACATGTTCTACACCTCTGCTGTCCGATAGGGTGGCTACCAGGGACATGTGGCTACTGAACTCTTGAAAGGTGGCTAGTGTGACTGAGGAGCCGAATTTTTAGTTTTGTTTAAATTTGACTAATTTAAATTGAAACAGGCAGATGTGGTTAGTGACTCCCGAACTGGAGAGCATGGGTCTAGAGCAGTGATTCTCAAACTTAGGTGCACACTGGAATCACCTGCAGGGCTTGTTAAAACACAGATTGCAAGGTCCCACCCCCAGAATAGCTGGTGCTGACCCTCCTGGCCTAGGACCACCCTTGGAGAACCTCTGCTCTAGAACATGCACTAAGCTTCAGGGTCAGCATGAGAGTCTCTCATCTTTTCTCCAGGCAGTGAACCTCAATCTTACCCTCAGGTTCAGCACAACCCACCAGGTCCAGATGGGGTCTGAGCCTGAGTCCCTATAGGCCTTACGCATGGGCACAGTGGGTGGTGATTCAAATGGCTGGCATTGGAAGGCTCTGGGAGGGCCCACTTTTAAAAAATATATTTCCCACTGATTCCCAAGAGGCGACAGAACAGACTAGTTGCAAGCATTTGCTGTACAGCCAGATTAACTGAGTCCAAGCCCAGTTATGCCCAATACTAGTCACTTAAACTTGGTGCCTCAGTTTTCTCATCTGTAAAATGAGAAGAATACTACTACTTACCTCATAGAGACCTGGTGAGGATTAGGTGCTTAAAGCAGCTGCACAGTGTACGTGCTCAGTATGCATTAGTTATCATCACCCACAATCCCAGCGTTTACAGATTGTTCACTTTGGCCCTGTAGGCACTCTTCTCACCCTACTCTACTATTTTGCTGAGGGCTCAGGAGGCCTCTAAGGTCCACTGGAGCCTCCCTCTAGGGTGTCCAAGGGCAGAAGAAAGGTGACAAAGCAGGAGGGCACCTCACTTTCTGATATACACGGGAGAGCTGATACGGGCCACTCGGCTGTGCACTGCTCTACATCCGGAATGGGGACTCGACTTCTACAAGCCCAGTTGTGCAGCCATCCCCCAGGCAGCTGTGTGCAGGGCCAGCGGGGCAGGGAAGAATAGCACTTTTCTGAGCCTTCTTAGGAAAAGTCATTTGTTGAGGATGAAGCGATGCGAATACACACCCACCTCTCTCCTTCTGCTCCCACATCTGTTCCTACAATGAGCCATCAGCACTTTCCCAGGCTGAGCTTGTCGCAGACCCTGTTTCTCATTCCCACGCAGCCACAGCAGAGACGGCAGCCCATCCCAGAATTTCTGCCAGGCATCACAGCCCGCAGTACCAGCACACCTCCCACAACCTCTTCTGCTAAAGATACTACTATAGAATTTGGTACCACGACTGAAACATCCTCTTCCCCAAGAAAGGTGTACACATTTTAAAACATTCGGTCATCTTAGCCATCATTTAAGGAAGTCTTAAAATAAAATTTTGAGAATCACCACCAGATGTCAATTTTATTGCCAAACATTTGGTAAACAAGGTAATCCCTCCCGCCCCAGCCCCAGGCTACAGCGCATCGCTAGGGGAACCATTACTCCAGAGCCCCTTCCTTTGGGTTGGTTGGGGGATTGCCACACAGCAAGGGATACAGACAACTGCAAAGGGCTACCATCAAAGCCTGGTGTCCACTAGGACCACCTGGCTGACGTTCAACCTACTTCATTCCTTCCTTTTCCACCCAAGTTCAGAATAACAATATCCATGAATTGAGTGCTATTTCTAGGGACTGAGCTGCTTTCCAAGCATTAACCCATTTAACAACCGCCTACCATGTAGGATCTGTTGTCCTCCTTTTGTAGATGACAAGAGGAGCCCATTGAACAGTAGGTAACAGTCTGAATAAGTCAAGATCCTTGCTTCTTTGCCAAACTCTTTGCCTTGAAGCTATGGCAGCCACATGGACTGGATGTTCAGAACTTTGTGGATGTTAGTCATTCCATCATGCTGAGATGTTCCGAATGTCAACATTTTGGCATCCAAATTCCATTTCCCAGCCAGTCTGTCACACTGAGAAGGGGAAAGGAGAAGTGTAGTGGCAGTATGAAGACCCTTTGTCACCCGCGTGGCTCATTGCTGGGCTTGGGAAATATGGACACTGTGCTTACAGGCCAGAGCCTGAAGCAGCTCTGAGCTGGAGGTAGGTGGAGTCAATGGACCCCTCCCAAGGGGCAGCTACGTTTCCTCAGAGCTTACCCTTCCCTGGAAGAATACAACCACAATTTCCCTCCCTCTGAAAGAACGCTGATGCTGGAACTGGTAGGAGTGTGTGTGTGTGTGTGTGTGTGTGTGCGTGCATACAGACACTCACACAGGAGTAGATACGGATCTACTGTCTGACAGTCCTATGAATTGTGCAAGTGTCTGACACAAGAACATGCTACCAATACTGTACTAGTGGAGAGGAAGAAAGGCATGAAGACTTCAAAATGGCAGCTAATTTAAAAATCACTTTGGACCAAGTCTGTGCTCATATGGGACAGGACAGTATTTGATGAATCAAGAAGTAACAACAGTGCAAACAATGATCATCACTGTTCCTCAAAAGGAAACCACCCTCCCCTCTATGTCCTAACATCTGCTACTGACTCCACCCTCTGTCCCAGCCCTGACTTTTTGAAGCCCTAGCAGCACCAGGGCCCAGCCTGAAGGGACATGTGAAGGGATGCATTGGGCTGGGAGGAGGCGCACCTAGAGAGAGCACCAGAATCCGTGGAACAGCGGACACAGGTGGGCAGACCAGGTGCTCTTCTATACAATTAGGTAATTAAAGCACGTGATTGGTCAGAATACAGCAGGTGCTGCATCAGACAACCGAAGCCAAACGTGTATCACCTATAGGGCCTAAACAACATTTCTGGAACTGAGAGCTATCTGCTGGGTCCCTGAAAGCTGCTTTCCAGGCTGTGTCAAGAAATGCCAGGTTTCCTTGTGTTCGTCTGCCAAATGTTTCCCTGGGACATGCAGGGTGGAGACGGCAGTCGTATGGTGGAGAAAAGGCAAGTCTACAGAGCAACCTACGGGCAACCACAATCACCTGGAAGTCTTAAGAAGAATATTTGCTTCACTAACCTTTCTCATCAATTTAGTATTGATCAGAAATCTCTTTTTGTTGAAACTTTTAAGCTGGAATTGCTTTTTTAAGCTGGAATGTTGAGTTTCTTGTCTCAGCACGGAACAGTTGAATGATGAAGCTGGTACCTTGTTTTAGTGATCTGGGACTCTGCATGGCCTGAGGCTCATTCTCTGGGTTGATGATCATTACCTTTCTTTTTTTGACGATCATTATTTATGCTGCCTTTGTTAACGTCGTGGCAAATAACACCCTTGAAGGTAATTAATCTTACTCTCTCTTTTTACTGTAATTTAAAACTGATTAAGTACATGACCTTATGAATTTGACCTGATTAATCAAGGCTCCTGGCTAATCAAGGGAAAGAGAACAACAGGGACTGAGTGACGGTTGGTTGGCAGATGGCGTGTCCCCAGGAAACTAAAAAGGCTTGAAGTCAGTGCCTGAAG
The DNA here is from genome assembly GCF_054177405.1 of Leptonychotes weddellii. Classification (NCBI taxonomy): domain Eukaryota; kingdom Metazoa; phylum Chordata; class Mammalia; order Carnivora; family Phocidae; genus Leptonychotes; species Leptonychotes weddellii. The sequence goes on along the minus strand of NC_138377.1, from coordinate 28,261,612 downwards.
GACCATCAGATCTACCTATGGATGGATACCAGGGTAGGAAGGTAGTTAAGCCCAATGGGGACATACAGATGTCTGTTCATGACAATGAAGCATCAATGGTCCCCAGGGTCAGTGATCGGACTTTGTCTTCCCAGCATCAAAAGCAGTGCCTGGCGCACAGCACATGTTCAATACAAATCTGTCAAATGAAAGGAGGTTTGCCCACCCAATCTATCCTTCACAGATTTCATTGGATCACCAGTCAGTTGTCCCCCAGCCATCCACCATCTATCCCTCTCTCCATCTAGTATTTATGTGCAAACCATATGTGAGGTGCTAAAGTGTGATCTATAGGGGATTTGAGGCTAAATAATATACAGCCCCTTATGCAAAGTCAGGCATCCCTCTGTTTCAAGGGACTTTTTAAAGGAGAAGGAATGATAACTGGTGGACTTTACAGAGTAGCTTGAACACAAACTGCATTCTGATATGCCTTCACTCCTCCATCCACTCTTCACCTTTGGCAAATCCCTTGAAGGTTCAGTCTGTGTGCTTCTGAAGGGAAACTTCCGTCTTCTTGTCCAGATGTGGTGTAGGCACTGGTCATTGCAGGACGCTGGGCTAGCTTCACCGATGATTGCATCTGAAACAGCTTTGTCCTGCTTGTTTCCTTGGTAATGAACCGAACAAAAGCTTCTTCCAACCCTTCCCACTCCTCCTTACTCCATTTCATGTTCTCTCTTTTCGGAGCCCGGGGATGCTCCAAGAGGGCAAATGTGAAGGTCTGAGACTGCTTCAGGGCTGCAATTTCCTGGATCGTAAAAAAACTTCCAGCATGGTGCTCTGAGGCCAATTCTGGGCACTTGTTAGAATGTTTACATCAGGAGAAGTACGCCTTTCTCCACCCACTATCCCCATCGCCCCCCAACCCTCCAACTGTCTCTTGCTGCAGTTCAGAATAGGAACTACTTCTCTCTAGTATCACGTCAAAGAGAATATAAATGAAGAGCCCAACAAAGGATTCTGGAAATTGCTCCTCCTCAAAGGGCAACATGACCACTTATCCTAGGATGTAGCAATGGGTCTATATTCTAGAGGATGATCTGAAATTTAGAAGAACCATTCTTTACGTTGACTAGGTTTGGCTTCTGTCTTTGCTTTAATTTTACTTAGCTATATGGATCTCTCTCTCTTTTTTGGAATCCAAGTTTTTTTTCCTTTACACAGTGCTTTTCGCTAAGTGTAAACCTCTAATTTGGTGACATTCAGATTCAGACCTGGGCCTTTGCATCACATGTGACACTATGATTGGCAATGTGCTTTTCTTTTTTAAGCTTTATTTAAATTCCAGGTAGCTGCAATGTGCTTTTTGAGACCATTCCTTTCGTCACTAGATCACAACAGTACATTATACTCTCTGGGCATAGTCCGGTCACATGATCCTTTCTGTTTATGCCCATTGCACCTGCAATTCTGAAGTCATAGGGCTGAGAAACCTCTTTGATTCTGATTCATCTTCACAGTGCTGAGGAAGGCCAAAGTCACAATCCCCATTCCACAGGTGGGGAACCAAGGCACAGAGAGGTGATCTATCCAAAGTCACTCAGTAAGTCAGAAAACAAACTGAACAGAGGGCAAGGTAAGATCACCTGTGTACCCTTCAGTGCGTTATCCAGAAAACCAGATTGCGGTCCTTCTCAAATGAATGTACGTACTTTGGAAGAAAGTAGTTTTACGTGGAATTTCCTATTCACGTTTCAAAAGCTCTCTAGGAAATCAGGAGCCACAAGGTAAGAACCAGTAAGTATCAGATTAACCTTTTAGTCAAATGCCCCGACTCACAGACAATACCATTTATTCCAGCTAGCTCACTGATAACCTGATTACCGACAAGAAGAAAATTAGAGGGAAAAATTCATCCATTCAAGAAATAAACCTTGGCATAGCTCCTGTGTAACACCTAAGTATTGCTCCCTTCTACACAATGCTTTTGTACCTGCTGGCATACAATTGGGGGGGGGGTACGGATGGAGTGTGTGTATATGTGTGTGTGTGTGTGTGTAATACCAGACATTTTAGGGACAATTCTGCCCAGCAGAATATACATGAAACATGTCTAATATAGTAGTTCTCTACCCTGATTCTTTTTTTCTTTTTTGGTAACTTTTATTTCCTGATCCTGATTTAATGTAAAATGTAATGTTTTCCGTGATGAAGGCAGAGTCAGTGGGTGGATATGGCCAAGGGGGCTGATTTCGGCTTCATGGGAAGGAAGCACTCTAGGCATTAAAGTTGCCCAAAGACAACTGAGTGGGACTTTTGGGACCAGGGAGTGGCCTGGTCTTGCAAGTATTTTCCCCCAGCAGCTAAATGATTATCTGCTGTAATGCACTGCCCCTTCCAACGCCCAGGAATCAATATTCCCAGAAACCAACTAGGCCAACAGCAGCCCTCCTGCTTCTCTACTCCAGGTCAAGAAAGGCACAAAGAAGACCAACAAATAATACTGAGGCGGTGCTTTGGATCCGGAAGACCTTGAGGTACCAAGAGAAGATACTTATGGCCCCGTCTGGCCAGTGGGAAAGGTGAGGCACGGAGAGAATGATTCAACACTTCCAGCAAAGGTGAGGGGGAACCAGGAACTTAAGGGGGAACATTCTCTTTTTTCCTCATGTGAGGGAGGAGGGGAAGCTACAGAACCAACAATAGCGACCACAACTCTCCACAGCAAAGCGGCCCCCACAGGAGATGACTGTCAGGGCAGCTGGGATGATTCCTTCCCCGAGGGAATCCTAGCTCCAGACTCGCTGGGCCCACCCTCAGGGACAGCATCCAGGGCTGGAGATTTAGGCAGGATCGGCCTGGGCAGGCACATAAGGTAGCTCTGCTTCGTAAGGCATGGCTGATGTCTTTCGACGAGTGGGCTCCACACTGGGAGGTGGGCATCAGACACGGCCTCCCCCTGAAGCTACCCTGCAAGAAAGCAGAATCCGGCGGAACAATGCTGCCTAGGGAACTCATCTCCCCCAGGGGCTTCCACTAAAGTGAAACAGCATCACCAAACCAACCGATTTCTTGTGTCACTTGGGAGAATGGGAGGGAAAAAAGACACAAATTGATCATTATTTGCAGATGATTGTCTACCTAGAAAGCCTATGGGAATCAACCAAAAAAAACTACCTTAACTAAGACCAGAATTTGCTCAAGTGGCAGTTTAAAAGTCAAGCATACAAAAACCAATCGCTTTTGGGGTCCCTTGGTGTGGTCTAACACCTTGGAAGAGCTGTGCTTTTCTGCGAGGCCTCTGAGCTTTGTACAACTTGCCGTTATTTTAAAAGATGGAGGTGAGCCAAGGCGACGCCTCCTCAGCTGCGGTAACCAATGTCACCTCAGACACCCACATGCGGAAGGTGCCTGGGCTGACTGCTGCAGAAGGGGGCGGCCACCGCTGCACCCTCTCCTACGGGGGCCCTCCCCCAGTCCCGACTCAGGCCCCCTCTCCCCGCTCTTTTTCTACTCCAACCCCAAAGACACACTGGGAAGCTTGGCGAGGGCCGCTGCGGGAGCCACCAAGGGGATGTGGTTAAAGATTGTGCTATGTCATTTCCAAATGAAGTCCGATTTTTAAAAGGCGGTGGGCTGGCAGCTCTCCTATCTGTCCTCTCATCGCCTCCTCGGTCGGGAGCCTGGCCAGGCCGCAGCGCTGGGCCCCGACCGCAGACTTCCGCAGTCTGGTCATAAAGGCCAAGGGAGGCCACGCAGGGCTGAGCGGGGCCGCCTGGCCAGCTCAGGGCCGCGGTCATTTGCGGTCCAGGCTGGCGTGCAGCTGGGCTTCCCGCACCATGCGGTCGAAGGAGCGCGTGTTGGTCTCCTCGCGTACCTTCTCCCGCACGTGGAAGGAGGCCCGGGCTGTGGAGCGGGCGGTCTCCAGCGCGCTCCGCCGCTCCCGGGACAGCTGCTCGCTCCGCTCCAGCTTGCGCCCGATGGCCTGCAGCAGCTCCTGCCGGCGGCAGTCTTCGTCCCTCTCCACCTTCTGCTTATTGGCGCGCTGGGTCCGCTCCTTCTCCAACCGGCTCTGGCCCACGCGCCGCGCTTTCTGCTGCACGGCTTCTTCGGCTGCCTGCGTCGCGTGCTGCAGCCGCCGCTCCCCCGCCCGGGCCAGCGCCTCCAGGTGCGCCTGGTGCTCGCGCCCTTTGCGCTCGGCCACCTCCTTGGCTCGCCGGCCCTGCAGCTCCTCCCGCCGGGCCCGCTCCCGCAGCTCGCGGGCGCGCTGCTCCACCAGCTGCTCGTAGTTCTCCTGCGCGCGGCCCAAGCTGGCCTCCAGGGAGCTCCGCAAGCCCTCTCGCTCCGCGCGCTCCTGCCGGGCCCGGCCTTGCAGCAGCGCCTCGTGGCGCGCCCGCTCGGCCCGGCTCAGCTCCCGCTTCTCCCGCTGCAGCTGGCCCTCCTGCCGCTGCTTGGTGCGGGCCGCGCGCTGGGCGCGCTCCCTGTGGACCAGCTCGGCCCGCTCGCGCCCTTCCTGCAGGCCCTCCTCCCGCTGCTTCAGGTTCTGCTCCTGCTGCAGCTTGCGCAGCCGGTCCTCCCGGGCCGCGCGCTCGACACGCTCCCGCCGCAGCAGGCCCTGGCGTTCGGCCAGCTCCCGCCGCCGCTCCTCGCCGCGCTCGCACTGCCGCTGCCGCCGCCGCGCCTCCTCGCGCTCCTCGCGCCCCCGACGGCCGCGCCGCTCCTCCACCTGCGCGGCCCAGGCCCGGCGGCCCTGCTCCAGCGCGCGCTGCTTCTCCCGCTCCTCGCGCTCCCGCCGCTGCTCGGCTCGCACGCGCTGCTGCTCCCACTGGCCGTGGGCCGCGGCGCGCTGCTCCAGCAGCAGGCGCTCCTCCTGGTGGCGCGCCAGCATCAGCGCCGCGATCTTTCGGTCGCGATCCGGCACCCCGCGCAGGCCCCGCTCGGCGCGCACTTGGCGCACGATGCGCTCCACGTGCTGAGCCGTCTGCGGAGAGTGGCTCAGGTCACCCAGGCTGAAGCTGCGGCCGGTGAGCGGCACCAAGGCCAGGGCGGAAGGGCGGCCCAGGGGGTTGGGGGCGGAGGACGCGGAGCCCGCCGGGCAGCTGTTCCTGGCCGAGGCCCGCAGAGGCCAGCGCAGCTCCCGCAGGCTCTCCCCGCTGTAGGACGACGACGACGCTCCAGACTCGGAACTGAGGGCGCCCTCGCGCCGGCGGGACAGCGAGTCTAGCGAGTGGCTCTTCCTACCTGCCCGCGACGCCGCGGTCGGTGGTTGCGTCCGGGCTGGAGATGGGCTGGAAGAGGCCTTGCGGGTCGCACGCGGCGCGGGCGAGGCCGGGAGACTGGCGCTGCTGCAGCTGCTGCTGCTGCCGCCCGCGCTGGGGACCGAGGCGGCGGCGGCCGCGGGCCCCAACGGCGTGAAGAGGCGCCGCTTCTCCTCGCGTACGATGCGCTCTCGCTCGGCCCGGCACTGCTGCAGCTTGGCGCGCCGCTCCGCCTCGTAGGCCTCGTACAGGCCGGTGGCCACCCGCATGGAGCGGCCCGGCGCCTCGCGCACCAGGTCTGCCAGGGCCCGCGGCAGCAGCTCCACTGGCTTGACGGCGCAGCGCGCGCAGGCCTCCAGCGAGCGGGGACTGGTCAGCACGTAGCGGCTGCCCTCCGCCTCCGGACAGTCGAAGTTGAAGAGGTCGAGGTGCAGCAGCGGAGACTGCTCCCGCCCCCCGCCTTCTTCCGCTGCGCTCGGGACTTCAGCCTTGTGGGGCGCCGCCGCCGAGGCCGAGGCGGAGGCCGAGGCCGAGGAGGCGGCGGACTGCTGGGCGCCCTGTGCGTCGGGGGGCACAGATGCGGCGGCTGCGTCCCCTTCCGAACCTTCAGGCTCGGTTCCCGCCTTTTCCTCTTCCGGCACGGGGTCCACCATGGCTGAGCCCTGTCCTTTTGCGGAGTCCCTGCGGAAGACAAGGTAGGGACACCGAGGAATACATGAGAGCAGAATGGGTCCCCGCCCCATTCATATACACCCCCTCCCAACTTAATCAGCTTTGGGATTAGGCTCAGAGGCCCAGTGGAACGTAAATCATAATACCAATGCCCTGAAAACCCAGGCGGGGGGCGGGAGGGAGGGGGCGGGGACCGGTGCAAAGAGAAAAGCTTCAACCTCCCTCAGCCCGGGTGTGCCGGCCAGGGGCCTGGGGCCCGGCTTCCCAGGGCGTCTGGCCCGCTGGAGGCATCTACTTCCTGCTGCAAGTTAAGATGAAAAAATCGCGGTGCAGGCAGTAGTGGGCCAGGGAGGCAGTGGAGGATTCCCCGGAGGATTAGTGTATTTGTTTGTAGCTTAGGCGGGGACCGGGGATGCAGCTTTGCAGGAACAAAAAACGAAGAGGCCTGTTCATCCTCAAAGTGCATTGCTGCGAGGACCCCATTTACCTAGGGAAGAAGTTTATTTGGGATTAGGCTCAGAGGCCCTGTGATTTGTATGATTAAATTTACATGATGCATATTATATGATTGCCCCCTGCCAAAGGAGACCCGGGCCCGGGGCTGATGGAAGGGCTGAAAGAAATGCCTCAATTACAAAAGGCCTCCCCGAGAGGGGTGTTCGATTCTTGTTCTGTCTTTTGGGCAGGGCTTGCTGGGAGCTATGCCAGTCCCCCCTACCCCCACCCCCGGTGTTGGCTGGGGACGGAGAAGGCGTCTGTGTCCTCTCAAATGCACCCGATCCCCTCCAAGTCTGAATGTGCTAAAGGCACCATCCACCCCAATCTAGCCTTGGACACCTGCCCCTGGGTGCCCTCCGAGTCCCCCTACGGTATCCCAGCGAGGTGGGCTCTGGGGACTCAGCCCGGCCACGCCAGTGCCCGCCGCTCCCGGGTCTCCGGGCGGGGTCACTCACCGCACGTCCCGGGCTCGGGCCCCGCGCCGAGGGCTTTTGTTCGCAGCTCGCCGCTCTCCCTTGCGCGTCTTCAATCCCCGCGCCCGCGGGGTCCGATTACTGCCGGCTGCAGCCGCGGTAGGAGCCCCAGCTGCCACCGCAGCCACCGCCAGCGTCTCTCCATGGGGCCCGCACACATCCCAGACGCTACCTACACGCGGGAGGGGGAGTGGGACAAGGGCTCCCTAAAATCCCGCGGCTCTGCTCCCTTCCCTCACGCTGATTCTTGAAAAAGGAAGCCGGGTTCCATCGCTGCTGCATCCCTCGCGGTCTCTCCAATGGTGAAGGTACCGCAGGTCTGGCGACGCCCCCGGCGCCTCCTGGTGGACGTTCAAGGGTGTGGGTTTGTTTGCTTAGAGGGCGAAGAAGAGAAATACATATATATTTGGTGGAGATGCATATATATGTGTTTGGTGGAAATGGAGATCTATCCATCTCCATATATATATCATCCATATATATATATTTGGGGGAGGTGGATCTATATTTATTTGGAGGGAGATGGATATATATATATATATATATATATATACACACACACATATATTTGCAGGGAGATGGATATATATGTATTTGGTGGATATGGAGATATATATATTTGGAGATGGATATGCACACACGCACACACACACTTGATGGATATATCCACTGAGAAACCCTATTCCATAAGCACCTTAACTGGCTAGAATGAAGGAATAGCTTGGCTTGTTTCTCAAGGGGACCCTGAGAAACATATAAAGTTGATAGTGAATAATTAGATAGAAATAGGGTTCCTAATCCAAACTATGATTTTATTTTTTTAAGAAAAACTAAGAACATTCAGATAGGTTTGAGACAGGCAGAAAATGTGCGACTAGTGTTTAATGCAAATTTGGAGGACTTCCTGGTCCCAGGTTACACACATTAGAACCAATTAGTGCCCTTTAATGAGTGTTATTTTGAGATACCTCCTCCCCACCTTTTTTCCATTTGGAGTGGTAGTAGCCATAGAAGACAGATGGGAGGAGGACTGGAGGGAGGAGCTTGGCAGGTGGGTGGGACATAATATTAGAGAGCATGGTGAACTATGTTGTTAATAACCTTGATGCTGTCAGGCAGTGGGGAGCAAGGGAAGGATTGAAAGCAGGAAAACGACGTGATTGGGTTTCTATTTTTGGAACATAACGCTAGCAACAATGGCGTGAAGGCTTTAGGGGGGTCAACAGGAGGCAGAAAGCCCTGTTAGCTGGGCACTATAGTCACCCAAGGCAGGGAAGATTGGGACTTGAGGGGGAAGAGTAGCAGGAGGAGTGGGCCTGGTTGACCTGGGCCGTGTACAAATGCCTGAAATAGAAAAAGAATATTCAAAGATAGCTTGGCCCTGGGGGTGTGAGAAGCAGTGAAGGGTCAGAGATGACTTCCTGGAGCAGGGAGGTAGCTGGGTGCACCCAGTGAGAGCATGGAGCCAGGAGGGAGGGTTAGGCGATGTGGAGGGCCTGGGAAGGAGGGGTTCCTTCTTGGACCACCAGAGTGAGGTGGAGCTGGCCAGCACATGGAGCTAGAGTTCAGGACATCATCACTATACACAAGGTTCCTAAAACCAGCAGTGGGAGTGAGATCACCCAGGAGGAGCCGCAAGGGAGGCAAGAAGGGCATTGATGAGGCTGCTGAAGGAAAAGGAATCCATGAAGGGGACCAATAAGGGCAAGCATGAAAGCCATGGTGACATCAACAAAAACAGCTTCAGTATGGGACTAGGGGTTGATGCCAAATTGCAGGAGGTTGAGGTTAGGGGGAGGTGGGAAAATGAGCATTACTGACGCTTTTGACATTCAGATGAGAGTGTTAGGAACTGTAAAGGGCTTGGGATCTCATCCTACTTACATTCTAACGTGTTAGCCTGCCAGGTTCCTAGATGTTGGCAGAAGACAAGCATGGTCAGAAACAAAGGAGTTTGGTATTACTGGCACAGCAGACAGCATGAGGTTCATGTTTATGTTGGCTCCCCTTGTGCCCAAATCCCAGGGGGTAATGGAGAGATGGGCCCTGATTTTACGTATAATGGGTTTGTGTCACAGGTGAATGACCCTACTAAGCTTAGTAAATCTTAATCTTTTAGTGGGGGCTACTAGCAAACATGTTCAACCTTTGCCCCAGAGGGAGGACAATATCTTCATCATCCTAGACAGAAAGCAAGTCTTCTCTGACCTGGAGGGAAACTCTATCTTCCAGGGATGTTTGCTGTACACGCTTCGTTGGAAGAAATAGTCCAGAATAAAAGCCTTTACAAGACATCCAGAAATGCCAGGGAGAATTGCTCTTGTTAGGGTAAAGGAGCAATTGGTCAGGTGACTAGTAAGAGGTAGGGCTGGGATTTGGACCTGGCTCTGTCTGATCCTGAAATGGATGCCATGCTTTATGTTTCCACAAGTAAAGTATCTAGAGATGTGGATTTAGGTGCAGATGAGTGAGCAAGCCCACCTCTCCAAACCTTGGTTTTCTCCTCTTTACATAGAATCCCATTCCACTGCCTACCTCAAAGATTAGTAATGTCTGCTGTGTAAATGTCACCTTTGTCATTGAGTGGGGACAATAATAGCTACCTTCCAGGATTGTTGTCAAACTGGAAAGATATATGCACAGTACCTAGACCAATGTACTGTCAATAAGCAGTAATAAAATAGTTACCATTCATTTTGATAAACCTCATCTTAGAGGCGTGGTCAAAATCAAGAAGAAAACAGCTATAGTGTCTGTAAGTTTTAAGGGGAAGCCCCACAAATGTTCCACCTTTGATTAAGGAAGGTCATGGAAGGAGAGGGCATGGGAAGGGGAGCCTGAAATAGGACACTGATTTCTAGCCAGCCACTTCAGCAGAACTGACTTGGCAAACAGTGGACGCACCACTGAATGGCCAGATATCTCTCCCCTCTCATCTTTAAGTGCCTTGGACATTTCAGAAGATGGGTTTCAAACAGGTTAAGTGCTGATTTCCTTCAGGTTGGGAGTCCTAGCCTGCCAAAGATCAAAGGTGTTAAATCCAAGTTTATTATGGTACCCACTAAAGACAGGAGCCCAGGTTGGGAACATGCACCTGCCCCTTGTGGGTGAGGTAGTGGACATGGTGGTGAGGAAGGTGGGCTTAAGAATCATACAGACTACTCGTTCAAATGCCAGCTCAGCCAGGCTATATGAGTTGAGACAAGTTTCTTAGCTCCTCTGAGCCTCAACTTCCTCAAGAGAGGAGGCCACAATGTGGACTTATTTTGCCTTGCACAGGCCTTTAGAGATGATAATTTGTTAAGTACCCTGTTCCATCCTTTAATATCCTAGCTCGCTGGCAGTCTGGGGAACTATGCCAAATTACCATGTACTGGGTGGCTTAAACAACAAACATTTCTCACAGTTATGGAGGCTGGGAGGTCCAAGATCAGGGTGTTGGCAGATCTGGTGTTTGGTGGAGGACCCCTCTTCCAGGTTGCAGATAGCCAGCCCCTGGTATCCTCATAGCAGAGAGAGAGCAAAAGAGCACAAGTTCTCTCCTGTCTGTTCTTATAAGGACATGAATCCCATCATGAGGGCTCCATCCTCATGACCTACCTACCTCCCAAAGGCCCCATCTCCAAACACCATCACATCGGGGGTTAAGATTTCAACATTTGAGTTGGAGGAGACACAAACATTCAGTCCATAGCACTCACTTAATTTGGACAGAAAACCCTCCAAGAATGTAGACATTATATCTCCATTTAAATTCATTTTTCTCAGCCCCCACCAGCCACCTCAGCTCTATGCACTTGTGTTGTTCCCTTTCTTCTCAATATAATCCTGTTCACGGAACAGAGATTATTCAATCTAAAGCTCTAAATCAAGAGTTGGTAAACTATGATCTGTGGACCAGATCTACTCACTGGCTGTTTTTGTAAATAAAGTTTTATTGGAACACAGCTATGTTTACTTGTTTACATGTTGTCTATACTACCTGTCGTGCAACAATATCAGAATCGAGTAGTTTTCACAGAGACTGTATGACTCACAAAGCTGAAATATTTACTCTTAGACTCTTTGCAGAACAAGTTTGCCAGTCCCTGTTCTAATTACTGAAAATAGCTTGTGCCCAGTTATCGGTTTATTGCCTTGCCCCTCCAGATTCACTCTTCTGCTCTGGGAATAGTGGACCATACGCATTTTCTACCGGACAGTAAGCACAATGCTAAGGTTTGCCAGTGGAGGGAGCTGGAGGGACATTGCAGGAGAAAGGGGCTTCTCTTCGTGGTTCCTTTTTTTTTTTTTTTTTAAGATTTTATTTATTTGTCAGAGAGAGAGAGAGAGCACGAGCAGGGGGAGCAGCAAGCAGAGGGAGAAGCCGGCTCCCTGCCGAGCAAGGAGCCCGATGCGGGACTCGATCCCAAGACCCTGAGATCATGGCCTGAGCAGAAGGCAGACGCTTAACTGACTGAGCCACCCAGGTGTCCCTTCCTGGTTCCTTTGTGCTGTGTTTTGTGCTTTTACTTGTACCTGCTGCCTGATGAGTGGTGCGGGTATGCGGGACCATCCTGCGGCACCCTGTTCCAGCTGCATGCCCAGAACAGTAACTGGCTTGCAGCCTGAGCTCAGGCCTGGGGCGTGCCTTCCCCGGCCTTCCTGAGGCAGCACACCACATCAACCTTGTGCCCCAGGTGGTGCTCTGACTCCCTCTCTCCAGCCTCAGTCCACCTTTGAAGATCATTTCCTGCTTGTATGGCATCTGTGGAGCGGCTCCGCCCCAGACTTCTCTGCCATCCCTGGGCTGCAATCACACCTTTCCCAATGAGCTCTGAATCCCAACTGCGAGGCAAGGGGTCCCCTTCCAATTGTCCTTCCTGAGTACTCTAACTCAGCTTTAGGGAACCCTTGAGAGTTCTCTTTATGGAAATGGAAAGGGTCTAAAGAGCTGTATTTACTCTCCTTTTATAGCTTAATGCCTCCTTATACCAGCTTCCTCTGCTTAAATTACTGTGTGGTTTCTGTCTCCTGATTAGACCCAGAGTAATACGCAGTATAAAATGTAACCATTCCCAATTCTTGAGACTAAAGCCTTAAGAAGAAGTTTAGGACGCAAACCAGCAGGTAAAAGTTAATATTTGTTTAAAATAAAGTGTTTATTTTGTACTTTGTTAGAGTAATATATGTCTATCACAGTAGGAGATGAGAAAATACAGGGGAGAAAAAGAAGGGAAAAAAAATCACCTGTAGAAAAAGAATCACCCAAAAGACCACCAGCTTGGTTACAACTTGGTGTGTAGGTGGTAGGGACTTGTATGCTGCAGGAGGACAGGTCCCTGTCTGTTTCTGCTCACAACTAATTAGGGCCTGGCCCATAGCAGGCCCTCCTACTGAATGCATCAACATCTTGTTGGGAATGGGGTCTAACTGGTGCTACTTTGTTCAGCATATATACAAGGTAAGTGGCCTTGTCAGGATATTTTGAGCTGTTGAGCCACTTTGATGAGTCATCGGAGTTAAGTATGGTGAGCAGGTGATGCTCATGTCTGAGAACTCTCCCATGGGATAGTGTCCTAGACTGTGGAGGTGCATCAGCAAGAGAATCTAGAGGGAATCAGTTAATCTGATGGGGTTTTCTCTCACTTCTAGAAGGGCCACACCTCATTCCAACCATCGCCCCCCCATGACACTGCAGAAGTGTCCTTGTTCCTGAGTGTGACCATGCAGGGGGGCACTGCTCCGAGGGCATTTTGTCTATGAACAAAATGGGTCTGCTCAAAAGAGTGGGCCATTGTTCAGGAGCTAGCCTTGTTTCCAGTCTCTCTGCCTCTCCCCTGGGCTGTTAGTTTCTGGCATGAAGCCACCTCTGTGATCAGCTCTTTACACCCTTTCTATTTCAAAGGGGCTACCCTGCACTGGGGGCGCTGCCCCAAGGGCAGAAGTCACAGCTTCTGTCCCCCAGGCCTCTCCCCGTGCTCTCTGCCACACACACACACACACACACACACAGACACACACACACACTTACATATTCCTTGTTTTAAATGGACAATCCTAATTTCAAACGTTGTGCACCATTACTCTCTTACGTTCTTAAACCGTCATCCTGATATTTATATTCAGAGATTCGGAGATGAGTCATATTCCATTACCGGAGATGGTGGCCCCTTTTTGCATGTTTGTCTTGCCATCGGGCTCAGTTTAACCCATCCAAATGTGTCCATCAATCACACAAGAACAACAGCATCAGAGGCGCTGAAAACGTCTTGTTACAAAGCACCCAGCCCCAGCAGGGCTAGGAGGCCCAGGGATACCAAGAAGGGTGAGACAGAACCCCCGCCCTGTGTGCCAGTTCAAGCAACAATACCCAAACATTCCAGAAGTTCCATAATAATAGGGTTCAATCAGTAACAAGAGTTGGTAAACATCATAAAAGAAGCAAACACAGGGCAGAACGTCGTTAATGCATTACTAATTCCTGTACAATGTTAGGTGAGTTCTTCAACCTCTCCGAGTCTGATTCCCTTTCTGGATTGGTTTAGTTTGCTAGGGCTGCTGTAACAGGATCTCACCGACCGGCGGCTTACACAGCAGGAATTTGTCGTCTGGCGGGTCTGGAGGCTGGAAGTGCAAAATCAGGTTGTCAGCAGGCTTGGTCCCTTCTGACATTTCTCTCTTTGGGACATCTTTCTGTGACCCAGTCTCCTCCTCTTATGAGGACACCAGCCCTCCCTGACGACCCCACTTTAACCTCTTCCGAGGTCCCATCCCTAGTCACATTTGGAGGTACTGGGGGTTAGGACTGCAACGTCTGAGCTTTGAGGGGGCACAATTCAGCCCATAGTATTGAAGTGGAGACAAGGGTTCCTGACTATCTTCAGTCATTCAAATATTGATTGAGTGCCTATTGTTTGCCAGGCCTGGGACCTGTGGCGCGGAGATGATTATGAATCAGTTACACCAGGGCTGGGAAGGAGAAGGGCTGCTGGGAGAGCATCTAATCAGGCCCGAGGCTGCCATGGCCTGAACTAAGGCAGCCACAGTGAGGACAGGGAGAATAGAAAAATGTTAAAGATGGGGCCTGGGTGGCTCAGTCGGTTAAACGTCTGCCTTCGGCGCAGGTCATGATCTCAGGGTCCTGGGATTGAGCCCCACATCAGGCTCCCTGCTCAGCGGGGAGCCTGCTTCTCCCTCTCCCTCTGCCCCCCCGCCCTACTCGTGCTTTTTCTCTCTCAAATAAATAAAAAATCTTAAAATTTATAGAAAAATGTTAAAGATATTTATGAGAAGGTATCAACAAAATTGGTACATAATTAGGTGTGGGTCAAAATTCGTAGGTTTCTGGCTTGGACAACTGGATGTGGGGGGAGGATTGTAGCATTTGCTGAGTTGGGAAATAGAGGAGTAAGAGGAACAAGTTTTGGCAAAGATGATGAGTTCCACTTTAGACCTGTTTTTAAAATATATTTTAATTTATTTTTCATCATGGTAAGTGCAGTTTAATCCCCATCCCTATTTCCCCCATCTCCCGTCCACCTCCCCTCGGTGACTGTCAGTTTGTTAAGAGTCTGTTTCTTGGTTTATCTCTCTCTCTCTCTCTCTCTCTCCCTTTTTCTACTTTGCTCATTTGTTTTGTTTCTTAAATTCCACAAGTGAGTAAAATCATGTGGTATTTGTCTTTCTCTGACTGACTTATTTTACTTAGCATAATACTCTCTAGCTCCATCCATGTCATTACAAGTGGTAAGATTTCATTTTTTATGGCTGAGTAATATTCCGTGGTGTATATATACCACCTCTTCTTGATCCATTCAGCTATTGACACACACTTGGGTTGCTTCCATATCTTGGCTATTGTAAATAATGCTCCTATACACATAGGGGTGCAAGTATCTCTTTGAATTAGTGTTTTGATTGCCTTGGGTAAATACCCAGTAGTGTGATCACTGGATCGTAGGGTAGTTCTATTTTTAACTTTTTGAGGAACCTCCATACTGTTTTCCACAGTGGCTGCACCAATTTGCATTTCTTCCACCAGTGTAAGAGAGCTCCTTTTTCTCCACATCCTCGCCAATACATGTTGTTTCTTGTGCTTCCCTTTGGACCGGTTTAATGGCCATATCCATCAGGTGTGAAACCCAGTGGTTGAGATCATGAGCTTCTGAGTCTACAAACCTGGGTCCAAATCCCAGCTTGATCCAGGAGAGTAACTCAACCTCTCTGAATTGCCATTTGTTCGCTATAAAATGGGTATTGTAATATCTCCTTTATAAGGTTGTTGCTGAGGAGGGCCTGGCTGGCTCAGTTGGTGGAGCATGTGACTCTTGATCTCGGGGTCATGAGTTCAAGCCCCACACTGGGCGTGGGGCCTATATAAAATAAAATAACATAAGGCTGCTGCTGAGACTTAAATGAGATGAAATCTGTTCAGCACCTAGCACAGTGTACCTGTGTACCTGGTGCAGAGTAAACACTCAGTAAGTAGCAGGTTATTATTATCGTTCCTAAATTTGGATGAAAGGATGAGCAAATCCAAGCTTTCTTTTGGTTGATTTCCTTTGCATCTATAGATTATGTCTCTAACTTGGATTTCAGTTCCCCTGCTCCTTTTGGAAACATTGCCCTTTACTTATTTTGCCTCTTGTTCCTGCAGATGAGAGGATTTCCCTGATACTCTGAGAGAGCAGGGTAGAGGCAGGATTGTTTTGTTTACCCAAGGCAGATTTGAGAAGGGACCTCAATGATCACTTCACCGTCTGACCTCCAGGTGGCGCCACTCATCCGCTTATATCATGGCTCTGGCGCTAATCCTCAGAAGTGAGAAACCAGGCCTGAAAACACCAAACCAAATCTCTAAAACCCAGAGGAGCGCTGAGTGCACTTGAAGGACAATTTCACAAGGCAACTTGAAGACGATGCCTTCCTCATTTGGGCTATAGGAACTGACTTGTACCCACACTTCTCTAGGCAGGCCATAGTGTTTTATGCTTCCACGTCTCTGCAAGTACTATTTGCGGTACTTTTTCCATGCTACTTTGCCACACGAACTCCCGCTTGCCTCACAAGTCAGCTCAGATGTCCCCTCCTCAGTGAAGCTTTCCCTGATTAGACCTTCATTCTGGGTTGGGCACCTCACCACTGTGCTTTCACCACCACCACCCCCCGCCCCGAGCATTGCGTTTGGATGGATCTACAATATATATATTTTTAACACTTGATTATAGAGAACTTCAAATATTAAAAAATAGAATAAGTGATCCAATAACATCAGTCTTGCTGAACTGGAATTTCTGATTTTCTTATGTGGTTCACCCACTGGACGGTGACCTCTTGGAGAGGATCTGTATTTTATGGCATTTGTCCCCAGCTCCTGTGCCTGACATAAATAATAAAGATTTGAGGAATAAGTGGAAGCTTAGTTGGTCCCGTTTCTCTATTCTACCTCCCCCTTTTTCTTTTTTGGAGGCTCTTCCAGCCTTGCCTTTGGTCTTCGAGGTGAGCAAGGAGGCCACAGGACTCAGTGTGGCCTGCTGTGACAGCTTCCTACACCACGTGACCAAATTTCAACTCTGTTTTTTTTATGAACATGACAAATTAGTTAATGTCGCTGAGCCTCAGTTGCATTATTTGTAAAAAAACAAAAACAACAACAACAACAAAAACCAGGAAGAAAGAAAGAAAAGAAATCGTGCTTGCTTTGCCGAGCTGTTGTGAGAATCAGATAAGATACCCAATAGCTTGGCACACAGTAGGTATGTCATAAATGCTACTCTCCTTTCCTGTGGGTTTTATGTTGACTCCAGGGAAATGACTTCATCCTTGGGGAAGAATGGCTGTTATTCATTCTGCAGCTGGAACAATGACAACGCGGGTCTTTGGGAAACACCAGCTTCCCCTGCCTGGCACGGGAAGTGGAATGTCAGCCTCCCTGCAGAGCCAGTCCCTCTGTATCTGACAAGGGAGGCCAGACTGGCCAATGCAACAGGAGGAGGGACAGCAGGGGCCCTGCACTGTGCCCTCCCTGTTCTATTTGTCTTTTCTTCCTCCTCTATTCATTCATCCAATGCCCAATGTTCTTGAGTGCCTTTTGGGTGCAGGCCCAGGGCTAGGTGCTCGGGGGTGTAGTGAACAGACACGCTTGACCATGCCCTCACAGAACCTGAGGTGTCTGTGGATGGGGTGGAGGAAGAGTGCACTTTGCAACGAGGGATAAGGGCGACGAATTAAAAGTGTGGACTAGGAGAGGGAATGACAAGGGGATCTAACCTGGTCTGGGAAATAGGAGGGCTTTCTTGGGGGGAAGTGACATTGCAGCCAAGATATTAGCCAGGCCAAGCATGTGGGGAGAACAGAACCCTCCCACCCTCCCACCCTGGGCCACCTCTCCCCGTCCACGTGTGCACCCCACCCAGAGCTCCCTGTCTCAAAGCTCTACTCGGCATCTCCCCCAAGCCTCCTAGTCTGGAATCTCCTTCTCGCCAAGGAAGTCACCCTAAGGCAGCAGCTGAGAAATGTGTTTTCTTCAAGGAGCACCTGCCTTCTGCTCAAGGATGCTTACAGAGGAGCGGTCTTCAAAGAACAAATTCCAAACAGTGAGAATCTCAGGCACTTTTTGGCCATTGTTTTGGGGGATCACAAATGGTCGCAGACTCTTTCCTGAGAACAACCTTCTGCCTCACGGAGTAATCTCTCTTCTGTCACTGAACCCCTTAGCTTCTCCCCATCAGAGCAACGTGGCAACACCCAGAGCCTGTCCTTCTTGATTTGGCACAGCCAGAGGCCAGGGCCCAGGACAGCCCAGGGGATCTGATGAGGGCACACAGGTGTTCTGTTGCCAAGCAAAGGACCCAGCCCAGCCTGGGGCAGAGAGTGAACTTGACGTCAGCACTGGGTGAGGTCAGCCCACAAAATGATCTGTGAACCTCAAAAGGAAATGAAAGATCACCAAGAATGGAGCCAGTCCGCTTTCGTTTCCTTTTTTGATTAAGCTGGAGGATCAGGGCAACATGGGCAACGGAAGGTAAGATCCTGGATTCACCTTGTGGATGGGGATGGAGAAGCATGTTCCCCATCAGACGATAGCCATATGGTTCATCTCTGGTGATGGCGCTTCCCAAATGTGGTGCCATTCAAGGACTTTATGCCCAACTTGGATGTAGACAGCATGATCAAAGATGACACTCGTCTGGGTAGAGAGACAATAAAAATAATTTTTGCTAGAATTTATATGCCAGGTACTTTTCACCTCATCGCGTACTTTTTACTTTTTAGTGAATGCTCACGGTGGCCCTAAAATGTGGGCATTAGCCAGCTGACATGTGACACAGGAAGAAACAGATTTAGAGGAATTAAAATGCCCAAAGCCACACAGCTGGCATTGGTGAGACAGGCTTGGAAAACCATCTAAAGCCCTTCACCAGCACTGAGAAACTCCATTCATTCATTCCTTCATTCATTCACCCATTCACCAGAAATTTCCTGAGTTCCTTCCATGTGCCAGCAAGAGTTTGAGGTAAGGTAGACAAAATCCTGTTCTTGTGGAGATAAATCCTGGTGAAGAGAGTGGGAATAAAGAAGTAAACAAATTAAAAAGATAATTTCAGGGGCACCTGGGTGGCTCAGGTGGGAAAGTGTCCGACTCTTGATCTCGGTTCAGGTCTTGGTTTCAGGGTCGCAAGTTCAAGCCCCACCCCAGCTGGGCTCCACGCTGGGCATGAAGCCTACTTAAAAAAATTAAAAAGATAATTTCACAGAAGTGCTATCCCAAATAAAGTGGGATAACAGAGCCATTTAGAGGGAATGGTCAGGGAAGGTGTCCTTGAAAAAGTGACATCTGTGTCAAAAGGAGCCTCAGTAAGGAGGATCTAAGGGAAGGTCCTTAGGCAGGAGGGGAAACAGAATACTGGACGTTAATGGGTTCTAAGAGAGCTGTCATTCTAGACTAATTTTCAAGAACTTGACTGGGATACATGTAAGATCCTGTACTTGGGCTCAGAACAACTGCCTAAACATAGGACATGGTAGATCTGCCCACACCTGCCTGGCTGACAGGGGCTAGAGGTTTAGTGATCCAGGAAGGTTAATGTAATCTAGAGTTATTCTCATCAAAGTAGGGTCTAGGGTGGAGTAGGGGATGGATCCTCTCCTCAGAACAGGTTACACCCCACCTGGAGATCTGAGCATACTCTGGGCACTGACCGCACTTTAAGATACTGACAGACAATGATTAGATCGTCTCCGTGGAGGGCGGTCACACCGGGGTGCTGAGCAGGGTCAGAAGGCCATTTATCCCAGGTGAAGAGCTGCCTCCAGAAAAATCTAGGATCAGTTGGAAAGAGTTACAAGGAGTCAGATTTCTTTCTTTTTTTTTTTTTCCTGCTGATAAAATGAGTATGTGCAGACAATTCCCAAAGTGGAAAAAAAGTATAAAGGACAAGGAAAAGAAATCACTTTATTCCCACTATCCAGAGACAATCATGGATAATATTTGACATAATTCCTTTTAATACTTTTTCTAGGCTTTAAAAAATGTAGTTGAGGGGCACCTGGGTGGCTCAGTCGTTGAGCGTCTGCCTTCGGCTCAGGTCATGATCCCAGGGTCCTGGGATCGAGCCCCGCATCGGGCTCCCTGCTCTGCGGGAAGCCTGCTTCTCCCTCTCCCACTCCCCCTGCTTGTGTTCCCTCTCGCGCTGTCTCTCTCTCTGTCAAATAAATAAATAAAAAATCTTTAAAAAAAAAA
>NC_138377.1:28233724-28241505 GCF_054177405.1 Leptonychotes weddellii | reverse complement strand
AGATTTATTTTTAGGGCGCCTGGGTGGCTCAGTTGGTTGAGCGGCTGCCTTTGGCTCAGGTCATGATCCTGGAGTCCCGGGATCGAGTCCCGCGTCGGGCTCCCTGCTCAGCGGGGAGTCTGCTTCTCCCTCTCCCGCTCCCCCCCCTTGTGCTCTCTCTCTCTATCTCATTCTCTCTCTCAAATAAATAAATAAAATCTTTAAAAAAAAAAAAAAGAAGATTTATTTTTAGATAGGAAAACACCCAACTGCTAAAAACTTCAAGTAGTACAAAAGAGATTACAGGAGGAGGACTGCTGTGACTCCTGTCTTCCACTTTCCCGCTCGGTGGCACCAAAATTGGTTTCTTGATTATGCTTGATGATCAGTGTAAACAGCAGACACACACACACACACACACACACACACACACGATGTGCGTTTTTTTTTTTTTTTTAAAGATTTATTTACTTGACAGAGAGAGACACAGAGAGAGGGGGAACACAAGCAGGGGGAGCGGGAGAGGGAGAAGCAGGCCTCCCGCAGAGCGGAGAGCCCGATGCGGGGCTCGATCCCAGGCCCCTGGGATCATGACCTGAGCCGAAGTCAGACGCCTAACCGACTGAGCCACCCAGGCGCCCCTGTGCGTTTTCTTTTAAAACTGGCATGCTACCGGCACCTCTTGCCCTTTTATCTAGTACATCTTAGAGATATTTTCTATTGTTACCTAAGGAGCTGCTTCATTCGTTTGCATGTCTGCAAAATATTTCTTATTAAGGCTAGACAATAATTTAACTAGGAATAGATACAGGCATTTAAAAGTTATTTGATGTATATCAACGAATCTCTTAAAATGTGCTCTAGTCAGCACCAGATAAACCCTATAACCCCATCTAATTAGTGGAATCAGGATTAAAATCCAGATCAGCTCAGGGGAGCCTGGCTGGCCCAGTCAGTAGAGCCCGCAACTCTTGATCCTGGGGTCCTGAGTTCAAGCCCCACATTGGGCGTAGAACATACTTAAAAAAAAAAAAAAAATCCAGATCAGCTCAAGCCACGCTATCTCTGCGAAGATCTTCAAAGACTAATTAACAGTGGTTGTCTTTGGGGAGGAGAACCAGTTGCTGAAGAATCCCCTCCCTGTGTCCCCCAGGGGATATCTGGCTGAAATTGAGCTGGGCTGACTTGTGAGGTATAAGGCTCTTGGTTTTTATTTCATTTTATTTTATTTTGGGGAGAGAATGAGAGCATGAGCCCAGAGGTGGGGGGCAGTGGGGAGGGCAGAGGGAGAAGGAGAGAAAGAATCCCGTTCAGGCTCTATGCCCAGTGTGGAGCTTGACATGGGGCTAGATCTCACAACCCTGAGATCATGACCTGAGGTCCTCAGGTTTGTTTTTTTGTTTTTAAGATTTATTTACTTATTTTAGAGAGGGGGGAGGGGCAAAGGGAGAAGGAAAGAATCTCAAGCAGACTCCCCACTGAGCAGGGGGAGTCAGATGGTTTGCCAAATGAGGCATCCCATGAGGCTCTCAGTTTTTAAAACGTTCAGACATCAGCCAGGCAATTGCATCTTCTGTAGCAGGTTCTGGCAATTCAGAGTAGAGGGACCATGGCCTCATGAGAACGAGCCTGTTCTACCTGAAGACACTCAGTTCAAACACCTTCGTACACGATGCTGGGCACACATCAGTTCTAGATCTCCAAGACAGCCCAGAGATGACTGGAAGGCCTAACTCTGTGCACGCATGTGGCTGGCTGGCTGGCTGGCTGGACACAGATTCCATCTGAGCCCCAAGTCTCTTCCAAGGCCAGATACTTCTTGCAAATGCCCTCAGGTGTGGAATGGAGAGGAGGCAATACCATGAAAGCCTCACCAAAATGGTAGGGAGAGGAGTGGCCCACAGAGGGCCTTCCTGTGGGGACAGAGCATATCTTAGCCCTATCCAGGGCCAGCTGTATGGGCATGAGACCTGTGCAGCCTCATGGGGCCCCACATTCAGTATAACCTTGCCCTTAGTTTAATGCTCTTCTGTTTTCATCTTGGAATTCTATTTTTTTAAAAGATTTTATTTTTGGGCGCCTGGGTGGCTCAGTTGGTTAAGCGACTGCCTTCGGCTCAGGTCATGATCCTGGAGTCCCGGGATCGAGTCCCGCATCGGGCTCCCTGCTCGGCAGGGAGTCTGCTTCTCCCTCTGACCCTCCTCCCTCTCATGCTCTCTGTCTCTCATTCTCTCTCTCTCAAATTAAAAAAAAAAATCTTAAAAAAAAAAAAAGATTTTATTTTTATGTAATCTCTACACCCAACGTGGGGCTTGTACTTACAACCCCGAGATTAAGAGTCGCATGCTCCACTGACTGAGCCAGCCAAGCGCCCCTCATCTTAGAATTCTTACTAATTTTTGAGCAAGGGCCCCATATTTTCATTTTACACCGGGCCCTGCAAATTATGTAGCCAGTCCTATCTCTTTTGATTACAGGAGAGCGGTGACATGAGTTTTGGCTGCCTCAACACTACAAAGGGGAGACCTGGATCTGCCTGGAAACCTCCCGGGCCCCTAGTCCTGAAGCAGAGATGTGGACCCCAGATTCCTTTGCCAAGAGAGGAAGGGGGAAGAGGACAGGAGGAGGGGGACAAGAACTCTGGAAAGGTGTTGAGGCCTGCCTGTCCTGACATGTCACTACTTACTTCCTCATTACACAAGGGTGGATCTCCGGGGGGAAAACATCCATCAGCAACCAGCACATGCCCGAAATTTAGAGCCTGGACCCAGCTGTGTTTTAGCCTGACCTCTGACCAGGAGGGGAAGGGATTGGGTGCCTGCTCTGGGCTGGACTCTAGGATGAGCATGTTATCCGTATGAGCTACACAGACAATATTGTATCGATAGATAGCTACAGATATAGATCTATGTATCTTGACAATATATAGCTATAAAAATATTGTATATTTTACCAACGACAAAACTGAGGGTTAAATAATTGGCATAAAACCACAACAGCATAAAAACAGAACACAGAAGGAAAAGGAATCACTTTCTTTCTTTTTTTTTTTTTTTAAAAGAAATCACTTTTAATCCCATTGTCCAGAGGCAACCACTGGAAACACTTGGTAATTTCTAAGTGAGGAGCTATCTCTGGAAAGATACATAAAAAAGTCACTGAGAATTGGTGGGAGACTACTTTTACTTCTCACTTTGGTACATTTTGAATTTTGCACCATGTACATGTAATACAAAGATGTATTATTTTACATAAATAATGGTAAAGAGTAGTCTCTTTGGACTATATAAGAAAGAAATTAGTACTCTAATCATCCGGACTGTTTAGAGTATATAACTTAACCTGACCAGTTTTTATGCCAAACTTAGAGGAAAACTCAGTTTTTAGAATTTCTGGGATTTTAGTTATGGATGAGAAACTGGTAACCCTTATCCTTATTTTATTTAGGAAGAAAGCAAGGCTCTTCTTCCTTGGAGAAGTTAAGTAACTCACTTGAGGTCATACAGCTCGAAGTGGTGAAGCTAAAACTAGAATATGGGTTTTCTAATACCAAAGCGAGTGCATAGGGGAAAAGAGGCTTGTGGGAACTCAGCTTCCTATGACGATGCCCAGAGCCGTGTTGAAAGAACATAAGAGTTCCTGCTTAGGGGTCTGCTTCAGGGAAGTTCTATTTAAAGCAAAGTTGTATAAATACATTAAATTCAATTAAATAGTGAATTCAATTAAATAGTAAATTCACTATGGATAAGCTTAATTTTAAAGAAAGCATAAGTTATATACTCCTGACCTGGACTAACGTGAGGTCATATATAGTTTTAAACATTTCACCAGAGAAGAGTGAATGTGGGCTGCCTAGTGCTGTGACCAAACACCAGTAGGGATATTATATAATTTGCAGTATAAGCTCCATATCAGCTTTATAAAATCCAAGGAATTCAGACTTCCAAAACACATCTAGCTCAAGAGTGACAAGAAAGATAAGGTATTTAAAAAGCAGTAGGGCAGAGATTGTTAATTGCTTATCCAATATTCATTCTTACCATCTTGCTTAATATAGAACTCTGATTGACTTTATTGGGACTAGAAGTGTGCCCAGCTAAAATATTCCACTTCCTAGCCTTCCTTGCAAATAGGAGTGGCCAATAAGATGTAAGCAGTTGAGTGGGGCTTCTAAGAAAGCACCCCCTTTTCTCCTGGCTCTTCTTCTTACTACCAGAATGTGGATGTGATGGCTGGAGCTATGGCAGCTCTGATGAGTGTGTTTAAGCCACAGTAGTTAGATCTCTGTTAAAGGTAATACTAACTGAAGCAATGGCCCAGTAAGATGCCTGAAGACCTATAAGTGTCATAAAAGTCCATAAGTGCTCACAAAAATTGATGTGGTGCTCATGAAGATGTTCTGATAATGTTAAGGACATCTGCAACAGGAAGGAGTGAGCTGGCCATCCCTCGGCTTCCTTTAGAGCCTGAGTCCCTGCCATCAGAAAGAAGCACTCAGGAGTCTCATTGGTGCTCAGTTCTTCAACCAATGATGTCAGTTTCAGGGAGAAAGGGATAAGGCCTCTAGGGTGTGGGTATAAGAGCCCAGGAGGGGCTTTGGATCCCCGGACGGTGTGTAGACAATGATCAGTCAGTGGTGATGGGCTTTCACCTAATCCTGTTCCTGAACCCAGCATGTCCTGAGAGAGCCAGTCCTAAGAGGGTTGGGATGGGATGGGGTGTGGAGTTGCTGAGAACCTTGGCTTTGAGGAGCTCTGGTGTGGACTGGACATGTGTAGAAGGGCTAGAGTCAGAGGGCGGAGCCTGAGGCAGGCTAGAGGACAGTGCGTTTGGGATGGGCGGGGCGAGAAACCTAAGAGATCTCAGGATGGTTTCACAAAGTGAACACTCAGTGCTTCTAGAAAGACTACCAAGGGCCCCACTGAAAAAAGGCAGGGGGCTGGGCCTGGGGGGCGAGGGGTGTGTGGCTAGAGGACCTGCAGCACGGCTCAGAGGTCAGAGGGGCCATGGGGATCTTAGGTCCCTGAGTTCAATTGTTTGTTGGGTCCTGGAATTCATTGGATCATTAATTATGTGGCTTTCTCTGCAAAATTGCTATGACCTCCATCAAAACACGCGTTGTTTTTGAACATCTATGTCATCACTTGTCCTCTTCCAAGGCATATTATTGAGTAACACACTAGAATCATCTGTGGAGGTGGGGAACCCAGATGGCCGTACTGCAGAAAGAATGTCTTTGTGAATACGATCACAAAATATTTAAATGCCCTGCAACTAGATGAAAAGGTGCATTCACAGACACCCCTCTTAACTCCAAATTCCACAATATACTGCTAGAACTGACAAGTATTTTTGCCTGAGGATTGGTATCAAAGTTGAATTTGAGGGGCACCCAGGTGGCTCGGTTGGTTAAGCACCTGCCTTCGCCTCAGGTCATGATCTCAGGGCCCTGAGATCAAGCCCCAAGTCGGGGTGGGCTCCCTGCTCGGTGAGGAGTCTGCTTCTCCCTCTCCCTCTGCTGCTCCCTCCACCACCTGCTCATGCTCTCTCCCTGTCTCTCTCTCTTTCAAATAAATAAATAAAATCCTTAAACAACAACAACAACAACAAGTTGAATTTGAAGTGTGTAAGTCACATCTGTGGGCTCCTCGAGCCTTCGGGTGCTGGGTGGAAAGTCTGGAGCCCGAGCGAGCGGGTATAGGCCTTCCTGTCTTCTCAGTGTTGCGTCTCTTCCCTCCATCCTCAGCCCTTCCCCGCTCCAGGGGCATCAAAGCCGCTCCCCAGACCATACAAAGCCCTTGCTGGAAAAGCCACATAAATGCTGCAGCTCTTTGCTGACTGGGGCTGGGAGTGGTGCCAGGCCAGAGATTTCGGAAGGGAGCCCTTCCAAATGCTGGATTAAGCCTCTGGAGCAGATGTTGCCTGTGGCTCGCCAGCATTCAGAGAGCTGGGCAGGCAGCAGGCTTGGCCTGGGATTTGGCTAGCTCACAGAACTGCCGAACAAAGACCCATACACACTGCACTGATGGGGAGGCCCAGCGAGGGTCAGCTGTCAGGGGTCCCCAGGGAGCCCGCTCAGTGCCCAAGAGACTGAAATCGCAGCGAGTCATTTCAGACGGAAAGAAAGGGCACGGAACAAGTGTTCCCGTGAACATTTCCCCGACACCTCGCCCACGTGCTGCTCAATGGATATTCCTCCCTCCCCCAGCTCTACGCTCAGCCTCCCCATATTAAAAATGGGAACAACTTATGGCCTGAAATTTGCAAAGGAGTCAGGCTTTGAAAAACAGTAGGAATAACATCGGCACCAAATCCATAAACCCCGTTTTTGCACCCAAAGCCCAGCTGCTGGGACAGAGCTGATCTTACGGCCGCCCCCCCGCCCCCCTCGGCTTTTGGAATATAGGTGATTTGAGGGACCCGAGAGGTATGCCAGCTGGAGGACAGGTCTCTCAGCACGGGCGTGTTCCCATGCCTGAAATGCCACCGCTGCCTGCACGAGGCCCTGGGTAGCTGAGTCAGGGCAAAGAAGAGAGCAAATCCCTGGGGTTTGAAAAGACATAATGAAAGCTACCCTTTGCTGATTGTGCTGATTTGCTCAAGGGCAGGGTTGGGGCAGAGACACATTCTCCCACAGCGTTGAGAAAAGAACAGGGGATTTGGAGTCGGGCGGGCTGGGGTTTGAACCTGGCTCTGACACCGGCTGGGTGGCTCTGAGCTAGCTTCCTTGACTCCTGCGTCCCTGTTTCCCAGCACTAAGCTGGCTACCGATTCCTGCCTCACAGGGTTGTCGTGAATGTGAACGCGCTCTTTTTTTACAGGACTTTGTGCACATGTGTAATTTATTAGAAGCCACAGCCCCAGAGTCATCCCTGACAATGGGTGTCTGGGGCCAGGAGGTTCCGTCAGCCGAGCAAATTCTCTGTTGTCACTGCTCATCTCAGCCCGACCTGGGCTTATTCTTGGGCGGTGACTTCAGAAGCTGGGCTGATATTCCCTGCAAGCTGCTGAGAGGCTGGAGGCTTGGATTTCACCAAAGCCTTCAAAAGGTATCTGCATTTTGAGGCCAGCTTCCTTTTGTCATGTTTTTTCCATTTGTTCTTAGCCTTTGGGAGAAGCTTTCATCTTTCTAGCTGCTCTGAAATTAATTTTTCTCTGGAAGTATTTCTTACCACCAAGGAAGACTGGGCCTGCCCCCAAACAAATCTGCAAAGGGGGCTGGCCAGAGAAGGGAGAGACGGTAAAGGTTGGAGGAGAGCAGCAAAGAGAGGAAGTGCAGGAAGTGCAGTTAGCAGCGAGAGGAGGGGGTATCCCTTGAAGTTAGCGGTAGGCGCTCCCTAAGAAGCTGTGGGCACCAGCGGGTCTCCTGGGACGTGCTCTCCCCAGGCACTCCTGTCCCCGCCAGGGTGCAGAGCAGCCTGCCCCCACGGAGCCTGAGCCATGCCGGGGAGGCCTATGTTGATTGTAAAATCAGTGCCACCCCACAATTGCCCTCAGAGTCTTCGAGCTCAGCTCCCCTTTCCATTTGCCCTCCTGCTGCCTCGGAGAGGCCCCTGGGTTCTCCTGGGAATTGCTCTCACTAAGCCCCATCTCTTGCACTGCCTATCGCCACCCGGTGCGCGGCAGGCTTCCCGGGTGTGCCGCCCATGTCACTGAGCGAGGCCCTGTGCCCAGAAGGACACTGTCTGGGTGTTTAATGCTTTTGCTTCTGTCTCAGTCTTGAAATTCTTAATAATTTTATCTGTGACATAGGCAAGCAGGTGTTTTGTAAGCGAAATCCAGTGGGTCCATGGAGCCTGCAT
>NC_138377.1:28162086-28233624 GCF_054177405.1 Leptonychotes weddellii | reverse complement strand
CTGGACCGGGGGCAGTGACAGCAGCAGTGGCAACTGCGGGGGGGGGGGGGGGGCAGGGGGGAGGGGGAGAGGAGCTCTACAAGAGGGCAAGGACCCCGGGCGGGTGGCCCATTTGCATCCCCGGAGCCCAACCTTGCAGCGTCTGTGCCAAGATGAACTCTCGGATCGGAGCTCCCAGACAGGGGTTGCCAGCACCCAGGCAGTCAACTTTGTCAGTAAATCATTACCAAATTGAAGGATATGCATAGACATTGCGATCGAGCCTATCAGGGAGTCACTAGAGTTCGTCAAGGAGTTTAGAATCTACAACTTTGAAAACTGCTGCAAAATGGCAGAGCAAATAGTCACAGGCCTAGAAAGAGAAGTAAGATGTAAAGGTCATTGTTGCATTAACTGGAAAAGAACACTCTATTCACAGGAAGCTTCAGCTAAACCAGTTACTAACAAGCAAGACGAGTTCAAAATTAATCTGTTCTTGTAATTGAAGATACAATGAAAGAACTCACAAGTAGGTGTTTTAAATTATACACAATAGCTGAAGTCACTTTCAGTTCCTTGTATGACCTCCACGAGTTACAGGAAATGTTAGCAGAAACATTAAAAGGCCATTGTGTAAACTTACATTTAAGATCAAATTCAGACTTGCATGAAACTGATTTGTATGAAGAATTAAACCTGCTTAGAAAAGTTGTTCCACAAGAGTCGTCAGCTCTAAATGCACTGAACTTTATATTTTGAAATAATTTATCAGAAATGCTTTCCAATGTTGTCACAACCCATAAAATACTCTTAACAGCTTCAGTAACAGTTACAGCAGCAGAAGATTCCTCCTCAAGATTAAAAATTATTGAAAATTATTTGCGATCTTGCATTTGCTAAGAGCAACTAACATCACTCTCCATTACAGAGATTGAAAATAAAGTTGCTAAAATTATGCATTTTGATGACCTAATAAATGAATTTACAGAGAAGCAAGCCAGAAAATTCTTAGGATTATTCTAGATCTAACATTAATGAAGTATTATTATTTATGGCATAATGACACCCCAAATAATTTTTTATGATTTGTGAGTTTATGTTGTTACTAACATATCCCTATTATCCCTATTATGTTTAAAAGTGATGAAGTATTTCTATAGGCAAAAGCTTTATATTCTAGTGCCTTTGGCAGTACTTTTGTCCTGCTCTTTGATCAAGAGCACCCATATTTTTATTTTGCACCGAGCCCCACAAATTGCATGGTCTGCTCTGCCTCAGTGTCTTGAAGGTTCTCTATATTCCAGCAAAACCCATAAACATATAAACTCTTAGATTTTAAAAGTTCATGTAGACTCTAGAGCAGCGGATCTCAACTGAGGGCATGTTCTGTCCCCGCCCCCCCCCCCAGGAGACATGTGACAATACCTGGAGGCATTTTTGGTTGTCTCGATTAGGAGGCTACTACGGTCATCTAGTGGGTAGAGATCAGATCTGCTCAATATCCTACAATGTACAGGACAGTCCCCCAGGGAAAGGAATTATCTGGTCCAAAATATCGATAGTGCCACAGTTGAAAACCATAAACTAGAATCCTCCAGGTGTGGTTTTAGACTAGTAGAGTAGCATCCCTGGTGGGTTGTTTGAAATGCAGACTCTCAGGCTCCATCCCAGACCCGCTAAATTGGAATCTGCATTTTAACAAGATCCCCAGGTGATCTGTGTGCCCACCACATTCTGAGAAGCACTGAGTTAGGCAATGTGAATGGTGTATTTCAGGCCACCTTCAGTCATACCATATTAGGCCAGCCCCGGGGACCACCCTGTTCCTGCCACTTTCTTCATGCTTCTTGCACGTCTCCCAAAGTTCTCCAACCCCCCAGGCATGTAATAGGCAAGCCCAGGTGCAAAGACTCTGTGGGCCGTGTCTGACAGCACCTCACCCTTGGCACTCGTTCTTAGATTGAACTTGTACCTCTGTCAAGTAAGTATGCAGAGAAAGCAGTCTGGTCTCAGGCCTGGGAAGTTCAAAGCTCTGGCCTGGCTCCCAGCTGCTCCCAGCTGCTCCCAGGCCCCCCTCTGCTGTGATGTGCCTCCACGTCCTTGGGACTCAAGCTCACACACGCCACGGTTTTCAGAGCACGGCCTTTGAACATGCTGTATCCTTCACGTGCCCTTTCCCACTTGAACTGCCTCGCACTGAGCCTTCAAGGCTCACTCCTCTGCCCCTCCCGGAAGCTTTTAGTTTTCCTCAGGGTCCCCATAGCTACCAGCAGATGGATCTGTGACAGTGGCCCCAAGCTCCAGGGTCTTCAAGGGAAGGAAGTCAATGCAGGTCAGGTGGGGGCTATGGCAAATGCAGGGCTCCTGACCACACACACAAATGCAGCCCCAGTGTTTCTAGAGCTTTGGATTTTTAAAGAGAAGCAGAACATCTGGGTGTTTTATGTGAAACCTTCTGATTTTCAAACACTGGCAACTAAATAAAAAAATTAAAACAAACAAACCACAAGGCAGACCAAACCCCTCGGCAGCAGGCTAGAGCTAAAGATGGACAATCTGTTGCTGCTGGGCTGTGCAAACATTTGTCACAGTGTGCTGTTGTCTTCTGTGGACATCTTTGTCTCCCCACTCGGCCTGGTGGCAACTGGAGGTCGAGCCTGGAACAAAGCAGTCATCAGCACAGACTTGGTGAAGGAATGAGTAAATGAATGAGTGAGTGAGTGAGTGAATGGCATTGCATAAGCTTTGGTCCAGTAGGGTCTCAAACCATGATTCACGATGGGCAGGGTCACCCCCTAGGGGTTGTTTGGACACCTGTGGGAGTGTTTTGGGTTGTTAAAATGATTGACAGAACCACAGACATTTAGTGGGTGGGCGGTCAGGGTGATAATAATCTCAAGCACTTATTTTGTGCTTACTGTATGCTAGACTCTGTTCTAAGAACTTTAGTGAAGTGAACCCGTTTAATTTTCACGACAGCCTTACAAGGTGGATATGGCCATCACCCCCATTCCAGAGACAGGGGTGGGGGACACTAGTCAGTCTGCAATGGACAGGACAGCTCTACAGAGCAAGGAACCATCCTGGGCTCCACAGGCTCTTGTATGCCCCACTGGATGTCTATGCAGGAAAAACAACCTGTTCATAATGATCCAAATTACGACTATCATGTAAATTGCAAAAAGAGTGTGTTTTACTTTTCAGCATTTTACTAAGCCTTCATCATTTCAGAAGAATTACGCAAGGCACTTGAGTCTCTAAAACTGCATACCTGTAGCCATCTGCATTTAGGGTTGCCAAAGTCATGGTGATTCTAGGTGCAAGCATTGTATTAATTAACTGATTTTGCTTGGTAAACTTTTTAAAAAATATTTATTTATTTTAGAGAGAGAGAAAGCACGAGCAGTGGGGGAGGGGCACAGGGAGAGGGACAGGGAATCCCAAGCAGACTCTGTGCTGAGTGTGGAGCCCAATGCAGGGCTCGATCCTGGGATCCTGAGATCGTGATCCGAGCTGAAACCAAGAGTCAGTCACTTAACCAACTGAGCCACCCAGGTGCCCTGCTTGGTAAACCTTTTATTGAATAACTACATCCTGCAAAAAAGTGAACTAATCGTAAGTATATACTCTATGAACTTTTGCAAAACAAACACACCTGTGTAACCGGTACTCAGATCAAGAAACAGAACATTCTCAGCATCCTGGGAGTCCCCTCCTGCTGCCTTCCTGCATGATTTCTCCTAAAGGTAACACCATTCTGACTTCTAATACCCTGCACATTAATTTTGCCTATCTTTGAACTTTATATAAATGGAATCATATGGTGTATATTTTTTTTGTGTCTAGCTGCTTTCAATCAAAATCATATTTGTTTTTTTTTTTTTTTAAGATTTTATTTATTTATTTGAGAGAGAGAGAATGAGAGAACACATGAGAGGGGATAGGGTCAGAGGGCAAAGCAGACTCCCTGCCAAGCAGGGAGCCCAATGCAGGACTCGATCCAGGGACTCCAGGATCATGACCTGAGCTGAAGGCAGTCGCTTAACCAACTGAGCCACCCAGGCACCCTCAAAATCATATTTGTGAGATTCGTCAATGTTGTGTGTGAATCGGAAGTTTGTTCTTTCTTGTGGCTGCATAGTATTCCACTGTATGGCTATACCACCATGTATTTTTCCATTCTACTGTAGGTGGGCTTTGGGGTTGCTTCCAGCTTTTTGCTGGTGTGAATAATGGTACTGAGAACATTCGTGTTGATGTCTTTTGTTGAACATATGTATGCATTTAGTTTTTATAGTTATGTGTGTAGGTAGATTATGTTATCTGTGATTTTCATTTCATGGTAGTAAGGGAGTGCTATTAAAATACTTGCTATCCAAAGGAAGCATAGGTTCTGAGGGAGTAATTGAAACCCTCTGGTTTGAAGCAGGTGCTTCTGTCCATGGTCCATTTGTTTGTTCCACAGGGACAGTCCCTGCGCCCTGTGCTGAGGACCACCAGGGTTGTGCTTTGTGGAGGGAGAGAACCTTGTCAGAAGGTAACAAAGCAGAAGCCTGCATACTCACTCCCACCAGTAGATGTCAGCATTCACAAGGGACTCGGGTCCGG
The DNA here is from genome assembly GCF_054177405.1 of Leptonychotes weddellii. Lineage (NCBI taxonomy): Eukaryota > Metazoa > Chordata > Mammalia > Carnivora > Phocidae > Leptonychotes > Leptonychotes weddellii. The sequence goes on along the minus strand of NC_138377.1, from coordinate 28,229,037 downwards.
CGCCTCTTTTTCCAGGCAGGCTTCTTCTCAGGTTCCTGCCCCTTCTTCTCCCTTGGTAACTGGAGATCCAGCTCTACCTGGAGAAATCAAAAAAAAAAAAAAAAAGAAAGAGAGAGAGAGAGAGAAAGCAAGCAAGCAAGTAAGAAAGAAAAAGAACTCTTCATAGTGAACCTCAGTGGAGGCAGATGGAACTGACACACTGAGGTCTGGCTGTCTCCTAGAGGCACCTCACATGCTCCCTACCCTCACTCTCCCTACTGGCTTTGTTGGTGAGTGTATCTAGCCCTGGGCCACCTATGCTGGATTCTGTATTCCCACAGGGTGGCTTCTGCAGACACAGGGGCTGGTAAATGTTTAACAGCTTGTTTTGGGAGTGGGGTCTGACTGGTAGCTTTGCTAATTTCTGTGATGTAAAAAATTCTACCATGTCTGATTTCAAGCTATCAAGGAGGTGTTATTGAACATGGAGTTGGGAAGAGATGCTAAGTAGCATAGTACACAGCATTTCCATGATACATATATAATAGATGTAAATAAACTTGGAAACATTATCAGATAAGGATACAATATAGTAAAATAATTGGGAAGTGATAAGTTTTGGTATTTATTACTTAAAACACAATTTATTTAATTTTACATGTATAATTTAATTTTTAATAAGGCCTGTGTTTAACAGCTGGCGCACAAAAATCTTGGCAAGTTTACAGTTGGTTCTTGAAAGATAGTCCAGGCAGGTTCCAGCACTGCAGGTAACGGGCTGTGGTACCCCTTTAAAAATCACATTTGTCTTTTGCAGTACAAGTTACGGTTGTATTCCCTAAGAGGTAGGTAGGCCTTTGATACTTAGTAACTATGGCTTTGGCCGTATCTTTACCTCTCTGTACCTCAGTTTCCTAATCTGTAAAATGGAGATAATAGGATTCATACCTACTTCCCAGGTTCCTGCAAGGATTGCATGAAATCATGTATGTAAAGCCATTAGCATAGTGCCTGGCAGACATTCCGATGTAAGTGGGCCAGAATTCACAGCCCTGCCTCTGCCTCTTCAGACAGTCTGAAGGAGGGGCCCTTCCATTCCTCCATCCACCTGCAGCTCAGAGTTAGCAGAGCCGATCCACCATGAAGTCACCTGAGAATGAACTGCCCTGGGCAGCCTTGAGGAAGAAAGTCATCAAGGGAATGCAGTGTCAAATGACCAGGAGCCAATGTGGGTGGGGTTTCTGTCTGCAAGAGCCTCAGGCCACAGGCTGCCCCCAGTGCCTTCCTTCTTCCCAGCTGGTTGACTCCCAGAGTCACTGCCCAGCCCTGGGGCAAAGGGCAGAAAGTAGAAACAGGGAAACAGGGTGACTGGAACCTGGTGAGGGGGGATCTGGACAGTTATCTGAAGACAGAGCAGATAGATACTCTCTTTGCTACCTTGGCTTTTCCTTGAGTGTAAAATGGGAACAACACTTTCATCCAGTTTACCTGATTTTTACCAGATAAAAGTGTCAAAGATTTGTCAGTGCTTCAGAAAAGCAGGGGGCGGGGGGGTGGTGGTGTTGGGTCACTCTCTTATACTTACTGACTGGGCAGCATTAGGTGCACACTGCCTCAGGTGTCCTTTTTCCCAGAACAGGGACTCCTAGTCTGAGCAGCCCTGCTCTGACCTCTGACCTCTGCAAAGCCCCCTGACTAGAGGCCAACAGTGCCCAGGTCACTGAGCCTGTCTGGGGTCATAGGCTCCTGAATATCTGAGGAAGGGTGATGGCACAGGCCTGCATATTCAGACAACCAACCAACCACCTGAGCTCAGGATCTTCCTCCCCAGGGTGGGAACTGCCTCTCAACTCTGCTGGTTCAGCCTTGCCTGGCCCACCCATCTTGGACTCTTGACTTTCTGTGGTTAAGATAACTTGAATACGTCCAGATTCTCTGGGGTCAGGTGGGTTTACTTATTTATTGTCACAGGGCTTTGAAGACTACCCAAGGAATCTTGAATTAAAACGAGAAACCCCATGCTAACTCCCACGTGAGGTGAGGTAAGCTGGGCACCTGTTCGGTGTCTCAATAGGGGGTTAATTAATGTCTCATTTTATGGGGATGTTATGCAGATAACACGAGCTGGTATGCAAGAAAGCACTTTCAGGAAGATCAAGAAATATGTAAGGACAATTTGTGTCACTATTTGCTATTTTTATTGGGGGTAGGAGGGGCCATATGATGTATTTGGAAAAGTATAACTTTTGGAACAAACAAGAATGAATTCTTGTTTTGCAACATACATGCTTTGTCTTTTTTTTTTTTTTTAAGGTTATTTATTTCAGAGAAAGAGAGAGAGTGGGGGGAGGAGAGTGAGGGGCAGAGGGAGAGAAAATCTCAAGCAGACTCCACACTGAGTGCGGAGCCCGACGGGGCTCAATCTCACAACCCCACGATCACAACCTGAGCTGAAACCAAGAGTCCGGTGCTCAAACAAGTGCACCACCCAGGTAGTTTTTGATGTTACAAAAATCTCTGTGAGACTGTTTCCTCATGTGTAAAATGGTGATAATGATACTTAATTTGGAGAATTGTTGTCAAAATTAGTGGCTACATGTATAAAGTTGTCCTTACCAAGTATCTAGCACACAGTAGGTCCTCAATAAATAGTAGCTGCCATTCCTGCTGTTAAACATAACAATGATAGCAATACAGATACCAAGTATTAATTCCCAACCTTTTCTCTCCTTTACTTCCTGCCCTTGCAGTGATGAGGGGGGAGCTCCTACTTGGATTCCTGGAACAGGGAGAAAGAAAACCATGCCCTCTGACTCATATGAGTGACCAACTCATCTCAGTTTGCCAGGACTCTCCTAGTTTTAGCACCAGGGATCCCAAGTCGCAGGGACCCCAGCAGCCCCAAATTGGGATGATTGACTACTCACCACCAACCTGGGTCCAACTATAAGCCATCTTCCAGTACCTAGGCTTAGAGTATTAAGATTTGTACTGGAAATCTGGGAGGACCTAGGAATACTATCAACTCAAAGAGCCAGTTTAAGTCCTTTTAGAACAGGTAGGGTCTAGATAAATAAATGAAAATAAAAAAATTAGTTCTGGCCTTAAAAGTCATTATGGTAGCTGTAAGCTACAAAAAATTAATTCTGAAGACCACATGTTATATGATACCATTCATATGAAATGTCTGGAATGGGTAAATCTATGGAGAAAGAAAGTAGCTTATTGGTTGTGGCGGGGTAAGAGGGGTGTAGGGAGTGCCTGCTAATGGGTGTAGAGTTTCTTTTTGGGATCATGAAAATGTTGATTGTGGTGATGGTTGCACAGCTCTGTAAATATACTAAAACCCACTGAACTATACACTATAAATATGTAATTATACATTTAAATTGTGATTTTATGGTATGTGAACTGGATCTCAATAAAGCTGCCAAATTAAAAAAACCAAAAATTTAAAACAATTTTTAATTTAAAAAAATGGTTCTTCCCGCATTAGAATCTCTAAGTCTAAATTATTCTTAACCCTCATTTTAAGAATTATCTTTTCAATGGCATAAAAACATTTAATCTAGGCCAGGAAATATCACCCCAATGTTGCAGAAAAGATGAGCAAGACCCATAGCAGAATGTAAAGAGTCTTTTGCTCAGTTCTATAGGAGGCCAGGGGAATTCAGGCAGGCAGGGAAATGGGAGGAGAGGAGAGGCTGGGGAGCCAGCACTTACAAAGGGAGAAAAGAGACTCACCCCTGATCCTGCAATATAAAGCAGAAGGAAATAATAAGCTAAACCGAGGCTTGTCCAAAATGCCACAGAAAGGAAGGAGAGTTCCGGAAAGGTTGCAAAGGGTAAGTGGGGAGGACATTCCAGTAGGCACAAGCTCTGAGATGTGAAAGTAGGTGGCCTGTGAGAGGTATGCAGGTGGTATCTGGGGTGTGTGGAAGGAGGGAGGGGACTTGGGACAGACTGTAGAGAGCATTGGACACAGCCCTTGCTTGGGAGTTGGATTTCATTCTGTGGACACTGGGGGGGCCCAGGGGAGGATTTTTAGGAAGTGAGTTCAGACCTGCAATGAGTCTCAGAAGCCATTTTACAGTGTGAGAGGTGGTGGGTCTTGATGAGGTCACCGAACTGGTTAGTGGCCAAACTGACTGCAGTACAAAGCCAGGGGCTCCGATGCCCGGCCTAACCTCTATTCCATTATACCAAGCTTCCTTTGTAGGTAATCTGCCCACCTTTTCTTCTCTCCATTTGTCTTCTCTAATTCTTCCCCCACGCTTTCCCTTGTACCCCTCCCCCCTCCGCGCTTCTCCCCCGCTTTGGGTGTGCCTGGGGTGTTCCTGCAGCCCACACAGGGTTGCTGAGCTCTGTTGCAGACTCAGGCCAGCCTAATACTTGCTTTTCAACCCCCTGGTGATCTGGGCAGTGCAGCCCCAGCAGAGAGGGGAAATGAGCAGGACGGGAAGGATGCCCAGCAGGAAGGCATGGAAGAAGGCAGAGCAAGGACAGACATATGGAAAAGGTAGCTATAGCCGCAGGTTCTGTGGCGCCCAGAAGGGGAGGATTCTCTTGGGGATGGGTGCCTGTGCATGGGCTGGGGAGGGGCACTCTGCTTGTCTGGTTTGAGCTACCTCAAGGACATGCTCTGTTAATTCACAGCACTTTTCCACAGAACCTACTAGAACTAGGTTAGGTGAGAGGTCCTGAGGGGGAGTATCCTGTCCAAAGGGCATCTTTGGAGGAGGGGCCTGCCTGACCCAAGCTGCAGTAGGCCGAAGTCTGTGGGTCCAAGCGCAAACTCTGGCACTGATTCTCAAGTAGGAGCTCCGGGAACATTTATCGAGCACCTCTGAATAGGCACTGTACAAGGTCCTGGGGCACAAAGATAAAGTCACTATCATCACCATCAATGGGCCACAAGCCCTGTAAACACACAAACGGAGGACTTACCTCCCAGGGCTGCAGTGAGATCACCAACAAACGATGTAGCGATACAGTGCACAAACTGTTCGCATAGTATATGCTGGAAAACAGCCCAAAGAGGCAAGGCTCAGGATGGGAAATAAAGTTAGGAGTATGGCGTGGTCCTAGCCCCGACTCTGCCGATCCTTGCTCTTAACTACAGTTTTCTCAACCTGGAGATCTGTCCAGTGCTTTCGATGTGCTGAGAACTCACTTCGGAATGCTTCTTAAAATAGATCCCTGAGTCCGATCCTAGCTTTCCTGAATCAGAATGGCTGGAGGCGGGATCCCAAATCTGCATTTTTACACGCACCTACCCCCTGGGGCAATTTCAAGCTTGGTAATCGACGCTACACTGTTTGAGAAGTACTCCTTAATTGGGAGATGATGACCTGCATCAGCCGGTAGGTCTGGTAAGCGATTCAAAAGCTAATAAGGGAACACGCGTGAAAGCCCCCTGTGAACCAGGGAGCAAACCAATTATTTGCAAATAATAGTAATCCCATAACCCAAATAACATCCAAAAATTCCACAAAATAATAATAGTAAAAGAACTGGAGAGCGCACTGCAAACGCGGCGCAGGCCGAGTGGGTACCACGGCCCGGGCCACTCAAGCGCAGTAGGCGTGACTGTCCCTTTAAGCGGTCCCCCACGCCCCTCCTTGCCCCCCTCGCCCCGCCCCGCCCGGCTCCGGGCTTACCTCTCCCGGGCCGTGCGGCCCCCTCCGGCAGCGCGTGCGTGCTGGCAGCCGTCGACCGGCAGGGCCTCCCAGCGGGGCGGTCCCGGCGGCGCGACGCCGGCGCTTGTTGCGTGCGCGCCTGACCCCGCCCCTTGCCCGCCCCTTCCCCTCCCCCCTCCGCGCTTCTCCCCCGCCCGAGCCGTACAGCTGGGCCAGTGACGCGGGAGCCGCTGCCGCCGCCGCTGCCGCCGCCGCCGCCGCCGCCGCCGCCGCGTTCCATTCTCCTAAGCCGGCGACAGCCTCGCCCCCCGCCTCCCGCCGCCTCCTCCTGCAGCGCCGGCCAGCGCTAGCCAGACAAGGGCAAGCAGGGCCTCGCCTAGACCCGAGAGGGTTGCGGGCGCGCGCAGGCGGCAGAGCGGATCCCGGCGCCGCGGAAGCTTCGAGCGCCCCCCTCGCGGAGGTCGCCGCGCGGTTCCCGGGGTGAGTTGTCACCGCGGCTGGAGGGCGGCAGGGCCAGGCATTGTGTCACTGGCGCGCCCGGCCGGCTGTCAGGGGCGCGGGGCCGGCGCGCACCTCCGGGGGGGGACGCCGGGAAGCCCCGGCCGGCCGCCCGGCGTCGGCCGCTGTGTGCGCCGGCCCCGCTGTCACCCGGCCGGCCGCGCGCGGGGCCGGGAGGGCGGCCGGGGAGGCTGAGCGGGCAGCGGCGTGGGCTGTGCGGAGGCCGGGAAGAGGTCCGGACGGCCGGTCTGTGGCCGGGACCCGGGCGCGCCGCTTGGCCTCGCCCGGCGTATGGGGGGTCGCGCTCCCTGGCCGGGAGTCAGGGCGGAAACCAGACTTTGTGGGTCGCGGAGAGAAGGTAGGCGGAGGCCCCCTTTCTTATTACTGTTATTTCCCCCTCCGGCCGACCATAGCTGCGGGTTCTGCGCGGGGCAGGGTGGCTTGGCGACGGTGGATTTCCTGAGGAAATCTTGGAGTCTGTGTGGGAGCATTGGAGCCTTCTGGAGCCCCCGCGCCTCATCTGCTCTTTAATCTCAAAAACTTTACTTGTTATCCGGGCTGAGACTCACCGAAACCACTTCCTGTTTATATATGTAGACTTTCTTTTTTACTCCTGGTTTTCAGGGACTCCGAATAATAGTGTAGGTGTGACCCTCCCTCACAGTTTGGCGGTGGGGTTGCTGAAGTGGAAAGTTACCTGTAATGAGATTAGCATGGGGTGGGGGTGGGACCGTAAGACCCAAGACGAAAAGGTCGTCAAAATCAAGTCTTTGGCTCATTAGGGGGAAGTTCATGTCTTGGCCAAGAGGCCTAATACTGCTGTTCCCACAGAATGTATTGTTGGTGGCAGGGAGCTCGCTGGGCTTTGTTGCTCTTGCTAACTGGGCTTGTGTGTGCTCTGCACAGAGGTGCAGTAAAACTACCCAGTTCAGTTAACTGTAGGCATTTACTCCCCCTTTCTAGATCTGCAGAGGTAGAAGTGTGTCTTTCCAGCCTTTGCAGTGGTTAATTCATTTCTTGCTCTTTTCATTCCTCTGGTTTAAAATATATGTATGAATGATGCACACACACACACACACACACACCTTTTCTGTTTTGGGAATTCCACACCCAAATTGTCACCATCTAGTGGAGGCTAGTATAGACATGTTCTTGGCGTTGAGTTCTGAATTTTCTGGGCTTTGCATTTTTAGCTAGATGCATATTCAACCAGAAATGAAAATTTGGGTAGGTCTACTTCCCCTTCAGTAAAGGAGGTATTTAATAAAGCAACAATAATAGCAATAATAGGAACAGTTCTCGAGGACCGTGTACCAAGCTTTGTGCCAAGAACTTTACTTTATTGATCTCATTTAATAACAGACTTTTGTGGTAGATATTGTTATGATTCCCTTTTTTTTTTTTTTTCCAGTTGAAACCGAAACCAAACAAATAACTTGCCCAAGGTCACAAAAATAGCTATGGTGGAGCCCACACTTTATCTGATAGATTATACTGTTAGCTTCTAATTTGCTTACCATTTAGTAAAATTGAAACTGGAGTCTTTCTAAAAGTTTTTCAGGGCTCTACTTCTTCAAGCTCTTTTTCAGATCTTGAGCATCCATAATTCTCCAAGGTACACACTTATGGTATGTGCACAATATTAATTTGTTTATTCATTGTTTCATTCAGTTTTCCCCAATATTAATGTGATACAGAATGTATGCCAGGCACTGTGCTAGGTATTAGGGATACTGCAATGAGTAAGACAGAACACAGCCGTGCCATCATGGAGTTCACAGTCTTTTAAGTCAGTGTATTTTGGTTTATGTTGTTAATTTTAAGTTGTGACCATTTGCTGCGTAAGGACCTGCTGTCCAGTGAGTTAAATTAGAGGACACTACTGGTATGAGGACTGATAGATAGGACTTCCTGTCCACAGAGTGACTTGGATACTATAGTAGAAATGGCATATGAAACAAATCCTCACCTGTAGTTAGATGGGGACAGGTCCCTGTGTGCTCAGAGTAGGGCTGTCTCCCCTCCCCCCCAATATTTAAACCCCGAGACCAAACCCAGTGTCAAACGGCACAGTTCAGCTTATTTGCTGAGGCCTGCCTTCTCAAGGCCCAGAATTTAGGCAGCAGAAAGGAGAAGAAAGGTAGAATGAGGTGTTGCAGATGTGGCTGGTAGAGAAGAGACCTCAGCACTTTGTTTGGTTTCCTGGCAGGTCTCCATCCTGTGGTGACTGAACTTGTGCTCTTATGTAATGGTGCATCTACTGGCAGGGGATTTCCTCCTTTGCTGTTGCTGGGGCAGCAATTTCTACAGCTACCCCCCCACTCCATACACGTATATGCACCCTCCAAAGGCAATAATTCACCAGGTTTTTTAAAAGTAAGAACTGATTTCAGGTTTATTGTTACTAAGCATTATTTCACTCCCTCCATGCTTTTCTATAGCCCAGAGAAAGACCTGCTTTATGTTTTACATCGTTCCTTATGCACTTTTCCCATATCCTTAGGTGTTGTGACAACCAGGTAACTATAGTTGACTCTTAAAGAACACAAGGTTAGGGGTCCTGACCCCGATGGAGTCAAAAATCCATGTATAACTTTTGACTCCCCCAAAACTTTGCTAATAGCCTGCTGTTGACAGGAAGCCTTAGTGATAACATAAACTGCTGATTAAAACTTACTTTGTATGTTGCATGTATTATATGCTGTATTCTTACAATAAAGTAAGCTAGAGAAAAGAAGGCTCAGAGAATTATAGTATCTTTAAAAAAAATTATTCACATAAGCTTCCTCATTTCTGTGCTGAAACAAGTGAACTGTGGAGAAGTCTTAGAGCTGCTTGTGGGCAGAAAAGGAAGACCAGAGAGTAGATGTGCTGTTTTCCCCCTCTACTTCCCCATGTACCAAGAGACAGTTCACTGAGACGCAGCAGGACTACAGTGCCTACTTACAGACTTGCAGTGCCCACTTGAAGGCCTGAATATCAGCAGGTCCAATGGTAGTGGTTGTGTAATTGCCATGTGAAGCATTTTACTGAGCTCCTGAATTGACATGTGGTCTTCTAGTTGAAGCTGACAAGCAGGATTCATTTTCTGTCTTCCATCTTTCTGGATAGTAAGGAAGTCTTGTTTAGGGATCTTCCCTTAAGCAGTGGGGGGAAGAACAAATAGAGGAAGAAGCCCAGTGCCTTATTTTTTTAATATTTGAAAGCAGACCTGAGTGTTGAGTATTAGGACAGTTGAGTTAAGGGTAAACATTGGAACAAATGCATATATGATAATAGAGACACTTTCGGTTTCTGCTCAAGATGGCTTCCGTCTAGGGGCCACCCATATATCCCACCATAGTGAGATTTCATTTAGTGGAATGGTTTTTTAAAAAATTAATATTCTTAAGTTATGTTGCCACATTGCAGGAGACTTGGAAACTAGAGCAGTGAGAAATGATGCCTGTAATGTGGGAGAGCTATTTTCATATCGGTGGGAATGAAGGATGCAGCTTGAGGTTTGGGGCTGGGGGTTTTGTGGTGAGTATTTGAAGCTGCAGCAGCTCTGAATCTGAGACCAGTGAAGCAATTCCAGGACAGCGTGGGGGTGACTGTCCTTGAGCATCAAGATCTGTTCACTCCCACTCTGGCTGGGATTCAAGGCAACAGCCATTGTTCCCTTGGATGCTTATAAGTTCGTGAGTGTCTTTGTGTAAAACCTTTATTTGAAAAAGTAGAGGCACTGGGGAAAGAGGTACCTCTTAAAAGGCTTAGGTTTTAGCAGCAAAACCTGTCAGGCACCTGTGGATGTTTCCTTTTTTTTTGTGCTCATGTGTGTCTGTGATGGTGTCCTTTTTCTTTCCCTTTAGTCCTTTGGCCTAGAAACCAGCAGGGTTCCTCTGTTTACTCTCTCATCTTCTGATTCTTCCCTGAGTGTGGAAGTCTCCGCTCTGCTGGTAGACCTCTAGTGGTACTGAGCTGGGTCACTTCGGCTGTGAAAGGCCACCTGGGCTTCTGTCAGGGCTTGGGGACACTTGAGTCTCTGTGAAGGTACTGGTATAGTAACAGCAGAAAATGCCCCAAGTGTAGTGAGACTTGGACAGGTTTCACAGGCTCCCGTGTGGCCTCTGATGTATTCTCCTTCCTGGGCCCTTCTGTCTCAGAAAAGGAAAATAGCACCCTTGAAACATCTGAAGGCTGCATGCCAAGAATTTATGCAGTATTCCAGAAACAGGATATTATTGAAGTGTTTTCTCAAGCAGAAACAGACATAGTTAGTTCCCTGTTACTGTTGCCAGTGTTAGTAGATCCCTAAAATTACCTGATAGCAGTGTGCCCTTAAATGTACTCTTCCCTCCCTGTGCTCCCCCCTCCCACACATGTGTGCAAGTGTTAAGACTTTTTTTTTTTTTTTCGTAGAGCCCCATTGCTTGATTTGGGGAAAGTTAGCCTGGGTTCCGATGACAGTAATAGGTTCTCAGGGGTTTGCAGACAGCAGAGGTGGTGACTGACAATTCTTTATTACTCAGAAGAGGATCTTTTGTGGTGAAAAATTCAATGACTCAGGATTCTTTTCTCCTGTAGTTGGAGATCTATACCTCAGAGAAGAGGCATAAATAGGGGCTCTTTCCCAGCCTCCCCTTTCCAAACCATCCTTTCTTAAGGAGGGGGAAAGTTTCATCTTTCCAAATCCAGCCTGCTGTCAGCAGTGACTTGCCTTCACCCACAGAAGTTTAAGATCAGAGCATGAAGTTGGCCTGTGTGTAGACTCCCTCTGCTAGACTTTTGGCTAGACTAGGCTTCGGCTTCTGACAAAGCCAGTAAAATGAAACTGGCTTCTGGGAATGGGATAGGACTGTTTATCCCATTCTTCCTTCTTTGGGCTCTTCTCAGTCGATCTCACTCTAAGTGGGTGGAAGTTTTAAAAAGGGAACTTGAAAAAGAGAATAAGGTGGTTTTGCTTATTTTGCATTTTAAGTGGTAGCCTAGGCTAACTGTCTGAGGGAAGACTGGGGGGCTGCTTTTTTTTTTTTTAAATTGTTAACACATTGGGGACAAGATTACAGAAAGCTTGCAGAATAGAGGGGGAGAAAAAACTCACCATGATTCTACCATCCTACCACAAACATCATTTCCATCTATTCTATGCTTTCTTTCAGTTGGGAATCCCTGTACATTCAGTTTTGTATTTTTTTTTTTTTTCATTTAGCATTATACCATAAATATTTTTCTGTAATGACATATAGCCTTTATAATTATTTTTAATGGCTTTGTAATATTCCATCAACTAGATCAGCTGTAGCTGACAGCTGTCATCATATTCTAATTTTAGAACATTTTCATCACCCTTAAAAGAAACTCCCTTAGTAGTCACTCCCGGTTCCTCACAATCCCTGTAGCCCATGGCCACCCCTAATCTACTCTCTTTCTCTGTAGTTTACCTATGTGGACATTTCACATAAACAGAATCATACAACATGTGGTCTTTAGAAGTTGGCTTCTTTCACTTAGCATAATGTTGTTGAGATTTATATTATAGCATGTATCAGTACTTTATTCCACTTTTTTGCTAAATAATTTGTTGTATAGATATATCATATTTTGTTTATCCATTCATCAGCTAATGGACATTTGGATTGTTTTTTGTTATTATAAATAATGTTGCTGTCAACACCCATGTATAAAGTTTTGTGTAGCCATATGTGTTTATTTCTTAGGGAGATATTTTAAAATCTACATCCAGGGCGCCTGGGTGGCTCAGTTGGTTAAGCGACTGCCTTCGGCTCAGGTCATGATCCTGGAGTCCCGGGATCAAGTCCCACATCGGGCTCCCTGCTCAGCAGGGGGTCTGCTTCTCCCTCTGCCCTCTTCCCTCTCGTGCTCTCTGTCTCTCATTCTCTCTCTCTCAAATAAATAAATAAAATCTTTAAAAAAAAAAAATCTACATCCATATTTCTACTTTGGAGTTAACATTTTGGTTATGCAGTTTGTTTGGGGAAGAACAGTGTTATGGCAAAAACTTTTGATTATGTGTTGTTGAGGATATTGCCCTGAATTAAGAAAAGATGCTACCAAGAAAAAGAAAAAAATGAAAGGAAGAATTATGTGTGTAAGAATACAATAGCATTGTTTCCAAATCTTCGGTGCTGAACTTTAAAGAGTAGTGGGAGTTTACAGATGCAGTAGTGCCTACATTCAGTGCACATGTACTGCTGCTTTAAAAAAAAATTTTTTTTCAGCATGAAGCCTCAGTTCTAAATTGCAGCATTGTGTTTTATGGAGCGAACTTTACCATGAACCCCACAGAGCCTTCCTTATCAAATGTAATTTATAGTTCTCAGAATCTTTTCCTTTTCTTATGAAACGTTCCATGCCAGGGTTCTGTGCACCTGCTTAGAGGTTTCTTTTAGGCTGGGATGGAGAGCCAACCATCAAGGTTGGCTAGGAAGGTAGGTCTAGGAATTTGGTCTGGTGTGAGGATTCCTGTCTACAGGCTTTCTTTAACCAATCAGTTTTTATTGTGGAAATGTTTTCTGACCCTGAAATATCTTTTCTTTCTTTCTTTTTCTTTTTCTTTTTTTTTAATTAAGAGAGAAAAGTGGGTGTGGGTTCCACAGTGAGAAATCGGGAGAAGGGAAATAGGAGCAGTAGTGTGAATTCTTTAGGGAATGTTTTCCTGTCTTCCCCAGGCCTCAATTTTAGAAGTAAATGTTGACTTGTGATATCTCTTTTCTTGATCTCTCTGTGGCTTTATAACCGGCTGGGACAGCAAAGAACCTAATACCGTACTGGCACTAATAAGGCTCCCAATAAGCACACAGCCCCATATATTTTACTTCTAGGGGGAGCCATCTCTGTGTTGGTCCAGGTTCCAGGCTGAGGTTGGGAGTCACCTGAGGTCAGTCAGTGACAGCCTTGTCCGCTTCGTACTCAGCTCCTGAATTATTTGGTTGGTTGATAAGTGATTGACCAGGGATAGAGGATTAAAGTCAAAAGGGTGAGAGGGCAAGGTGACCTTGAGGCCTTGAGCTGTGGATGACAAGGAATCAAAGAGTGATATTAGTGATGAGATTCTAAAAAGAGACATTTGAAGGGGAGGCCTGGGTTGAATGAAAAACAGATATAAACAGGGTGATGAAAAGCGGTTAACATTCACCAACTTCACTCTGACTGGTAGCAGGAAAAGACGACTGCTCAGAAACCGTGGAGGCGGGAGGAGGTGAAGCAAGGAGAGGGTACTAGAGGTTCTTCCAAATGTTTTAGCAAGGCTAGTGAAAACCAAACTGCAGGGCCCCTTAAGAATTTGGATCCAATACCAGAGTTACCCCTGTTAATTTTCAGGACCAGGTTTTTGTTTCTGGAACTCTGTCCATCTTTTAAAAGCCTCAGGAGGCATCATCAGTCATGCCCTAAATCCAACCTACAAGTGCGTATCTACAGTTTCGCCTTATTTACTTAATATATTTTTAGCATCCACTGTGAATCTGGTTGCAAACAAGGAAGTAGTAGTAGGATGGCTTGTTTCTGTTTGTTCTCCAGAAATGAGCTCTTTTGGGGGTGGTTCTATTACTTCTGGAATTATAAAATGTAATTGTGTGGGTCATCTCCTTTGAAGGTCTATACATGCTTTTGAAAAATCACATCTTTGAAAGAAGGGCAGCTCTCTACAAATGCTCACTGCTTTTCTTGGATATATGTGAGCAACAGCAGAATGAACAGATTTCAGAGCCTATGGTGTTCGTAAAACTTTCTGTGAATAGCAACAAGGTAGGTATTTTTCAAGCACTGCATCTGAATTCACTTATTAATTGAACAAGTATTTATTGAATGCTCTTTCCCATTTAATCATCTCCCTGCAGGGATTCTTTGCAGCACACAGCCTAACAAATGTTCTCTAGTATTTATTTTGGTTTGTCTTTTTCACTCATAGATTTTAAGCCCCTTGAGGATGGAAGGGCTGGTTTAAGTCTCTGCTGTGTTTACTTTGCAGATTGGGCAGCCATATTAATAGCAGTACAGATTTCTTCATTTTACAAAGTGCTTTCATGTAAGATGTCCTATCATACTGTGAGGAAGATTTTAGTCCCATTTTCCAAATGGGAAAGCCAAGGCCTTTGGTAACCAGTAGACATTTAGCAGCCACTGTGCTTGTAAATAGTGACACTGAGTCAGCTTGGGCTCAGGCTGAATCAAACATTGGTACCACATGCTGGGAAATAGGAAACCTCCTGGAATTGCAGACTTGATAAATCTTAACTTTCTCATGAAAAACAATACAACAACCCTTTCCTTTTCCCCCACCCCATCTCAGCATAGGTACTCTCAAGGTCAGTATGTTTTTATGTACAGTTGGGACAAAAATGTGGAAGCGTACAAAATTTGAAAGGCAGCTTTCATTTCCTAACTAAGGAAAAGCATTCCTATATTGTCTGAGGGGCTTTTATTTTTATTTTTGGAGGAGGGGAGAGGCCATAGGGTCAAAACCTTGGTATCTAGGAATCCATGCAGTTTGGGGGTTATTAGAAGGTCCAGTTGGGGGTAAGCCAGAGAAGAAGTTCTGGGTTCTTTGGGTCTTAAGGACTCGGTAATGGGGATTTTGAGCAACTCTGTAAACACTGTTTCCAAAAGGGGACTGTCTTCGCCTGAGAACTTGTGAGGGCTCCTGTAGGAACATCCTTCCCTTTTCTGCAGACAAGGGGATCTTGGGTCTCCTGTAGGCGAGGCTTGACCTCCTCTTCCCTATTGTCCCGCCCTTGTTTTCAGAGGCAAAGATGCGTCTGTGAGGGCAGGGAGGAAGCTGGAAGTGAAGGTCCCATCTCACCCAGGACGGCTTAGATTTGGAGAAACATAAAGCAGTGCTGATGTTACTGGGGCAGGGTGTGCTTAGACAGCCCTGTCTGTTTATTCCATGTCATTGGGAAAGTGGAGGAGTAAGACTGGCTGTGAGCCCGGCAGTTTCCCCCTTTCCTTTGGTGAATGAAAATGGACGATTGTTTTAAGAAGTGGGTACTGAGTGGGAGGCAAGGGGAAGATAGCAGGCCTTGGGTTCAGATTAACCCTGCTTTCACTGTCAGCTCAGCCATTTGCCAGCTCTATGCCTTGAGCTAAGTTTAACTTCTCTGGCCCTCATTTTTGTCCTTTGTAAAATGGAGATGGTACTGTTAACACTATCTGTCTCCAGAAAGGTAGCTACCAAAATATTAATGATTACTTGCTATGGAGGATTTGAGGGTGTTGAAGGGTAACAGGAAAATTATAATTTCTAAAACTTCCTTTTTGTGTCATATGACTTTGACTCTTGGCACATATAACTTAAAAGTACCCCCTCATGGGATAATTATGAAAATCAAATAAAACGGGGTATTTATTTTTATTAGGCCATATCTTTTTATTTATTTATTTTTTTAAGATTTGATTTATTTATTTGACAGAGAGATACACAGTGAGAGAGGGAACACAAGCAGGGGGAGTGGGAGAGGGAGAAGCAGGCTTCCCGCTGAGCAGGGAGCCCGATGTGGGGCTCGATCCCAGGACTCTGGGACCGTGACCTGAGCCGAAGGCAGACGCTTAACCATCTGAGCCACCCAGGTGCCCCCAAACTGGATCTTTAAAACCAGGTACAGTGCCTCACAACTAAAAAATACTCAAATGGCAGTTTATTTGGGGAAGAAGTGATATTAATTAATTCATGGTCGACCCTTGCTTTTGTAGTGTTAAATTTTCAGTCTGCCTTATGTGGCTTTGGGTAAGTCTCTTTCTTAAGCCCCAGTTTCTTCAACTGAAAATGGGGGTTTAAAGTAGTATCTACTACATATAGGGGTTTGGAGCAGACATATCAAGCGGGTAGCCTGGTATTTGGCACGTGGTTAGTGCTCAGTAAATATTAACTTTTATCAGCTGTTATCCTCACAGCTGTGCTGGAAGTGAGGTGGAGTTAATGCCCACTTCAGAGTTACAGAGAGTGAGGCACAGAGTGGTTTGGTGACTTGTCTTGAGGCCATGTTGAATTAGCAGCAGAAATGGCCTTCTCTGTTAACTGCCCTCCTGCTGGAGTTCACACCGACAGCCTCACAGCCCAGAGTCTGCTCACCTCTCCTTCCTTCATCCTGGAAGACCTGCATAGGGATGGGCTCAGCCTCCCTAGGGGAAGGCCCCTCTCCGTACCACTTTGGTATTGCCTGCGACTTCCTACCTGCTCCATGAATAACTATCTTCTGCCCGTTTATGAGACTGAATGGTTGCGCTGAAGTTAGACTTGGTGGGAAATAGGTTTTAAGCTTTGTGCTGTGGGCTCCTGTTCTGTATATTCACGTTTTGATGGGGGTGGGGGTGGGCGCTGAGTGATTTCTACACAGAATTGTTTCCAGAAAGTGAGAGATCCTCATCACCAAACTTAGGGGGTCAGAGCTGAAGCCACCAGTTTTTCACTTTGGGATTGTACAGTACACTTCTCACCCTTGCCTCTTTGGTTTTCTCTTCATCAGACTTCACAACATTGGCCTTGCTCCCTTCTTCATAGGGGTCACGAAGTACTTACCATCTGGTAAAAAATGCAGTGCAATGTCAAAAGTTACAGCCATCTAAATTTGCCTAGTGGCCTGGAAGGAGTATGCGTATGTATACAGATTCTTGCACTTCATAGTTTTGGTTTTTTTTTAATATTTTACTTGTTTATTTGACAGAGAGAGAGCGCAAGAGAGGGGACAGAAGCAGGGGGAGTGGGAGAGGGAGAAGCAGGCTTCCCACTGAGCAGGGAGCCTGATGCGGGGCTCGATCCCAGGACCCTGGGATCATGACCTGAGCCAAAGGCAGACGCTTAACGACTGAGCCACCCAGGCGCCCCGCACTTCATAGTTTTGATGTTGTTTTCGTGTGTTTCAAATACACCCTTTTCCAAATTTGCATTTAGTGGTGGCTGGCAAACCTTGTATTCCATCTTTTTTGGAATGTATACTTGCTGTAGTATTGCATCCACATTGTATAATTCCACATCAGGGTCTGAAGGGCCCTGCTATTGAGGCAATCACTTTTCAGTACTTAATACCAGTCAAGTCTGTGCACCTCTAGATGAGTCTGCTCTAGATTTCCAGCCTGCTTTCTTTTCCTTATTTGTGGCTGCCTAAAGGCCTCTAGCGAAGTACATCAAAGTGCTTCCTGTTGGCTTGGCAAAAGGAAGATCCTTGGAGGAGCTTAAAGACCTCATGGAGAGGACCCTCTTAATCTAAGCTAATCGCAAAATGAGACTCTGCAGTGGAGAAGCCACCCTGGCACCCACTTTATGAAAGCCCCTCTGAAATACAAGCTGTTCAGGCTGTTTGCCACGTTTCTATAGTATTTATCTGGTTTTTGAAAACAGACCTGCTTAAATTAATTCTGGTTGGTGTCTGGAAGTGAGGTGGAGCTTGTGCCCACTTCAGAGTTACAGGAAGCGAGGCACAGAGGAACTGGGTCACTTGTATTAAGGCCCTATGTTGAGTTAGCCAGGGTGATGCCTGGAAGATTTGAAGGAGATACTTATAAAAGAATGAAGCTCTGGGTTTATTTCAGGCCTAATCGTGAACTTGCAGGAGCAGCTTCCGAGCACCAGGGAGAGAGGAATGGCACACTGCCTTGGAGCGGTCATCTAGGATGCCACCTTGTGGGATCCATATTGTAGGCAGTCTCTGGCCTATGTGAAGTCGTGCCTGGGCCTTATCAGAAATGAGCCAGATGGTGTTTCTAGTGAAACTGGCAGCTGTTCTTGCTGACAGAATTAATTAAACATTTTTACATGTAAATGTGGAATTATGGGAAGCTTTCTTTTGGGGTTTTAGTTGCATGTGAGACTGCTGCCCTTACCTTCCTTTTTAAAATTTTTTTAAAATTTAAATTCAGTTAATTAACATATAGTGCATTATTAGTTGCAGACGTAGAGGTCAGTGATTCATCAGTTGCATATAACACCCTGTGCTCATTATATCACATGCCCTCCTTAATGTCCATCACCCAGTTACCCCTTCCCCCTCCCCTCCAACAACCCTCAGTTTGTTTCCTATGATTAAGAGTCTCTTATGGGGGACACCTTGGTGGCTCAGTCACTTAAGTGTCTGTTTTCGGCTCAGGTCATGATCACAGGATCCTGGGATCGAGTCCTGCATCGGGCTCCTTGCTCAGCAGGGAGCCTGCTTTTCCTTCTGCCTGCTGCTCTCCCTGCTTGTGCTCACTCGCTCTCTCTCTGACAAATAATAAACTCTTTTTTAAAGAGTCTCTTACGGTTTTTCTCCCTCTCTGTTTTTGTCTTGTTTTATTTTTCCCTCTCTTCCCCTATGGTCCTCTGTTTTGTTTCTTAAATTCCACATATGAGTGAAATCACTTGATAATTGTCTTTCTCTGACTTACTTCACTTAGCATAATACCCTCTAGTTCCATCCACGTCATTACAAATGGCAAGATACCACTTTTTTGATGGCTAAGTAATATTCCATTGTATACACATGTACTGCATCTTTTTTATCCATTCTTCTGTCGATGGACATCTGGGCTCTTTCCATAGTTTGGCTATTGTGGGCATTGCTGCTATAAACATTGGGGTGTAGGTGCCCCTTCGGATCACTATATTTGTATCTTTATGAGTAGTGCAATTGGTGGGTTGTAGGGTAGCTCTCTTTTCAACAGAGGCCTTTATTTATCCTTTGCTGGCCATAAGTGACCCTCAGCTCTGTGTCTTTCTGTCCCCTCTGGTTACTTTCTTCACCAAATGGGCCATTTATAGTGGGGAGGTATAAGGTAACCAGTCTTATCTCTAGTGTAATTTGAAGGTTGCTGATGGGACCTTGTCCCAGAATGTACCTGCTACATGGTTAACCTTGGTGACTAAAATTTTCATCATTTGAGTCCCTTCCTTTGGGTTAAGACATTTGGATGTATGTAGCACGTATAATACCTAGTAACAGTGACAGTCAGAGTCACGAAACCCAGGAAAGAAAGAAGAAAAATGTGAAGAGTGGGACAAGGCAGGAAGTACTGAGTGTGCTGTGTGCCAGGTGCTGTGCTAGGTGCTGTACTCTCATGGGCTTGTCTTCACTTTCTAGATCAGAAAAGCTCTAAAAAGTTAAGTACTATAAATTACTCTGTTGGCGGTAGAACCAAGGCTGGAGTGATTCCAAAGCCTGTGTTTTTCAGGGCAGATATAATATATGTGGGTTAGAAAGTTGGGGTGGAGGATGAGGTGGCGAGGGAGACCGAGAACAAATACCTGGAGAGAGGAGGTCAGGACCAGGTAGGAGCTGCAGTGGAGGGATGCATGGGAGTGGATGGTCCTGGGTGAAGGTCTGGGAAGGCGGGGTTGGTGAGCAAAAATAAACCGAAGTGGAAAGAAAAAAAGGTTGAGGTATCACTGGGGTGGGGGGGGGTGCGTATACTGTTGAATGATGGCAGCTTTTCCCTCAGGGATACTCTGTAGGGTTTATTTAGGGTCTGGGAGACCAGATAGTCTCTGTATTTAGGCAGGTGGCAGTTGGCCCCACAGGAAGCCTTTTAATCCCTTCCTTTGGGTTAAGACATTTGGATGTATGCAGGAAGAGAGGGTATTTATAGACTGGCCTGTACTCTACTGAAAGGCAACTCCCATTTCATTTAGGGAAGGCAGCATTGTTTGCCTTTGAGATGCCGCATTTATGGATCCCCATTTGGCCCAGCAGGAGGGGCTGGGTAATGCCCCGTTATATTATCCTGGTTCCCTGCTGCCTCAGAGTTGTGCACGGACACTTCGGCCGTTTACCTCTAAGTGACCTCTGGCTGCTCCCTTTCCTGCAAATGCTTCTTTTCAAAGATGAGTTGGAATCAGGACTGGGAAAGGTGGCCCTTTTGTCTCTGTGTTCAGGGTAGCTAGGAATTCCCTAGAATAATGATTCTAATTTGTTCCCTAGCTCCTTGTCACAAGGCTAGGATTGCTCTGTTGATAGCATGACCAAACCCTACATTCAGTCCAATTCAACATTAATTTATTGATTCATGCTAGTATGTATGGGGGTGGAATACAAAGATGACTGCGACAGGTCTCCAGCTCCAAATCTAGGGGGATAATGAGTTCTTCCTTATAGCAGAAAATGCTCATACACTTTCCGTCTTCTCTGACTGTTGTGAGGACTAATTGTAGCAATAATCAATTGAGACTGCTTTGAAAAGTAGAAAGCTCTAGATTCACGTAAAATTTTCTTAACATTACAAGGTAGACTCATAATAAAAGATAACGTGTATGGAGTGCGTTCTACATGTCAGGCACTCTTCTAAGGGCTTTATTTGTATTAGCTTATTTAATCTTCACACAGCAACTTTGAAGTAGGTTGCTTATACCCATTTTATGGTTGTGAGAATTAATGCCAAATTGGATTAAAAAAAACCTTTCTAGGTTGGCATGGCTGGTAAGTAGCAGAACCAGCCTCTGTTAAGACCTTGTGGAAATCCAGGAAGAGAGGGCATCCTACCCCAAGGGGAGGCAGCAGCCAGGACTTACCCTCAGAGACTAGAAAGGAGCAGGGAAAGGTCAGCCTGGTGCCCAAAAAAGCATTAGCATTTCTACACAACTTCATTAAATTACTGAAATCGGTTCTGAACTTGGAGCCCTGTTTCTTGTATAGTAATGCAATTGAAATAAATAATTTAAGCCAAGGAGGAAGGACAAAATTGGTGAGCTCACATATGTGGATGGGCACTTAACTGACAGACTAAAATACAGAGAGGCCAACCCTAAAGCAAGTACATCTTTACTCAATTTACAAATGAGTGCAAAGACCCAGGCAACGTGCTTTGTGTTGGGACTTTTAAAGAACAAACATTAAAAAAAAACAAACAAAAATGAATTCTTCCCCTCTCAGCTTTTTTCTTTCTTTTTTTTTTTTTTTTAAGATTTTATTTATTTATTTGACAGAGTGAGAACAGGAACACAAGCAGGGGGTGTGGGAGAGGGAGAAGCAGGCTTCCCACTGAGCAGGGAGCCCGATGCGGGGCTTGATCCCAGGACTCTGGGATCATGACCTGAGCCGAAGGTAGACGCTTAGCCCACTGAGCCACCCAGGCGCCCCTCTCAGCCTTTTTCTGTTGAAGTTTCTATTAGGAATATCTGAATTTGAACACTAATACGCAGTGTATCCATCTTTGGCCGTCATTTTCCAGAGAAATCAAGCTCATTTTTGAGGCACCTTCTGGCCAGGTTACCTCAGCTGTGGAAGATTGGGAACAAACATATATGCACATCGTGGAGAGGGCAATCTCTCCATTAGATGCAAGTCTGTAAAGAGCTCTGGGAGTTAATGTCTCTGAATTCCTGGTTCAGTCCACTCCACTCTTTCAACAGCTTTTTTAACATGCGGTGCCTGTCTCATTAGCAGTTCAGGGGAATTAGCCTTCAACATCTGATGACCTAGTTCCCAAATTTGCAGCAGCTTCAGAAGTTTCTAGAATGCCCCAAAGCAGTGTTTCTTAAAGTGTGCTTAGTTAGAATCACCTGACCCACCTTACACGTAGGGAATCAGTTCCTTTGTGGGTGGGGTCTGGCGAATGACATGTAAAGAACTTCCTTCTGCTCAGGTTCTGAAGTAGAGCTTCGAAGCCAAGTCCAAGTCCACCTCGAGAGGGTATAGAGCTGCAAGCGGCAGTGTGAACAGTCTTCACGGCTTCCTGTTTTCTTTTATAATGAATGGGAATTTTGCCTCCTCTTCCATAATATATCCAGGATCATTTTAATATTTAAAATGAATTACGTTAATCTAATATGGATTCAGTGTGAACCTCTACCGAGATTGTGTGCTTTGGGGTGAGACTGCTTAGTTTGTAAGCTTGGTGTTATGAATTGCTAACTATAATGACCTTGGGCAAGTTATTTAACTTCTCTGTGCCTTGTCTAAAAATGGAGATAGTTGTAATACCTACCTTTTAAGGTTGTTGTGAGGATTAAATAAAATATTGGATAGAAAATGCTTAGATCCATGCACAATGCAGTCAAGTGCCAGTTAATAATAATGATGCTATTATTACTGTTCTGAGCGTCCATGTCATTGGGAGTCTGACCACCCCAGTTATAGAAAGTATTCCTTCAGATTGACAAAACATCCCTCTCCTCCGTGACACAGCCAGGCCACAGGCTTATAAAAAGGCCTTTTGCCATCCATAAGAAGCCTAAACAGAGCACTGGGAAAATGCTTTGCCATAACAGATCTTCTCAGATCACACCCTAGTTTTATTTTAGTTGTTTGAGGTCCCTGTGTGAAGCATGACTGTGCTCAAGCTGTCAGAATCTGTCACGGGTGGGAGGGAAGTGTTTGTTTAGAAAATGTCAGAGAATCCACCAAGTTGCTTTTTTTTTTTTTTTTAAAGATTTTATTTATTTATTTGTCAGAGAGACAGAACACAAGCAGGGGGAGAGGCAGGCAGAGGGAGAAGCAGGCTCCCCGCTGAGCAAGGAGCCCGATGTGGGACTCAATCCCAGGACCCTGGGATCATGACCTGAGCCGAAGGCAGCCGCCCAACCAACTGAGCCACCCAGGCATCCCAAGTTGCTTTAACCAACAAGTGTTCTTCATTCAATCTGCACTTTTCCCCGCTTTGTTCTTGTTTAACAGGGAAGAGGGCTAGATTGCACTTTCCCTTTGTAAAGTACCCATCTCAAAATTCATTTTCCCTGTTAACTTGTTTTTTAAAAAACTTGGGAAATCTCAAGTTGTACTTATTTCTTGAAGAAAGTTTAGGAAGTGCAGGTACTAGAGTCATGGAGGGAGAAAATCACCTGCGATTTCCCTTCCACCTCTCACCCCTGTTCCCCTGTTACCGTGCTCCTTCTGTCTAGGATGGTCAGGGGTGGCAGAATGGCCGGCAGGGTCTTGGAGAGAAGGGCCACATTTCTGGGAGCCAAGGTGGCCCTCCTGTGGCTCAGCTTTACAGTGGGCAGCCCCACTTTGGGACGAGCACTTGGCCACGCCCTTGTCCCCAAGTGTCCTCTCCCTTTCAGAGCAGTTATGTGGAAGTCCAGCTGCTTGTTTCCACTCTGCTGTGTGTTCAGGCATTTGTGGCCTGGTTTATGTTTCTTCTGCTCTCCTGATTTTGTGCTCATTTTTCACATAGACAGGCGCTCAGGGTTCTTGGGCCTCTTTTCTCTGTAGGAACTGGTACTGGCTCTCAGGGCGGATGCTTCTCTGTCTCATCCCTGTCTCTCACTAAATACAGCTAGGGAGGTTCTGCCTAGGAGGAGAACTCATTGTGTAAGGAGAACACTGCCTCAGGGCTTTTTAAACATAATGCTTCCTCCCCCTTTCTCTTCTTCCCAGAATAAGAGCTGCCAGTAAAATTTTAGTGCAGGACCATTGAGATATATTTATCACCATTGTGATGGACAAAGGAATTGTCAACTCTTCTCCTTATCGATCCCCTTCACCTCCTTGCAAATAGGAATTACAGGAAATCACAACTAGCTTAAAAGACCGTGGGCAGATGGGAAGATGGAATGTGTAACCCCCATTCCCAGAAATAGGAGAATGGCTGAGCTGATTGACCTTAGCATTTGGCGGTCAGGAGGAGGGTGAAAGCCTGGCTTGAAATAATGTCACCATCTGGGAATTGAAACCCAGGTCTTCCTGCTCTCTGACTTCTTTGTCATAATGATTCCCCTCTCTGATCCCCTCCTTTCTAGTTGGTAACCAGCCCCTGCCAATTCTTACTTCTGTAGGTTTTTGTCGCCACTATCCTGACCAGACCTGATCATCATCCTGTCTAACCTCTTAGGCTGCTTTGGTCTCTCTTGCCAGGTTCATCTCCCAAGAACATTGTTCTTATCTCGTGAGATTAGGTAAGAGAATGAAGCCCTGCGTGTGTGGGAGGTGGTATTAACCATCCCTTTCCATGGTGGCAGTGCCCTTTGAGGGCAAGGAGTAAGTATTCTGGTGCCCCTTACATAGTAGGCTTTTAATAAATACTTGTTCGGTTGGCTTAGGTTGTGTTTCTTGCTCAAGAACGTTCATTGGCTCCTACTGCCTACTCATCAAGGCAGAATTTCTCTGTTTTTCATGGCTGTACAAACTGGCTTTACTATAAGTATCCAGTTGAATACTTAATACTTTGTGGAATAACTGGAGTCTGCAAGGGATAGATATAGGGAAGCCCTAAGAATTGTCCCATGCCCTGGAGAATCTCAAATGGGATTTTTTTCTTTCTGTTTTTCTCTGATTCTTGGCCTCTTTCCCTCTCTTTTTCCCACCTTCTCCTTCTCCACCCCCCAATTTATATCTTGCTTACTTCAGCCTTCCAGCCTGAGAAATTCCTTCTTTCTCCATACTTATTCAGCTCTCAGATCTCCCTCCCTCCCTCCCTTCAGGTCAGATATCCCTCCCTCCCTCTCTCCCTTCCTCCATCCCTCCCTTTCTCCCTTCCTTCCTTTCTCTTTTTTTAAGATTTATGTATTTTTAGAGAGTGTGCACCTGCGCAGGAGAGGCAAAAGGAGAGAAACAGACTCCCTGCTGAGTGCGGAGCCCCATGTGGGGCTCGGGGCTCCATGTCATGATCCTGAGCTCTTGACCTGTGCCGAAGTCTAAGAGTTGGACACTTAACTGACTGAGCCACCCAGGAGCCCCTCCCTTCCTTCCTTCCTCTTAAGGTCCTCTTTGACTGTCTTGGTTCAGACCCTTCCTGGTTTTTGTTTTCATTATTTTGTCCTTTACTTACAAGTAGCTACTGCTTGTTCTTTCTTATTTTCTAATTATTCATACCTCACGATTTAGCATTTTATTGCACCCACATGGAATACTGAAATAGATACTCCTGCCTTATTGTGTGCCTTGATTGTTTGCTGTCTGGGTTTGCAGCCTCCCCAGCTACCCTGAAGGTGGGGTGGGACCTGTGTCTTCTGTGCATTTTGTAAGCTATAGATAAAGGACTGACGGGAAATGATGCTGCATGGGGTAGACAGAGGTGACCCATTAGAGGTGAAAGGTGATCTGACAATGCTTTGAGAGTGTAGTTCCTAGCAGAATTCTGAAGGGTCTGGAGCAGAATAGGGACTGGAGGCCCAAAGACCATCCAGGAGAAGTTCTAGGGCTCTGGAAACCAAGACCTGGAAGGGTCAGGCTTGTCACCCAAGAGTTTGTCTCATTCTGAGATTCCTACATTCTCATTTCCATGGTTCACATGGAAAATGTGCTCATACTAGAAGGTTACCAGGGTTCTTGGGGAATTGTGAGGCCAGATGCCTGTGTGGTGAATCTTCCCAAAAGGAGGATGAAAGGTGCCTGGTCAATAGGGAAGCTTATAGCTTAAAAAAATAGACAATTAGGGGCAACAGTGAGCAGACCTGTTGGACTCAGGATTTGATTTATTTGTGTTAATGGCATTTGTATTGATTGAGAAATTTGGGGGTATGAATGTATTCTGCAAATACAAGCATTCTCTTTTTTTACTTTGTCACTGATGGGGCTTATAGCTTATGTTGCATTTTCCCTTCTAACAATAGAATCTTACATGAAATTAAAAGCAGTGTCTTCCTTTTCTGACTTCGGTAGAATTTTAAGCATCGTGCCTACCCTCTCCTCAATCCCCTTTTATTTCTCAGACCCACCTAGGACTGTGTAACAGGTTAGTTACTAATATGGCTGTGGGCTGGGACCAGTTTTAGCCAGCTGAATTCCCTGCAATCCAGTTTAAGTCTGTGGGGCACTTCTAAACTTACTGGAATTTGAGGTAGGAAGTGTGGTTGCAAAGGCAAAGCCATTTAATTGTAGCTTATATGAAAATAAAACCAGCTTGAATTTTCTTCTCACAAACTTTCTGTGAAACACCTCTTTAGATCTTTTATTTTTGGCAAATGGGTTTCGAGGTGGCAGCCTCATTACTGTTGGATGGAGGGGTATAATAAGCCAGTGGGTGATTTCCCAGAATTCTGAGCCTTTGAAAAATGCTATTCTTTTTGGAAAGTAATAAGTGCAGAAGCCAGGCTGCCTGTTTCCGATTTATTCCTTCTTCTTATCCTGTGCTCAGCTAGTAAATACTGTGGTCTCAGTCTGTCTAAAAACAATGGCTTATATTTGCTTAAATTTCTATAGCAGTTTAGAAATGAAATTTAGCCCTTTGATGATGATAATGGTGATGATGGTGATGATAATGATAGGCACTAAGTAGCAGATACATTGAGTTGTGAGCTAGTTCTTTCCAAGTCTCCTGGGAAGAAAATCACTAACTCACTATATGTGAAGGTCATGGTGTTGAGTAGAGGAAGAAACAGCCTTGAGTATAGAGAAATCATCTGCCCAAAGGTTATACTTGAGAGAAGTACTTTGAATGAAGTGTGTTTTCTGTTTGGATTGGGTGTGTTGTTCTTTTGAGAATGCTTTTTACAATGGTATAATGGTTCCTCTGAAACTCATAGCAGGATTCTTTTTCTACCCTCTCCTGTATTTACAGCTGCTTTTTCCCTAGGGGAGCATTCATCTGTTTTAAAAAGCAGAGAGAGAAAACAAGAAGTTCTGTCAGTGATGTTTGGAAATGAACTGCATTTGTCTTTCAGGAAGGCAAGTTCTTAAGGTTTGCTGTTTGGATGAAAGAAAAGGAAGTCTGGCTATAGTGTTATCCCCCAGCGCGCGAGTGCGCGTGCACACACACACACACACCCTCTCCACCCAGAGGTTCACACACACACACACACACACACACACACCCTCTCCACCCAGAGGTTCACACACACACACACACACAACACACCCTATCCACCCAGAGGTTCACACACACACCCTCTCCACCCAGAGGTTCCTTGTGGCAGATATGAAGGAATTTAGGACGCAAGGTACCCATTATGGTCCCTTTGTTGTATTAGACCAAACATTGCTTTTCAGCCCCTGAGTAAGTCTGGCACTGGCACTCGAGGCCAGGATTGTACTTGGATATGAGGTCAGAGGTGGTATCCAAGGGCATTTGGGACAGGAAAGAATTCTGATCTTGAGGATGTTTTCATCATACTGATGCTTTAAGGCCTTGGAGCAGAGGTTTGCCAGGCATCTAAATGAGGTTAGTAAATGGGCTTAACTCTAGTGCCCCTTAGCCTCTTTCCACAGTTTCCACCAGCTAGCTGGTTGTTTGGCATGCATCTTTGTTTTGTTATGAGAAGAGGAGGAATTCTGCTTTGCAGTTGAGTAACTGTGCCTTCTATTCAGATTCTATAGCGGGTTACACTCGCAAAGCTAATGAGTACTTCCAGGGTGCACACATGGATCCAGAGTGGGTGGGTGGCAGGCTGGAGGCTGAGGGACCTTCATAGAGCAAGTGCTGTTGAAGGCAGATATGACACTAAGGGCAGCTGTGCCCTGAAGTTCCAGTGGCTTGGCCCCCTGGCTGCTGGCCCATCCCCCAAGGCGAGGCCAACTGAGGCCTTCAGCTTCTCTAAAATGACTGCTTCCCACAGCTCATTTAGTATGATCAGCCAGATGAGGGGTGGGCTTCCTGGGGAAAGGGTAGGAGAGTCTTAATTAAGCTTGCCTGGTTTGGCAGTCACTCAGACTCATCTCCTGTTTCTGTGTTGACTGATAGTCCCCTCCAGTTTTCTGAACAGCCCTCCTTCATTTCCAAGGGGGGGCCCATTTTTGCTAAACCTTCCCTCAAAAACAAACCAACAAACACTCCACAAAAACTACAACCTACCTTGATTATTGCTGTGTGTGCCTTCTGCCTCTTTTCCAGCGGAGGCAGGTAGCCACTCTTGCTTTTTCATGAGTTGCTCCTGCCATGCTGGAGTTCCTGGAGGCTGATGCTGTGGAACTTCCTCATCCGGCAGAGGGCTGGACATGAGCCGAGCCTTGGGTGCTCCGAATGGACAGAGCACAGTGGAGAACAGTGCTGGGGCTGGCACTAGGTCTGATGGAGCTCAGTGGTTGGATTCTGATGGGGGGATATTTGAGGGAACTCTGCTTAAGTGAAGAGGTAGGAGAACTGAGTTCTGGTTCAGCCACCAGCAAGCCATGTCCCTGGGCAAGTCATGGCCCCTTTCTGGACCTTAGTTCCCCTCCTAAAATGGATAGATTGGACTTTACAAGATGACCCCAAGACCCCAGGTTCCTTTAGACAGTAATGTGTTAGGATCCCCACACAGACCCATGAGTCTGCTCCTGGTCAGGGTGACCAGAGGCCAAAAAGGCAGAAAAACTTGCACTTCCCAGTTCTCTTTTGCCTCCAGGCTTTTGCACATGCTGTTCCTCTCCCTGGAGTGCCCCTTCTTACAGTCAGTGTCAGTTTAGACCACTCTTTGCCCCTGTACTGGTGGGGTGCCCCTGCTCTGTGCTTCCATATCACTCGGTGCTCAGCACTTACCGCACTGTGTTAATGTCTGTTTCCTTGTGCTTCCTGAGGACAGAGACCCTGTGCTGTCACCACTGCACTCCCAGTTGGCCGGTGTGGTGCCTGGAATGTGGTCTGTGCACGCAAATGCTGAATGATTAAATGACCCCTCCTGGGCCAACACACCCAGTGCTCTCAGGGAGCTGTTCTGGCTTTTCCCCACCTTACCAAGCCCTCTTTCTGATGAGCTGTGTGTGGGTGCAGGAGAACCTTGGATAATGCTGAGAGTTGTTTTCTAGGTTCATCTCAGTGTGGCAAAGCATTAAGTGATGTTGCCACCCTGCCCTGGGGGTGCTCTTTCTCGGTGTTGCTTTGACCAGGGATGGATCTGGACTTTGTCCTGCTCTTCCCCATCTGCAGCCCTGAGGGTGGGGCAGGCAGGCACGTGCAGATTGCTGTTGCTGCCAGCTGCCTGGGGCTGGACCATCTGCTGCTGGTGACAGTGGGTAGGGTGAGGGGTGAGCAGCAACCTAATCTCCTTCACTGCGCGGACTACTCAGCAGAGTCCAGCCCCCTTTCTCCCCACATTTTGTCTTCTGTTCCAGTGCTCTGTTATGCTACTCTTCATTGAGGTCTTGTCTTTGTTCCAGCTGCTGCTCCCCACCACTGTGCTAGGAGAACCCTTGCTGCGTTTTTGTTTACTCTGTGTGTGTGCCTTGCCCTTTAGCCCGAGCCCCCAAGAATCTTTATGTAATGTAAGACAGCCGCAGCAAAAAGAAAAAAGCAAAAACAGCAAAAAACAAACTTTAGAAATGAAACCTTGGACCCCTGTTGGTCTCTGTTCAGATGTAAATGATGAGACTCTTCCCATCAGAGTTTGTACCTTTGGGTTCACCCCCCCATTTTCTGTCCCTCCTCCCAGGGAATCTTTGAACAGCGGGGGTGGGCTGAGTCACTTAAAAAAGCTCTAATTTTGCTTGTGTTTTAAGTCTTGCCTCTTTCTGGCCTTGTGTGGACGTAGGAAAGAGGCAAGGGGAAAGAAAGTAAGTAACCTGTCTCTGTCACTCTTGATGACTCTGGGTTTGGAGGTTTTGAGCTGGGGGTGGGTGTGTGTGTACGTACGTACGTCCACATGTGCACAAGCTGCACCAGGAGGTGGGATTAGGGGGAATGTAGACAGAGTCTTAAAGTCATCTTTACCAAGTGAAGAGGTGACAGTGCAGAGAACAGAAGGCAGCATACCCTAAGCTAGGACTTCTCGAACTTGAACAAGCATAGGAATCACCTGCGGAATTTTATTACAGTGCAGATTGTGAATCAGGAGATCAGGGATGGAGGCTGAGATTCCAGCAAGTTTGTAATAAGCTTCCAGCTGATTGCCCGTGCTGCTGTTCAATGACCCATAGTTGGAATAGTAAGTCTACCTCCTACCCCTCCTCCTCCTCTTAACACCGATTAAAAAGATTGACCTGCAGAGGGCAGGAGGGAGGCTAGTAAAGGACTTTTCATAGTTTAAACCTGAGGGCCTGGGCTGGCCTTTCAGCCACTGTTTAGAGCCCTTTCCCATGGCTCTTGCTCGTGCCTGAGTTCCTGGCTTCTCTGGAGCTCCCCTTGGCCCAGTTTGGTTCCCACAGTATAAGAACCTCTGTCCTTCAGATGGTGGGTGTGCATACTCACAGTTAAGACTGGATCTTTCCCCTTTCTCTTTGGCTTATTGTAAATAGATAAGGCCAAACCTAGCATTTCAAATAGAACTTTTAGAACTGGAGGAACTCTTTTTTTTTTTTTTAAAGATTTTATTTATTTATTTGAGACAGAGAGAATGAGAGACAGAGAGCACGAGAGGGAGGAGGGTCAGAGGGAGAAGCAGACTCCCTGCCGAGGGAGCCCGATGCGGGACTCGATCCCAGGACTCCAGGATCATGACCTGAGCCGAAGGCAGTCGCTTAACCAACTGAGCCACCCAGGCGCCCCGAACTGGAGGAACTCTTAAATTATCTTTTCCAATCCCTCTGTTTTACTGAGGAGGAAACGGGCCCAGAAAAGTTTTGTGACATGTTCAGAATTAGCTAGTGGCAGAGCTGTAGTTAAAAGCCAGGTGTCTGAACTCCCAAGCTCCTCTGAGGGACTCTGAGCCCGAGTTAGGGACTATGGGAGGATCAAAGTGTTGTTCTGGGGACAGGTGTTAGGACAAGAGGCTTTCTAGCGATGTGAGGGAATTTTACACTATATGCACAACTAAGGTAGAACTGCGGGCATCTGTTACAACTCAGCATTCATTCACTTTTGCCAGGGTTTTCACCTGCAGCACTGTTGACATTTGGGGCCAAATAATTCTTTGTTACGAATTCTTTGTTTTCTTGAATTCTTTGTGAAACATCATAGGATGTCTAGTGGCCTCCCTGGCCTTTACCCACTAGCTGTCAGTAGCATCGCCTCCCCCGAAGTTAGAACAATCAAAAATACCTCTAGATGTTGTCAGATACCATGGGAGGGGGCTAAAATTGCCCCCAGTTGAGAACCTCTAGTTCAGGCAACAAGTATTTTTGGAAGGAGGGTCCCTCTTGGGCTACACTGGGGTTTTTATGGTGTTTGTTTGTTTGTTTGTTTTAACTGTATGTTGGTCTCAGGGTTACAAAGGGCATTTACACTTTAGTTTACAGTTTAGTGGGGAGACCAGACCAGCCAATGCATGGGACAGATAAATTGCCATCTTAATGGTCCTTCCAGGATGCAGAGCTGCAGGCTGGACTCTAAAGAATGTGGTGCCAGCCCAGGGTACTTAATGAGGAGATTTTGCTGCCCTGGGCTGGATTGCATAGCTTAAGAATTGAGTAACTCTCATTCATATCTTTATTCTTACCTACTTCTGCTCAAGCAGCGCTCTTCCATTCTGAAAAAACATTTCATCTGAATCTGTAGAGGCCAATCAGGCACATTAACCAGCAGATATGTATACCTGAAGGCAGGGCGCCTACTCAGGCCTGATGCTGGTAAGGCTAACTCATTCCTTAATGAGATTTACTTTTTATTTCTAAACTTGATTTTCTTTTGCTATGGGGTGAATCCTCTGATAGACCTTTCTTGTCTCTTTACCATTGTGTTAAGCAATATTGATATAAGTCTACATAAGAACTACAGACTTTAATGTTCTGAATATGTAGGTATAAAACATGGTTAAGTGCCCCTCTGTGTGAACCTAAGAAAGGGTCTTTACCTCTTTTCATTCTTCATAGGATACTGTACTTAGAAATGTTTTTAAGGCCACTGAGCACTTCCTCCCTCCATCTTATGCTCAACACAGGCCTCCATGAAAAATGTTACTTCAGAGCACAAAAAGCATTAGTGATGGGAACTTCATAGTTCTTGTCAATTTTTCCTTAACCAGTGCCAGACTGTTGTTTTTCCCATTACTTTCAACATGATGCTCCATTGCCTCCTGGGTTGCATTGTTTCTAATAATAAACCTGCTATAATCCTTTGCTCTTTTGAAGGTAGTATGTCTCTCCTTACCCCTACCTGTTGCGGCTGCTTTTAACATTTTCTCTATCACTCGTTTTCAGCATTTTGACTATGGTGTGTCTTGTGTTTTCTTTTTGTCCTTCTTGGGGTTTGATGAGCTCTTGAATCTGTGGGTTTATAGTTTTCATCAAATTTGGAAGATTTTCTGCCATTATTTCTTGAAAAATGTTTTTGTGTCTACCTACCCCACCCCAACACACACATACACGTTATGTGTATATGTTATATATATATATGTATGTATGTTAGGCTGCCTGATAGTGTCCCACTGTTGACTGATGTTCTGTGTATATCATTTTGGATAGTTTTTGCTCTGTTTTCGAGTTCATGATTTTCTTCTTCTACAGTGTCTAATCTGTTAAGGCTATTCTATATATTTTTCCTTAAGATATTTGTATTTTTCCTTCTAGAAGTTCAATTTGGTCTTTATTATCTCTTCCATTTCTTTTGTCATCATGTTCATGCCTTCCTCTCTCTCTTGAACACATGGAGTATATTTATAATAGAGATTTTAACATCCTTGTCCACTAATTCTATCATTGGGTCAATTTTATGCCTATTTCTATTGTTTCATTATTCTAGTTATGGTCATAGTTTTCTGCCTCTTTGCATTCCTCTTAATTTTTTTTTTTATTTGAACCTAAATATAGTGAGTTTTGTTTTTCTGGGTGCTGGAACTTTTTGTATTCCTTTCAATACTTTTGGGCTTTGTTCTCAGAAGCAATTCAGTTACTTGGAATTTGTTCGATCCTTTCATTTCAAGGCTTGTTTTCTCGCTTTGTTAGGGTGGGTCCAGAACAGCCTTTAGTCTAGGGTTGGGATGGTCCCACTATTAAGGCCAAATCCTTCTGAAGATTGCATCTGATGCCCTGTGTATTAGGAGATTTTTCCACTTTGGCCAATGGAACATGAATATTTCTGGCTCTGTGTGAAATCTGGGGGTTTGCCACCTACTTCTTTCCGTTCATTCTTTCCCTAGCATTGCTAATTTCCTCACACATATGCACAGATGAGTACTCAGCCAAAGGCTCAAGGGGATCTCTCTACAGATCTCTGGGGCTTTTTCTCTTTGTGGCTTCTTTTCAGTTATTTTGCCCTGTAAATTCTAGCTATGTTCGTCTCCCCAAATTCCCAACTCTGTCTCTGACTCAGTGAGATTGTTGAATTCTTTCAGATTTCTCCTCTCTACTCTGAGTCCTGGAGGTAGGGCACTAGTAGGGTTCACTGCATTGCCTTCCCTTTACTCAAGGATCACTGCCATGTGCTGCCTATCGTTGAATGTCTGAAAACTATTATTTCATATGTTATATCTGGCTTTCTAGTTGTTTAAGGAGAGAGAATAAATCTAGTCCCTGTTATTCCATCATGACTGGAGGTAGAAGTCCCTCAGATTGTCACCTCAGACCAATTTTTAACCTTGGATGTCTTTTTCCTCCTGTGTTCACTTGTTGAAAAATGGATCCATTGAGACAGATTTTGAGAATTCAACCAGATTCGGGTCATGTCAATTTGCCACACATTTATTGGACACCTGTGTCCGAAAAAATAGCATGGTTCAGTACCATGCTATACATGGTACAATCTGTAATTTTACCTGTATTTTAATGCTGCACTTTCTTACCAGAAGGCTGGGTGTGTGCTTCCAGGTGTTATCCTGACATGAACATGCACGTATACACACACTTTGAGTCTCCTCCTTGTACCTCCTGACCACGTTCCCATTTAACCTGGGCAGCTAACTGAACTAATAGGCACAGTGGATGAACAAAGAGCAGGGGCCCAGCTGCCTGTGCATGAGTTAGGTCCAGATAGCCTTATGTGGGGAGGGGAGGAGCGTTAACTCACTTTGTGCAGTGGCCCTTCCACCTTACCTAGTCTGACTCTGTGCTGGATACTATAATAAACTCTTCAAAAATGTGTAAATCATGGATTCTGAAATTCTGCGAAACAGGTTATTGTTACCCCCATGGTATGTGTGACAAAACAGAGGCTCACAGCAGTTAAAACAGTACACCTGGGACCTGTAAGAAGTGAGAGGCAGAATCAGGATTTGAGGTTCCTTTTGTGTAACTTTAAAACCCACATTGAATGATCCTGTAAGTAACAGTTTCATTTCTCTCTTCTGGGATCCAGCTTACTTCCATGTTTTGTCTTCAGCATTTTGGCTATATATCAGCCATGTGTTTTCATTTTCTACCTCATATTGTAGTTATTTGTATATGTGTCTTATCTCCCCCAGTAGACTGTAATCTCTTGTAGGATATATGCTTTTCTCCATCCTTGTACCTTTCATAGAATCTAGAATATGTAGGTGCCCGATGTAGGTGTTGAATGAAGTCAGTAAGTTCCTTAACAAAGATATTTGTGAGGAATGGGTCCAGATGCCTTGTCTGGAGGGAAATACCAGATTCCCTCATTAATTTATGATGTTTCTTTCTCATCTGCTGTGTTTATCATAATCCCTCTTACCATCTTCCAGGGTGTAACCTGGACTTTATGAAGTTCTTTGTTTGGTACCTCTGCCTGAACTTTAACTAACTTCTAATAATGTCCATGGCACATCATGGACATCAAATGACTAATTTGAGGTAACTTTTAGAGTGTGTGTTTGGAGATTTAAGGGAGTATCTGTTGAGAATTAGATTCCTTTCTTCTCAGGTCCTGATTTAGAGCCCCACATCTGGAGAACCAAGTATGATGGAGCTAGAACTGGAGCTTGTAGGCCTTGGTGGAGGGTATAAGTGGAGGCAGAGGCGTGGGACTAATCAAAGGGGAAGGAACAATAGGCAAGTTCCTGTTTCTTGTTTTTGCTTGGGGCCTCATAGTCCAATCTTGACAGCTTACAGGAAGTTTGGGTAATTTGCGAGGGAGAGGACAGGAAGAGTCATGGTTTGGTTATAGATTCAGAGGCTTCTTGGAATTTACGCAAGATGGAGGAGAACACTTGGAACCAGAAGACAGTGTCTTGTTTGGCTTAAGTGCATACCTGATTGGGGCTGCTGCTATTAAGCTTCAGGAGATGGAGGTAAAGAACATGCTCCTAGAATCCTGAGCCTGAACCAGAACCTCAGAGGAAAATAGGTAGACATTTGAGTAGAAAGGAGGAAAATGGCAGGAAGTGGGACCATATTCATGGAGAATCTTAAGGCCTGAGAGACACGAGGAAAGGTCACTTCTGGCCCTGCTGCTAGGTTGACTGTTTCCACTCATGAATCTTACAGATGTAGCAATTTTGGGGTAGGGGTGATGGGATGGAGAGGCTTTTTTGTTGCTGTTGAACAGGAAGGAAGCAGGTAGCTCTTTTGATACTCCTCCCCAGCTTCTCCCTAGTTTGGCCAACCACAGCATGTGTGGGAGTGTCAGTTCAGAGCGACTCTCCAAGCTATCTGGGTAGTTCAGGAATCTTAACTAAAATCCTTGGGTTAACTGAGTAGGCACAGCTTGTAAGATACGATTTCCTTCTAGCCACCCTTCAGTCTTTCTTCTCCCTTCTTTTCCAACCCCCTGCCCCCAATAGTTTTGCCTTTATTGTGTCTACTTTCTCACTTTGAGTTCATGTTAAGATCAATATGATCTACCCTCACCACTCAAATGAAACTGCTCTTGATGATGTCATTAATGGTCTCGTGACCAGAGCAGTCTTCATCTTACTGGACCTTCACTCCCAACTCCCCCTACATCCTCCTTCACTGTCTCTGTCCCTCCCTTAACATTTATAATGCACAGGGCCTGGTTTCCTTGTACTTTTTGGAGTGTCTTTCATGGGCTCTCCTTCCTGGACATGCTCCTTTAAAAAGTTATTGCTCTTCCCAGGATTCTGTCCGTGACTTTCTTCTCTTCTCACTCTAACTCTCTTAGGTGAGTCCATCTGTTCTGCATGATTTCAGCCATTACTTATAGGCTGCTAACTCCAAGCTCAAAGTGCTCTGCAGAATTTCATACTCATTTCTTATGCAGGGGCCATGCTAATCTTCTCTGGATTGTTCCAGTTTTAATATATGTGCTGCCAAAGCGAGCACCGTACTCATTTCTAATTTGCCTGCTAGACCTTTCTACCTGAATATCCTTGAAGTAACTACAATTCAACATGTCCAAGAATAACCTGAACTCAGTTTATTACATTCTTCACTAAAATCTGCTTGTCCACCTGTGTTCTTTCTCTCCTTTGGTAGCTTTCACCATTTACCCTGTCACTTAGGCCAGAAACCTCGGCGCCACCCTCTATTGTTTTCACTCATCCCATCCTATTAGTTTTTGGCATCTTCTACAGCATTTGGCACATCATGGACATCAAATGAATAAATAAGAGGAAAAGTTTATTAATTTCATCTGAATTTAATTATGGTTTAGCTAGCACTTTGGTTTTGATAAAGTTGAATACTTAGGGTTTCACTGTGACTTTTGGGAAGGGCATTTGCTTTTGGCCACATTCATACTATATTAAAGGGGGGCCAGTTTTTTATTTAAAACAGGAACACTTGGTAGAGGGATTAGTCATTATTAGAAATGAATGGATTAGGGGCACCTGGGTGGCTCAGTTGGTTGGGCATCTGCCTTTGGCACAGGTCATGATCCCAGGGTCCTGGGATCGAGTCCTGCGTAGGGCTCCTTGCTCAGAGGGGAGCCTGCTTTTCCCTCTGCGTGCTGTTCCCCCTGCTTGTGCTCGCACTCTGTCAAATAAATAAATAAAATCTTAAAAAAAAAAAGGAAATGAATGGATTGGATTGGCCACTGTGCTATCTTTTAGGGCTGCTCTAAGGAGCTGCTGACAGTTAAAAAAGAGGTGGGTGAAGTCAGAATGTTCTGGCCCAGAGGGCCTTGTCCTTGGTGTTCATGGGAGTAGAAGCAGTGTGTCATGGGTGAACTTGCCACATGCTGTGGGTTTAATGCAGGAATAGGGAAGACATTTCCATTGGGGAGGGTAATATGCCCCTTTTTATTCACTGATGGATTTCCTAATCGTATCCTAGTGTTTGTGACATAAATGCTGAGGAGGTGTTTGTAACTGTCATGTTTTGCCAAGTTTATTTTCCTTCCTTTCTGTCTAGCCCCTTAAAAAAAAAAGGAGATGGTGACTTAAAATCATAGGATTTTGGAGCCAGAGAAGCTCTAAAGGGAGTGGTCATCTAGCTCAACCCTTACATATTCAGAAAATAATGATAATAATAATGATAGGTGGTAGTAATTCGAATACCTACCATGTTCGATGACTCATTAAATGCCAGGTGTTATGTTAAGTGCTTTGTATGTATTTCCCAGTATAATACTTACCCATGAGATAGCTATTATTAGTGCTATTTTATAGATAAGGAAACTGAGGTCCAGAACGATTGGATAACTGCATTGGAGTTAGGTATGCTGAAGCAGCTATTGTGCAGAAAGATGAATTATCTTGCTTGCTCAAGGTCAGGTTTTCCAGATAGAGGCAGAACATGAGTAGAATCCAGATCTCTTGACCCCAAACTCAGCATATGTTTTTATTTTGAGCTGAGAATTCATTTTTTGTGGTCATTTGTGTCTCATTTCTTGCTCAATCCCTTTTAATTTTAGTGAAATTGAATGAAGTAGAGGAAAGGGTGGTTTAGAGTTGGGGTTTGGGTGAGTTTTTTAAAGTTTATTTTTAAATAGGCAGCCTTCCCAGACTGACTGGGAATGTAGCAGAAGGCCTGAGAACCAGGAAGTGACACAGACCTGTTTATACCATGCCATTTGGGGGCCTTTGGGAAGCCTTCACAGAGATGGTAAAAAGTAAACGTAAGTGCATTAGCCAGTTCTCTTGGGTTTGCTATTTTTGACCTGGAGGAGGTGTTTCCTGCACAGCTATGAGTATTTTGGAAACCAAAACCTAGCACCTAAACATCTTGATTGAAGGTATATAGATAGATATTTATTTCTTGTTACCAGACACAGCATTCAGCGGGGTCTGGCAGACAAAATTACCACCTTTTTTTTTGGTCTCTTTCTCTCTGCCATCCTTTTGGTGAATTGCTTTTCTACATTTCTTTTTCTTTCTTTGTAATTAGCACTATACATGCAAATCTGTCCTGAGAGCTCACTAGGTATGTGCATGATTTTCAAGGTCCAGTTCAACCTTTCTCTTTCACCTCTCCCTAGTCCCACTCAGCAGTCTTTGTTCCTATCTCCTCTGCATTCTCATAGCACTTCAAACAAACAAACAAACAACCCTTTTATTGGACCCTCCTAACACGTTCATGGTGTTATATAAACATAGAATTCCTTGCACGTAGACTGTGAATTCCTTGAGAGTGAGGAATTCATGTGTGCGCCACACTTCATCTCTGTGATCACCCAAGCCTTGCACTGAAGACAGCCAGTAAATATTTGCTGAATTGCAGTATAGTCACAGCAAACACAGAGCCCTAAGAAGTCAGATTTAGCAAATCAGCTTCCCAGACTTTATTTGCCCAGTGGGTATTGAAGCCTGCTCCACTCAGCTCTGATGGGAACCCAGCAGAGGGGTGTGATGACACATAGATACATCTCTGGGGTCTAGGAGCCAATTATAGCCCCTTCTGCCAGGCACGAGTTTTGCTACCTGGCCCAAACTTCAGGATTTATGCCCCTTTCCTCTCCTGTTTTATGTCTGCTATGACTTTGCTTTCTTGTATTTCCTACACAAATTATGTCTTTTGGGTTTATCTCTTTTCCCCCTTCAGTGAACAAGTAAATGTCGAGCACTTTGGGGCGTAGAACGAGGCAGAGTTGGTGGTCTCTGCAGGAATTTACTACATGCAGTAAATGCAGCATACAACAGTTAAGTAACTATGAGCAGGCCCTAGGGAGGGATATGATTGTTGTCCCATTCATGGTCCAGGCAGTAATGCTTTGGGTTCAGAAGGGCCTTCCATGCTTGTGGGCTGAATTGATGAGTTTTCTCAGAAAAGATGCAACTAAACTTGACCTCGTATTTGGAAAACAGAAGATCAGGAAGCCCTTTGCAGTAGGAAAACAGGAGGAGAATAGATTTCGGCCCCTTGGATTTGATTTATCTGTGAAATGGGGGTAATGGCACCTATTTAATGAGGTAATGAGTGTGTGTGTGTGTGTATACACATATATGTAACAAACATGTAAGCTCTGTGCCTCATCCTTCCCTACAACATGTTCAGACTGGAAAACCTCCTAGGTCCCCCTGGACACAAGTATTGCCTTAGTATAGTCACATACATAATTATTTAATTTGGGGGGAGGGAATGCTAAGTTCCTTTAAAAATATATTTTTAGAACGTCATGGGGGAGAACCTTGGAGGTTCACTGACTGTGTTTTGAGCCTAGTTTCAGGGCATATGTTTCTAGCCCAGCTGAAACAGTGCCCTTCGGGAATCCGGTGGGTGCTCAATTATAGCCTTTTAGAGCAGGAAGGGGCCTTAGCCAACATTAATTTGAGTGCCCACTGTCCCATATGCCATCTTGCATCCTTCACGTTTATCTCATTTCCGCCTCACAACAACCTAATGAAGTGTGGGTATCCAGTTTATAGATGGGAACTGAAAATAATTTGCTCTGGACTACCTAACTAATACTGTCCAAGGAGAGCAGAGATTTTGGCCCAGTCTGCTAGAATCTTTCCACGATCCCAGCCTCCCTGAGAAGCCTTAGTTGAACTGTTTTCATTTTACTGATGAGGAAACAGAGGCATAGGGAGGTGGTGTGATTTGTCCTAGTTCAGCCCATCAGTCATTGGAGAAGCTGGGACTAGAGAAGAAGTGGTTTCCTGCCTTCAGCGTTGGAAATTTACAGCCTGAGCCAAGTTCCTGCTCACAGCCACTCTGCCTTCATTCTCCTTTTTTTCTGTCCTGTCTTGAGTCTGTGTTGTTTTGTTCTTCTGTCCTCTCTTGAGTCTTTTCTTTCTGGGCCCCTACAGCTCTGCAGTGATCTGTGTGCATGCGTGCGCGTGTGTGCGCACACACGGACAGAGGCTGGGGTTTTTTTGTTAGAAGTTTGTTATTTTTGGAAAGCACTTTAGGAACACTGTGTATGGATGGCCTATACAAATGTGCTGATGGATTGATTAAGCTCTAAATGGGAAAGTGGAGTTTCCTGAGTTTGCTGCAATGCAGAGGGAGATGGATGCTGAGATGAGTCTTGGGAGATGAAGGGGGAGAGGACTGCTCATGCAGAACAAAGAGGATGGATTTAACATTTCTTCCTTCCAGTTAGAACTTTTGTTGACTTATGTTTTCAGAAGAAATATTTCTGGGCCCCTCCTATTCCCTAGAAGACATTCCAGATTCTTTAGAACTGAAAGGGCATTTGGGGATCATCCAGGCCTACCCCCTGAGGACCAGGAAGAATAATTTACTTGCCTGAGGTCAGTCCACTGTTGGTTGGTGGAGCAGGGACTTAGAGCTGTCCTGTGCATTTAGGTCCATGCTGCAGTCATCCTGCTGTTAGGTTTTAGAAGAGATGTTGGAGACTGTTAAAGAGAGGCTTAGGGTTGGGGCTGGGGTAGTGTGTCTGCTGATCTGCTATCTGAAGCTGGAGGAGTATGGTAGGGGTAAAGTGTGACAACAGGAGGATGTGGGGAGCAATTCTGGGGAAACCAGACAAAGATACAAAGACTGTCAAAGCAATTTAAAAAAAACAACCTCTAACCCCTACCCTACTCTGGCTTAGGTGGCTTATGAGGAAAGCTGAGGGTTATTTTGGGATTTCTAGGAGGTGAATTTTAACAAGAGTTTGACTTTGTGTCTTTTGGGCTTTGGAGCTGGAGATAAAAAGGAAATGGATGAGGTAACATTCTGGCTGTTACCAGGGATCTCCAAGTCCAGTAGAAGACTTTTGTGCCTGTTGAAGCCCTCACATGCTGGTGGCACAAAAGAAAGGGGAAGATATAAAGGTTAACAAGATTGGAAGGAGTCACGGGGGAGAACAAAGGAAACTGAAGACCTCTAGAAGTAACTTCATTTTTTCATTTTGGAGGGAAGAGTGGGAGGTATTAAGATCTCATTGCCGTTTAGATAGCTTTTGCTGCTGTGGCCCAGCTGTTTCCGGGTGAGTAGGAGGGAAGTGGAGGAGACGTGGAAGGGAAGAAAGGGAGCAGTAAGGGAGGCCTTCCTGGCATGTTAGCCACTTCTCTTATCACACCCTCTGGGGGACTTTGGACTTCAGTGAGTTAGGACTTCTTATCTTTACACTCCATAAGGTAATTAACTGGTTAAATTCTGGTCACGTTTCACAAACTGCTGTCTTCCCCCTCACATAACAGCATTGGAGTTGGTGAAGATGGATAATCAGAGGAGCAGACTTTCTTGTTCTAGACTCTCCACTACCACCATCCCCTTTCTGGACTAGGTCTGAAGCAAGAAAAGGATTTATGTTGGTTTTACCCATCCAGTTCCCTCTCTTAACTAACGGAGAGATGGGTCATGGTTTAGGAAATAATCTGTCCTGAAAATTAAACATAGACTGAGGCTGATCTCATAGAACTGTAGAGAAACCCATTTTGCACCTGGGAGCCAAGTTTGACAGAGTCAGGACTCTTCTCTCCACAGAGGAGAGAGCTCAGTAGAGTGTAACAGGACCCTGCTACTCCCGCAGGACCGTGACATTCTCCACAGGGGTGGGCCCCGAGGCAACCAGGCACACGGGCTGAGGAGATCTGGGCCCTGAGCTGTCTCAGGGGCAGGGTGCCCTGGTTGTTTCATGGCTGGCCCACCTGCTGCTGCTGCTTCCCTAGGCTGTGAGCCATTTTTGAAGGTGACTCCCAGGATACCTTTAATCTTTTCAGGCTCTTTGGTTAACCTGGAAGCATCTCTGGCAACAGTAAGCAAGCAAACCATGTTGACTTTGGGCTCGTGTTACAGGTTACCCTTTACTCCAGAAGCCTGTCATGTTTTCATCATCATTTTTTATGGGCAGTTTCTCAGATAGCCCTTGGCTCCTAGGCCAAGACTGTAGATAGAAGGACCCGAGTCTTGCCAGTTTACAGAGTTGTCCTTTGTATTTTGTCCCTTTTGAGCCTCACTAGAGAGTAGGGAGATAGTTAAAGCAAGCAACAGCCCCATTTTATAGATAAGGTTATAGAGGCAGAGGTGAGGTAAGTGGCTTCCGCATAATCAGAGCCATGGATCCTCATAGAGGATTATTCTGAAAGGAAATGAGTGTTCATGATGTTCAGCAGAGCACAGTCATCTAGCTTTTAATGTTCTGAGTTCACAGAGGTGGGAGAGACCAGACGCTGACCTTGAGGGCTTGACATTCTAGCTCGTGGGGTCTCTTTTTACCACATACTATTGGGGCAGCAGCACCAGTCCCAAGAAAGAATATCAGAAGGATGAATGCAGATTTTCCACGACTCCTCCTGACCCCATATTTTAGAGGGGAAGAGGTGTGTTACGCAGAGAAGCTTGGATGTTGTGGTGAATTCTCTAGCTGAGAGAGACCTTTGAGCCTTTTTTTAGATGTGGAAATGGAAGCCAGGGAGCCTTCATGACCAGCCAGTTGTTTGGTAGCAGAGAGGGGACTGACTTGCAGCCCTGGTTCCTCTCGTCTTACCTCTAACTTTAAATGTTACATGCCTTGTGAGGGTGGATGATTGCCAGCTTTGAACATGAGGCTTAGTTCCAGGCTCCTCTTTAATCACAATTTTTTCCCAAAATTTTTTGTGGTAAAATACACGTAAAATGAAATTGGTCATCTTAACCAGTTTTAACAGTGCAGTTCAGTGACATTAAGTGCATTCACATTGTTGTACAACCATCACCACGATCCATCCATTTCCAGAACTCTTCATCTGGCAAAACCGAAACTCTGTTCTCATTAAGCATGAACCCCGTATTCCTTTCTCTCAGCCTCTAACAACCAGCATCTACTTTCTGTCTGGGGAAGAAAGGTACCAAAGGAATACTCAAGTGAAATGGATTCTTCTTCTCCTTCTCCTCCTCCTCCTCTGTCTTCTCCTTCTCTTCAAGTTTTTGTGTGTTTCTCTAGGGGTAATGAATATCTAGTTAATTTGTTCTGAAGTGTTTTTCTTTTCACTTGGTCTAAAGTCACAATTCAAGGACAGGTTTTATTTTATTTTTTTAATTCTGTGTTCAAAGCAGATCCCTTCTTAAAATGATGAGATGTATATAGTGACCCTTTCTCCACAGTAGCTGGGTTCTCCCATTCTGAGCAATACCCTGGGGTTGTAGGGCTTCCCTTATCTCTATTACTTCTGAAGCACTAACTCTTGGCCTAGCCTTGCATGTAAACACTCCATTGACTACCCTCTGTTCATCTTTTTTCTTTGCAGAGCTCCCATTGTCATTACCCCTATTTGTTCTGCACTTGATCAGTTCTTAGGCTTCATGGTGGAATTGGTCCTTTGGCCCAGGTAGCAGCTTAAGCAGTAAGGGAGGAGTCAGGTGTTTCTTTAAAACTAAACAGGAGGTCGTATGTATGCATTTTCTTCCTAATACTATATTGGCTCCTCCCCACAGTATTCATGAGTTTGGCAAGCATTTGTTCCCTGTCTTTTCTGTTAAGTAATTCACAGTCCCTGACTTTACATTGAGTCTGGTGAGGTGAGACAGATAAACAGAGAGATGTATTAACCTGTTAGAGGTATAGTCATGGCAGGGTGCTCAGGACACTTTGGGAGTTAGAAGGGGGTTAGTCCTACTGGAGGTGGGCCTGGTGTGAAGTGTCAGAAAAGAATTCCTCCAGGAGGTGACCCTTATGCTGAGCCCTGAAAGTGACTGTATTCCGGGCAGGAGGAGCAATCAGGTTTATTTGAATGTCAGTCAGTTTGTTGAGGGAGGAGACAGGCGGTCTGTAAGAAAACCTTGCTACCTTAATTTTATCTATTTGAATAGGTAATACATGCACAAGATACAAGGCTTAAGGAGATTAAAGGGGAATACATACAGTGAAAAATGAGTTCTTTTCCTGTTAATCACTCACTTCTCCTCCCTGAAGGCCATCTTTAGCTACTGATTTCTTGTGCATCCTTCCAGAGAGATTTTCCGGGCATACAGGTGTGTGTATGTGTATCCCCTTTAAAAATACATGTGTACTCACAAATGGTTTTCTTCACGTGCTAATTTTGGAAGTCGTTCCATATATGAGTACAGACTGACCTGCCTTGTTCTCTTCAAACCAGTGCACAGTATTCCATTACATGTGTGTATGACGACTTGTTTAACTTGTCTCACTTCAATCTTTGTCCAGTACAAAGGATGCAGTGAATATCTTACGTCTGTATCATTGCTCATGTGATTTTTGAGGACAGGTTCTCAAAGCAGAACTGATAGGTTAGAGAATGTGTGCATTTTGGGGACAGATGTTGTCAAATTGCCCTCGAAAGAGCTCCACATTAATTATAAAATACTAAATTTAAGATCTTTACCACTTGGTGCCCCCCTGCCCCGCCTCCAAAATCCTTGCCAGAGTGATCTTCCTAAATGAATTTGGTCTCGTAACTTCTTTGTTTATAATCCTGTAAGCTCTACATAGTTTTCACTGTAAAGTTTAAATTCCTTAGCTTAGCCCTTAACTCTGCTTCTGCCAAGAGCGCTGTGCTCCCATTGTTCTGTTCCACTTGTATTTGGTACCTTCTTTTTTTCCTTCTTTTTCACTAAACATACGCACTAGCAGTCAGCATCATCTCCTCTGGGTAGTCTTTCCTGATGACCTTCACTTGTGCACAGAACATCTAAGCACCACTCTGATCCAGCCTCATCCACTCACTGCAGAAATATTTGTTGTGCACGTGCTGTGATGTGGCACAACCAGGTGTTATTCTCAATGATCCACTGGTTGTTGCCTTGAGGGGATGATGACTATCTGGTAGAGCTACCTGCTGTGAATGAATCCAAACTGGCAGCACCAAAGGGCCTGTTCCTAACTGGGCATATTCTTTAACCTCTTCTGACCTTGGTTTTGGCATCTGTTGGAGGAGGTGAAGCCTGATGACCTCTAAGGTCTTATTAAGCTCAGGCCTTATTAATAATTACAACAGCAATAGCAGGCCGTGTTTACTGAGGACTTGCAAAGTGCCAGGCACTGCCAAGTGTTTTGTCTGATCCTGATCTTTACATCAAACCTATG
Source organism: Leptonychotes weddellii (assembly GCF_054177405.1). Taxonomy (NCBI): domain Eukaryota; kingdom Metazoa; phylum Chordata; class Mammalia; order Carnivora; family Phocidae; genus Leptonychotes; species Leptonychotes weddellii. Next base: position 28,184,080 of record NC_138377.1, on the reverse strand, counting down.
AAGATGTATGGTTATTGTTCCCATTTTACAGATGAGGAAGCTGAGGCTAAGAGAATTATTTGGTCACATGGTCATAATAGAGGAAACAGATTTGAATTTCGGCATTCTAACTCGACTGTTCTTAACCACATAAATGTATACACATTCCACATATTTACACACACACAGTTTTGTGTACTGTTTTGGGTCACTTACAGAATCTACCCCCAGACCTTTTCAGGAACCATCCCTTTTCTAGAGCTTTAAAGGCTCAAGTTGGAGCCTGGGTAAAAGCTGTGGACAGAAGACTGCTATAGTCACAGCTCTTTGGGGTAGTGAGTAAGGTTAGCTCTGTTCTTGAACCCCTGGCTCATGCTCATTGAAGACCTTCATAGCTGCTTTTCCTTCATACTGAGACAACTCATGTTGCTGTTTGCAGTCACTCTCTTTAGCAGGGGATGCAGGCCTGAGTCAAGGCTTCAGACACAGATGGAAGGCAGGGCTGGTTAATATCTCTGGCAGAATCGCAGGGGCACCCTTTATTAGCGTTCTCGATGGCAGGCTCCCTTATCTATTTACATAAAGCCTTATTTATGGAGAAGGAGGTGTGTGTATGGAATTTAAAAAGGGACTGTAATCTTATTTGGAATACCTGTTATAAACAAGGATCAATGAAATCAGATGAGTTAACTAAAATTTAATAGGCCTATATCAAAATGTATCTTCAACTTCTCTGAAGGCATGTAGAAAATAATCCCTAAAAGTCTTGACCCCTGATTTTTTTTTTTTTTTTTTTAAGACTCTGGTTCCTAGATCAGATGAGATTGGGCGTGTTCAGGGTGGGATGGCCGTGGACTCTGATTCCTAGTCGTCTGAAGTCATAGTCTGAACTAGAGGCGGGGGGCGGGGGCAGTTAACAATTACAGTCCGTCCTCCCCCTAGTCGGTGTCAGGTACCGTCAACAGGTGTGGCCTCTGGGGTCACAGGTGTGTCAGGTGAGCCTGGATTAATTGGTCCGTTTTTGAGGTTCGTGGCTGTGCAGTCAGCGTCGCATCCTCAGGGGCTCATCCTGCCTCTGGCAGTTGAGCAAGCCTAGCCATGGGCCCTTGGCTCCCGCTGCTGCATTCCTTCTCTAGGCGGTGTATTTCTCCCTTTAAGACACATGTTCCCTATTTTTTTTTTCCTTTCGGTTGGTTGAACTCGCTCTGAGTCCAAGTGGCCAAGGCAAAGCCTGACTCAGGGGTGTAGCTCTCTGTCAACAGCTGCCTCTCTCCTGCTCTCTGTTGGAGGCTTGGAGGTGGTGGGGCAGAGCCCGGGCAACTTCTGAAAGCTCTGTGGTGCCTGACAGATCTCCAGGTGAGCCTGCGCTTGTCTCCTTGCCCTGTCACAAGGATCTGGCTCCTGGATGTGGATGCTGATGGCAGCTTGCTGCAGGCCTCGGCATTTCCCCAGATACACGTTGAAAAGCCACTTACGTGCCTGTCCTTTCTTGGCAGCAGGAATTCATTTACTAGAATTCTTTCAACTTTGTATGTGATTATAGCTTCCTTACCAAAGTGCCTACTTGCAACAAACTTATGGCTGAAGTTTTCACTTATGTCTTTGTTTTTTTGTTGTCCTGTTTTTTTTTTTATAGGTAAATCTACCCGTGGCTGACTTTAGAATTCTTACTTCTGGCTTTTAAATTTTTTCTTTTTAAAATAACTTGGACAGATAAAAGATGTGCCATGGCAGGATAGCACCAAAGAGCACCGCAGCGTTGGCCGTGGCCTCCGCGGGACATGGAGTGTTCCTTCCACTGGTGATCCTTAGCACCCTCCTTGGAGACAGCCTTGCCTCAGGTGGGTTCGGGCCTGCCTCTGTTGGGGGGAGGGAAAAGACTCGTCCCATTGTTTCTCCCAAAGCCGGGATAGGGGACTCTCCTATCTAGCAGCCAGTTGCAGCGAGAGCAGAGAGGGGTGGTGGGCTTTTGTGCTGTGGAATAGCAGGGGCCCAGTCCTGGGGGTGTGGCAGTAAGGGGCCTCCTGAGCCAGCTGGAGGGAGGGGTGTGTATGAACATGCTGGGGATGACGTTATCGGCCCTCTCCCCACAGCTGGAGTCACCAGGTAGGATGGAGCTGTAGAGTTCAGAGCATGATAGGCAGCAAGGGTGCAGGTTTGGGAATCAGACTGCCCGTGTTCTGAGTCCAGTGCTCCTGTTGCTGGCTCTGGGACCTGAGCAAATCTCACTTCTGTAAGCCTTCGTTTCCTCAGCCCTAGAAGGGGATAATACTAGTACCTACCTGGGAGGGTGGTTCTGAAGATTGTCTAACACAATAGGTGCTTCATGATTGTTAGCTTTTTTTGTTTGTTCCTTGTCTTTTTATGTTTTCTCTCAGAATAAGTAGAGTTGAGGTATTGTAATTTTTTTTTCCCCATTTCTTATTCATACCTTTTATTTCTACTACATTATTTTTTTTATTTTTTTTTATTCTTATGTTAATCCCCATACATTACATCATTAGTTTTAGATGAAGTGTTCCATGATTCATTGTTTGTGCATAACACCCAGTGCTCCATGCAGAATGTGCCCTCCTCAATACCCACCACCAGGCTAACCCATCCTCCCACCCCCCCTCCCCTCTAGAACCCTGTTTGTTTTTCAGAGGTATTGTAATTTAGTGAAAGCAGGACCTGGTCACTGACACTCTAAACTTCGTGATCTTGGGCAAGCCACTTAGCCATTCCCGTGGCTCAGTTTCTCCATTTATCAAATGAAGGGGTTGACCTGGATACGTTTAAGGTCATATCCAGTTCCCTTCGTCTATATTTTCATGATTCTAAGGACTTTCTGATTGAAGCTGGTGAGCTGCAAGAGCCCTAGCAGGAGCTAGAAATGCAGCCGTGAGCCTTTTTGAGTTTGTATGATCCTTATTGCCTTCCACAGTGCTCTGAAGACCCTTCTAGGTTCTCTTCATGTGGTCCTCTAGACCTGGCGTTCTTTTAGGAAGGGGCATATTTGGGTGTGTACCGTAGGCCTCTGGCTGATGCTAGAGAACCTCTGTAGAGCCTCTGTATCTGTGAGCACCAATAGGGCTCTCAACTGATTATGATTTTTAAAAAAGATTTTATGTATGTATTTATTTGAGAGAGAGAGAGAGAGCATGCACACACACAAGTGGGGGCAGAGCAGAGGGACAGAGACAAGCAGACTCTGTGCTGAGTGGGGAGCCTGATATGGGACCCGATCCCACAACCCTGAGATCACGACCTGAGCTGAAATCAAGAGTCGGACTGAGCCACATGTACCCTTCAGCTATCATGATTGAACTCAACAGTAATGCGGCCCCTACCAGACTTCATTAGATACATAAGGTGGCAGTTTTCTTTGGACAGCGTTCCCTGGAGAGGGATCTTAGCTAGATTCTGGAAAGGGACTTGAAGGATGGGGGCAGTGTGGTATATTGCGGTGTATAGAGTCCCCATAGCTCAGTGCTCTCTCTCATTCTCTGTCAACTCCCACCACCCACTTACCCAACACATACAGATAATGGTGCAATGAACTGCTGGGAGAAATAGTTACGCACTTGTTTTTGCATTATAGCCTTCTCCACCACCCACGTACAGATTTCCTCTTCTACTGCCTCCTCTTCACCCTGTTCTGACACTTAAACCTTTCCCATAAAGCTTAAGACCTCTTTGGCTGTGAGGAGCTTCTAGCATAGGCAGGGAGGCCATTAATGATTGGGACCCCACAGTATGGGCATTGTGGCTATATGAAGTTCCAAAGGAAACGAAGGCCAGAACCTACCAATGTACAACCAGATGAAGCAGGGCTTACATTCACAGGGCTGGCAGCACAGCCAGAGGTGGTCTCCAGAAGTGGTAGTCACAGAGCCACAGGATGTAAAGACCCTGTCTTGTTCACCACTGTATCTCTAGAGCAGAAGTTGGCAAGCTGTGGTCCCTGGACCAAATCCTCCCTGTATGGCCCGTGAGCCAAGAATGGTTTTATATTTTTAATTGATCAGAAAAAAAATCAAAATATTTCATGATACAGAAAAATTGTAAGTTCACATTACAGTGTCCATAAATAAAGTTTTATTGGAACATAGCAATGTTCATTCATATATATTTTGTCTGTGGTTGTGTTTGTGTTAGAGTGGCAGTGTTGGGTAGTTGTGACATAGACTGTGTTGCCACCAAAGCCTAAAATAATTCATTTGGCCCTTTATACAAGAGGTTTGCCACCCTACCCCTAGCCCAGAACAAATGGTTCTCAATAAGGATGTGCATGAATGGAATGACTGTCAGAGCTAGGATTTTAGAGGTCATATACTTGCCTAGGGTCCTGGGGCCAGGACCAGAACCTGGCTTAGTGCCTGATACACTACCAAGACTGCCTTCTTCCCAGGCTCCACTAGGGAAGCTGTCCCATTGTGTGACCTGGCAATATTAGGGCAGAACATCTGCCTTTGGTTTCTGAAGTCTTTAGCCTCTTTAGCTTCATTGAGCCATTCCACCTACTGCCACCCTCCTTTTTTATGGGCTCCACCTCTGCCTCCTCCCATCTCCCACCCCATTTTCCAACTACCCACACCTTCCCAACTTTCCATCCAAGGTCTGAATTCAATTATCAGGGACTGATGGTTTCAGACTGGCTGGATAAAGGGATTATTATTCTCCAGTGTGGAAAAATGTATGTCTGTAGTGTGGGCTCAGAGCAGGATGGAAAAGTTGGCTCTGTAGTTTTTTTCCCTCCCCCATCTGTACAGAATCCTCCCTCCCCTGCCACCCTCACCCCCCCTCCCCCCCGCCAAGTCTTTTCTACTCCCCGTAAAACGTGTACTGGCGCAGAGCAGGATGCAGGCAGGGGAGGGGGTGGTCCCATTACTTAGATCCAGTGCACCACGTTGCTGCCAGTGTGTTTTCCCTCTCTGAAGTGGCTTCTCAGGGAAGGAGGCACCCACTCCTTGGCCTGAAACCTGAGCACACCTGTTTGGCTGTGCCTGCCATAAGCAGCTTGTGAGACAGGCTTGCCAAAAAACCAAGACTTTCAGATACTCTGAAGTCGAGGAAAGGCAGTTCAGTTCAGGAAAGGTCCCCTTTTCCTCTTGGTGCATATCTTACCTGCTCCTGTAGCTGCACCTGAACACCCACTCCAGAACATTTTAAAAGGAGGTGCTTGTAAAATACACAGCCTTTGTTACCCAGTGGGCTCTACTAGACCTTGAATGTGCTTGTGTGTTGTGCATGCACACTTGTGACTGGGAGAATCCCACTGGACATAGTTAAGTGGGCATCTTGTAGGGGGGCAATTCATCTGTATCGTCTCTGGTTATAAATACCACAGTCACCCTTAGTCTTGGTCATAATTGCTCAGGTGTAGAAGAAAATAATCATGTAGGAACAGGCACTAGAGAGTTCTGGTGCAGAGTTGTGCCATGATCGAGGTTTAGTTTTCCATCTTGGTTTCAAGAGGCAGTAGGTCCAGCTTCCCTCTTGGTCATTCTTTAAACAGAGATGGAGAAAATTATTGAAAGTTTTCCTTTTGGGACGTGGCAAAAAGAAGCATATCTTACCTTCACACCTGGTTCACACCATGCAGGCAGAAGATGAGAATTAAAAATAAAATCTATGTGCAGAGTACCCAGCGTGCCTCTCTTTTTGGGCTAGAGAGGAATTAGGGTCCCAACTATGTAGCAGCCACTCCCAGATCTCACAACTCCTTCCTTTTACCTGTGATTTAAAAAAAATATATTTATTTATTTGAGAAAGAGAGAGAGCATGAGGAGCAAGGAGGATCAGAGGGAGAGGGAGAAGCAGACTCCCTGCTGAGCAGGGAGCCCGGTGCGGGGCTCCATCCCAGACCCTGGGATCATGACCTGAGCTGAAGGCAGACTCCTAACTGACTGAACTACCTAGGCGCCTTTACCTATGATCTTAAGAAACTTGCTTTATTAAAAAAAAAAAGAAAGAAAAAAAGAAAACGAAAGAAAAGAAACATGCCTTATAACCTTAGGCAAATCACTTGACCTCTTTGTGTCTCCTTCAAAACGGAAACAAAATCCTTAAGGATGTGAGGTTGGTGTTGTGTAGACTAATAAAAATGATTGGAGGGCACTTGGCATATAAAATGTGTGGTGTAATTCCTATATAATGACAACAACAGAGTTGGTACATGACCCACTGTTGAGTCATGCTGGGCAGGAGATTTTTATGCAGATGACATCCTTTGCTGTCTTTAAAAAAATAAAACTAAAGATGCAAAGTCATTTTTTGTGTTGAGGGTAAGGAAGTGGGACCAGGTGTCTGACTTGACCAGTTGAGGAAGGTTTGGTTACTTCTGGAAACCCCTTCGCCTTCCAGAAAACTCATGTTTGCATAGTGTGATGGTCTCCACCCAGCCACTTGCTGACTCATGTAAAAAGCTTTTGATTTTCATTCTCTCCCTTTCCTGAGGATATTTACTGGAAAAAAAAAACTATTTTATTTGTTTCTGATTTTTTTTAAGATTTTATTTTGAGAGAGAGCACACACGAGCTAGGAGGAGGAGCAGAGGGAGAGGGAGAAGCACACTTCCTGCCGAGCAAGGAGCTGGATGTGGGGCTTGATCCCAGGACCCTGGGATCATGACCCGAGCCAGAGGCAGACGTTTAACCCACTGAGCCACCTAGGTGCCCCTGTTTCTGATTTTTTTCCCCCTTAAAGTGTTTCCATGACACTATAGGCCATGTTAAACATCACACAAGCACCTAAAGCAATTTTAAAATAGCAGGGAAAGCAGCCATTTACATTTCTATGCAGCAGAGTGAGAAAGCCTGGCAGTTAGTGTTCATCAAAGATGGAAAATGTTGAGAACAAGGTGCTCAGGGGTATGATGCGGCTTTGGCCCTTGAATTTGCTGTGGCTGGGAGATGTTGGCAGGTGGCCCTGGCTCACCTTGCCATCTCTGAAGGGACCTGGGGTCAGAGATAATGCACAGTGAGCTGAGAGGAGAGGACAGGCAGGAAGCTGATGCATATAGAGCATCATATATATGTCAGGCTCTCTGTGTATCATCCCATTTAAAGCTCTCAGAAAGGCTGTGCACTAGGTGGTCATGTAACCATTTTACAGATGAGAAACTGAGGCGGAGAGAGGTTACAAAACCTGCTCAGAGGCAGGCAGTTGTCGGTGGGGAAGCTTGCTGGGATTTGTGCCCAGTCTGTCTTAACTCTGCTGCCCATGGTCTGCTGAGAAATGAGTGGCAGGTTCTCTGAGACCCATTTCTGTGTCACCCTGTTGGAGCACTCAGGGCAACCTTCAGAGGATTCTTTTGACAGAGAAAGAAAGACACCATCTGTGTTTTCTCCCCTGGATAAAGGATGAAGGAGTCATCACTGGGTTACCGTGTTTGCCTCTGTGGTAGTTTCTGTTCTCATCTACAATGGCCCTTGGTTGTTTGGTTCCCAGTTTAGGAACAAGGTTTGCCAAGGCGGTTCTATTCTTGGAAAGGAACAATAGGGACCACAGCAAATTGTTTGCTAAATGAGGATGTAGTTCCCAAAACATCCGCAGAGCATCTTCCTGTCAGTTGTAAACACTGCTGATGAGGTGATGTAATCTCTCTGTGGTGTAATTACCTGTGACTATAAAAAGACTTGGGGATTGTGGGAGGAGGCTGGATGGGTCATTATAGGGCTTGCTGAACCATGGCATCACGAAAAGACATTGAGAAATTACCCTCCTCAGGCTAATTGTTGTACCATGTTTAGAACATTGCAAACACATGGTATCGGCCTTGCACTCTAAGTTTTGAGGAACAGAAACCAAGAGTCCACCAAACTGAACACCTGAGTGGGTCTCAATTTTGTTAAAGCCCTCAGTCAACACCGATTCCACCTTCTAAGCAAAGGTGCCCCACTACCCTGGCATAATTTGTGAGTGAGGATGTTATCCTTACCTGCCCAACTCCTTCTGCAAAAGGGGTCACAGGATGCTTTAAAAACAAAAACAAAAACAAAACAAAAACCCAGAGTCTGCTTTCAGAGTTCTTAATTATTCTAGTAGGTTTGCAGGTTTTCTTTTCCTCACCTCTTACCCTCTGGGAGATTCCATTCCTTTGTATCACTCAGGAGTGTGAGCCTGCGGAGGGTATGAGCAGCCCTCGCTCCCATTGTATATATAAAGCACTTAGTACATGGCCTGGCATACAAAGAAATAATTCCCAGGTTGAAAGATCAGATTGTAGCATCATTTGTTACAGCCTACACTTCTGATGCCACAGCTGCTTAGTTCAGACAGACTCAGGGTTGGAAGGTGCTCCTTGTTTCTTCCACATATCTTGGATTCTGTTTGATTCAATCCAATACATACTGAGTAGAGTTGGATACATACTGCATGAGTTATTCGTAATTCGTAAGTCCCTAACTCTCAAATAGTGCATGTTGACATCCTACCTATGAAGACAGGGAGGAAAGGGCAGCAGCGCCCCTTCTTGATGTTGTTGCTGGGGAGCGGGAGGGGGCCAGCTAGGTAATCTCACAGTAAGCCATTCCCTTCATAGAGGCTGTCTTGTCATTTCAGAGCCAGGGTTCCTCAAAGCTGCTGTTTGTTAGGAACTTTTGGAGTCATTTTGCAAATGCCAAGAGTCTGCTCTTTTATTTATTTGTTTGTCAGAGGTTGGGGGGGAAGCACAAACAGGGGGAGCAGAGGCAGAGGGAGAAGCAGCCTCCTCACTGAGCTCCTGGGACTCGAACCCAGGACCTTGAGATCATGACCTGAGCCGAAGGCAGACGCTTAACCGACTGAGCCACCCAGGTGTCCCAGGTCTGCTCTTTTAAAGACATTTTTCGTTTCATTAGCACCATGATGTGGTTGATTGAAGGATTAGATTTTAAAAGATTCCTAAACACATCTGGGAGAATACGTCTGAAGTAAAAAATAAGAACTCTCTTGTCTTCTCTCCATTTGGTAGTCCTTTGGTAGCCTTCTACTTTTCTTAGCTCTATTTGATAGCGTTTCTTCTTTGAAGAGCCTTTTTCTACCTAGATTCATTTGCTTCCCCTGAGATGGAGATTTTCCCCATGTTTAGCTTCTGTGACTTGTTAACTCTGCCACTAACCAAATCTTACAGTACAATTGTTTAATCATTCAGAATTCTGGAAAGTAGTGCAGGGAAGATAAACAGGTTCTCTTCAAGGTTTCTTCTTTGCAAAGCTTTCTTTTTTTTTTAAGTTCACAAAAATATTTTAGGCATTTCAACCTGAGAGGGGAAATGTGTTTCAGGAAGTTATGACCAAGTACAAACAGGGTTATAAAATAATTCTGCTGTAGCCTTTGTTATTCTGAGTAACCAGCAACACTTTATAAAATATGAAAGGGCCTGGGGCGCCTGGGTGGCTCAGATGGTTGGGCGTCTGCCTTCGGCTCAGGTCATGATCCCAGGGTCCTGGGATCAAGCCCCGCATCGGGCTCCCTGCTCTGTGGGAAGCCTGCTTCTCCCTCTCCCTTTCCCTCTCCCACTCTCCCTGCTTGTGTTCCCTCTCTTGCTGCGTTCTCTGTCAAATAAAGAAAATCTTTTTAAAAAAAAATATGAAAGCGCCTGACAATCAGTTCTTCACATGTAGTAGACACATGTCTCCTTGGGAGAGGGCAGGACCTGTGTGTCTATTGTCACTGGCTCAAGTTCTGACAGTTGGGCCTTGTTGACTCTGGCTATGGTGGGAGGCACAGGAGAATGTTGTTGGGTTCATCACCCACCCCATGAGGACTGAGTGGGCGTGAGGAGCAGCCCAGCAATGTTTACTGAGCACTGGTCATGACACAGTGAGGTGTGGCAGCAGATGGGAGAGAGGCCTTGGTTATTTCTGCTTCCCAGTTGATCTTACTACTTTGGAGGCCAGATTGCAAAGGACCCAGTTGTGTCTTGAGCCAGTGCAGCCCCACTAAACCTCCTGATGACCATGCATGGTTGCTCAGAATTGCTGATTATGTAGTTAGCTGGTGACTTCAGTGGGCCATGTGGCTGTCTGCTTCATACCCCTCCCTCCACAGTAGACCCCTTCAGTCCCTGATCTCTGAGGTCCTATACAAGTCTCTCCATCTCAGTGCTTGGCATGTGTTTGCACATAAGCTCCTTGAAGACAAGGACAAAGTTGCTCCTTTGCTATAATCAGGCCAGTGATCATCCCAAGTGGACCCAACAAGCACATCCTGGGAAAGGTACTCTATGGGGTGAGGGGTCCCTTCCAGCAGGATTGTGCAGAATCATGGCTTGTCCTGCAGGTGGGGACAAGGTAGTCAAGTGCACAGCCCTGTGAGATGCAGCACTTTGTGGGCCTCTGCACTGATTTATGGTTCCCCATAAGATTCCATCCCCTGCTTTCTGGGGAGAACTGAAGAACCATGTGAAAGTATCTTTATGCCTTAGAGGATGCAGGTGCTGAGGCTCTTCTGAGGAGAGAGGAGTGGGACTGGGAAGGCTGCCTAGAAGAGTTCATTGCAGTATACTAACTTTCAGCCTGGGTAAAGAACTTTGAACCCAGTGTGGGTGTGGATCCCCTTAGATGATGGGAGGGAGGAAAGATCACGAGGAGCAATGCATGCTGGCTCTGAAACATATCCTGACACTGGGGAGGGGCTGGAGAGGGAAAGCTTGAATGGGTTTGGCTCCCCTTTTTCCACCTATAATTCCCTCTACTCATCCCTCAAGTCAAGGCTAAGGGGACTCCTTTTTCCCCTTTCCCTGAACATTAGCACCTTCAAAGCCTATTCTCACTGTTCTTCCAGTGGCTAGATTCCTGTGGCTGGAATTCTGCCTCTTCCCCTTCCTCCCAAACCTCTCTTCATCCTTCAAAATCCAATTCAAAGTCACCTCCTCTAGGAGACACCACTAATCACCTTACTACTAGAATTAATAGGGTCTGGGGGAAGGAGAGTAGGCTTTGTGTATATTTCTTGTGTGGAGTTAGTAAGAGCTCCTAATCCTTTCTCTTGAGGATGTCAGAGGTTTTCCTATGAACAGGATTCCAGTTCTGGGAACCTTGACTGTCTTTGATTGGAAGGAATTGGACAGCTTGTTAAAACTTCCTGGGAATTGAAGGGGGTGCCTGGGTGGCTCAGTCAGTGAAGCATCTGCCTTCGGCTCAGGTCATGATGCCAGGATCCTGGGATCGAGCCCTGAGCAGGGCTCCCTGCCCAGCGGGGAGTCTGCTTCTGCCTCTGTCCGTCCCCATTCCCCGCCCCCCCCCCCGCCGGTCCCCAGCTTGTGCTTTCTCTCTGGCTCTCTCTCTCTCAAATAAATAAATAAATTCTTAAAAAAAAAAAAAAAAAGACTTCTCGGAATTGCAGCTTTGGGAAGCCTGAACCTTTGTTCTGCAGATCATGATACACACACCCTATAGACTTGCTCCAAGACCTAATGACTCGGGGTTGCCAGGGTTGCTGTGGTACATACTGGGTCTGGTATTTTCCTAAGCAGCATTACGTCATTTAGCAAGCACGTGTTGACGTAAGGTGGGCCGGGAGGACAGCAGGAGATCTATAACACCATGGAGGGCTTTCTGGGGCCAGGCACTGGACTGGATGGCGGGGGACGTTCTCACTGGTCCTTGGGTCCTTGTGGTACGCCGGTGGGAGAGCACAGCTGCAGCCGGGGGCGGTGCGGTGTGCTGGGAGGAGCACAGAGCTGGGGGTTGGGCACGCTGACGTACTCACAGTGCCTTGCCTACGCTCCTGCTGCGTGCCAGGGCTGTGCCCGCCGCGGTCCTGCATGGGGCAGGCTGTGGTCAGGGCAGTCACTGCACTACGGGAATGCACAGAAGAGGGGTTCCTGACTCGGATTGGGAGGGCCCCAGTAGCTTTTTCTGAGGGAGGGAAGTCTATACCCAGAGCTGGAGGTAAATAGGATCCTGCGAGTAGGGGAGACGAGATGGCATAGTAGGGTTAAGAATGCAGGCTTTCCTCAGACAGGCTGGTTTGAATCCTAGCTCTGCCACTAAGATGTAGTATCACTTTGAGCAAGTTTCTCAAAGTTGGTGGCCTTCGGCTTTCCTGTGTGTGAGATTGGGATGATGACACACTGCCTGTTTAGGGCCACGGTGTTCTCATCATCGTTGTTATGTGGCACCTCACCAGTGGCAGGGACAGACAGCATGGTGGGGGCAAGTGTAGGGAGGACAGGGAGAGAGTCAAGTGTGGTGTCTGCTCTGCTTCCTTGACCCTTCCTTTGGACCCTGCTCGGCCACTTCTGTTGAAACCCAGGACGTCCAGCCGATACACTCTGTCCCCTGAACTGGTGTGCCTCTCGCTGTGCTGGATAAAGGGTTGGCCTCTATCCTGGTGGAGTCGGATTGGAAGCTGAGGTTTCAAAACAGAAATAAAGTCCAGCCTTAGTCTGAGAGCTCGGAGATTGGGCTGAACATCACCAGCAGCACAGTTTGGGGGAAGCATCTGGGAGGCGGGACGCTGCTGGTGGAGCCAGTGCCTCTCCTGCTGAGTTGTCCCAGTTGTTCCAGTTGAGGAGGAAGAGGAGAGGGAGTAAGAGGGAGGGAAACAAGGTCTGAGCCCGGGTGTCTTAAGGATCAAAGGGTGAAAGAGAAAACAAACACTAGCTAATGGATTCAGGGTTGAATGAGTCTAAACAGGGGAATAAAGAGGGCTGGGGGAGGGTGTTGGTTTTGGTACAAGTTGTAGGAAAGGTTGGGGCTGAGAAGATTGGTAGTTGTGCCCCTGTTTGCCTGTGGGAACCGGAAGTGACGGGCTAAGTGAGGCCCCTTCCAGCCTGCTGGAGGGGCTGGGAGAGGGTATTGGTTTTGGTACAAGTTGTAGGAAAGGTTGGGGCTGAGAAGATTGGTAGTTGTGCCCCTGTTTGCCTGTGGGAACCGGAAGTGACGGGCTAAGTGAGGCCCCTTCCAGCCTGCTGGAGGGGAGGGGGTCGCTCAGGACAGGCCTGCGCCCAGCCAGCCCGTGGGAGGTGTGTCTGACAGGGACTCCTTAGCCAGTCTGCCTCACAGCACAGGGTCCCACGGGGGTCTGGCTCACGTCGGAACCCCACGGGAGGCTCCTAATTGATGAGGATGGGAGATGAGAGAAGGAGCAGCTGGCTTCTGGGGTGTGCGGACACATTGCAGGAGTCTTCAGCTTCGATCGGAGCTGGGGTAATTGGATACGTCGGGGTGAGGACCGTCTGTGATTTGATGTGTTTGGGGGTGTAGAGAACTCTTGTGACTGCCAGCAGAGATACGTCTCGGGTTTCTTTAGAGTGGCTCTCAGCAGAGGAACTCATTCTCCACGCTCTTGTTCTCTGTTCCTTGTGGTTAGGCAGTTCAGAGGTTTCAAGGTCCCTCTCCCTGGCATTCAGAAATTCTGTTAGCGGTAATGGCAGACCCTGGCCATTGTGAATAATAGGATTAGATGAGGTAATATATGTAAAAGTGCTGGGTAAACAATAAAAGTCTATTCTAATGGAAGGGATTATTATAAGGCTCCTTTTTTTAGTTGGCATCTCTTTTCTGAATTGCTCAAAGTACTTGGTTAACACTAACTGGTTAATCCTTCATTTATCCCTGGGTGGGAGGCTGGCATTTAGTGGCCCCCTTTGTATACAAGATCAAACTAAAGTTTCCAACAGAGCCCCAAATCTTGACTTTGAAGCCCAAATCTATGGAGTCTAAATCTAAAGCTTGGGTCTCGGAATGTGATGATGCCTCATTTCTGGGAATAAAAGAAGGTGGAAGGAGAAAGGGAGACATTTAAAAAATTTTTTGTTGTTGTTTCTCTTCACAGACAACCAGTCCGGTCAGACAAGGTTGTCATAGTCAGTATTTTTGAGAGACGTGGAAGTCTGACATCCATTTTTCTCTAAGAACCATAGAGTCCCTGTTGAGAATAAGGCCCTGGGATAAGCCAGAGAAGCAGAAGGCTAATCAGTGTAGGTTTGGGACAAGGAAAGCAGAGGGGGGGCTGGCAGGGTTCTTAATTCTGTTTTGTTTAGGCTGTGGTTGGCAGTACCTGAAGTGCCAGAGTCTGACACACACCACTGGAACCTCACTTGCTGCTCCATCGTGTCCCAGGGTGCTTGTTCTAGGTCTCAGGGTGAAACCCCGTGGAGGGGCTTCAGAAACTTCCCTGAGTGTCTGGCCCAGGCCAGTTTTACTGCAGAAACAAGTACCTGCAGCCTGCATTTGGCGGGACGGCATCTGGGCAGATCACCCTCAGGTCAGTGCTGAAGTCAGGGAGAGGCCTAGGCCCACTGAGCCACCTTACTCCCTTCTGAAAGGTCTCACTAGTTGGGAGCTGGTGAAAAGAGGTTCTGTTTTACAGTTCACCGTGCAGGGTTACCTTTCTCCCCATGCCCATGCTTTCCTGCCTGTGGTCAAGGCTTAAAGGACAGTTGATGTACTTTCTTGCATAAGGTCTTGAACCCTGGAAGCAAGAGAAGAATATGCTGAGTTGGGAAGCTTCTCCTTCTTCCAGGGACAGCTACTGGGCTCCTAGGCTTGAGATTCTAGAGGTCATTCAGGTGTGTCAGTTAAGAGTCACATACTTGTGAGAGAAGAAACAGGTTGAACCTTACAGGTTATATGCTCCATTGGGTCTCACATTTGAGCATGCATTAGAATCCCCTGGAGGGCCCAGATTGCTGGGCTTGCATCCAGAATTTCTGATTCAGCAGGCCCAAGAATTTGCATTTCTGCTAAGTTCTTGCATGCTACTGCTGGTGATCTGGGGACCATATTTTGGAAACCAGCAGTTTACACTTGGGGTGAACAAGCGCATCTGATCCTTTTCAGAGCAATTTTTGGTAAGGTGGGGACAGAGGGATAGAGAGGTCTTGAACCTACTGTGGGGAGAAGTGGTTCAGAAACAGGATGTTGCAGGCAGGTTCACATAATTTGGAAACTGGGAAAAAGTTAAGTGAGTAAGGGAGGAAGCTCACAGTTCTGTCTCTGACCTTCTGTGGGCTGGTTCTGGTCCTTGCCCACTATCGTGCAGAGAGAGAGTGGGAAGGGGTGCGGGGTAGGACCTGGCGAGCCTCTGGCTAGGTCACCCTGGGCACCCTCCCCCCACCCACTTCTTATTCTGCCCTCTTAGGCAGCAGTGAGCTCTGGAAGTCTGCATTTAGGAAGTCTTTCCACAGCTCGAGGTCTGGGGTCCGAAGAGCAGAGCCCTGAGTCGGGGATCCCAGGCATCAGCACCAGCACCAGCACTGCTTCTGCAGAGCAGTAACTGGAGGCTCCTTATTTTGCTCAGTGGTGATGTGAGAGTTGGACTAGCTTTCCAGGGTCCTTTGAGCTCTGATATCTGGGATTCTCTAATGCCTCTTCTTTTTTTTAAAGATTTTATTTATTTATTTGAGACAGAGAGAATGAGAGACAGAGAGCATGAGAGGGGGGAGGGTCAGAGGGAGAAGCAGACTCCCCGCCGAGCAGGGAGCCCGATGCGGGACTCAATCCTGGGACTCCAGGATCATGACCTGAGCCAAAGGCAGTCGCTTAACCAACTGAGCCACCCAGGAGCCCTCTAATGCCTCTTCTGACAGCTCCCCCTCCCATGGTCAGGAACTTCTGCTTACTTGTTATCTGTTTTTTATGTTTCACCTGTCTGAAAGCTTCTGTTGATAAGCAGTACTGATCAGAATCCCGTCCAGAGGCTGCCTTGCCGAAAGTGAAACCAGAGAAAAGTGTGGGAATTGGAGTAACTTTTCTTTCTAGAGAGTCTCTGACCTGTGCCATTATGCTGCTTCCATACAGCCTGTGTCCAGAGAGGAATGACCTAGCATCCTTGGCGGGTCCCAGTGCCTTTACTGCACATCGTCACACTCGACTGCAAGGTTTCACAGGCTTTCTCTTCCAGTCTCGTTTCCAGGGTGCTCGGGATTGTTACTCTACGTCCTCCACTGTCAGGCCCAGTGCTTGTGGTAGGCCTGGGTAAATATTTGCTGGGTGGATGGCATAGAGGCTTGTATCCCTGTACCTCTTTTCCTTTGCTTCAGTTTCTCCCTTCTTCCAGCTTGGCATAATTGTCCTCCTTTGCCCTCCCCCCTTTCCTTCCTCTGTACTCGTTTTACCTCACCTGCACGCTGGCAGAGCTAGCCTGCCCTGTTTGTGTATTGAGTGTGGTGGGGGTTGGGGTGTGCCGGAGATCACAAAAGGCCCTTCAAGCCATCTGTGTGAGGGGCACCTCCCGAGCTCCCCAGTCTTATCCTTTTCCCTGTTCTCTTTGCCCATTTTTCTAGGGTAGCTAAAAGTTACAGAATGTTTTCTCCATCCTAGGGGGAATTTGCTGTTCTTCAGATTGAGTTTGACCCCATTATCCGCCTTTATTTCCTGCTGTTTGTATTGGCAGGCTAAAGGACTCCTGGCTTGGAAAGAATTAGCTTGTCTGCCTCAGAACTATTGTCTGACCCGGTCTCTCCAGCCTCTCTGCAGGGGCAAACAGAAGATTTCCCAGCCTTGGCTAATTGTCACTTAGCCCCTCTGATCCTGCCTGGGTAGCTTTCAGGAAGCTCAAGAACTGAACAGCCCAAGGTTTTCATTGAAACAGGGAAAGATTGAGATTGATTTAATTCATTTTAAGTAAAATCATCAGCCTTTTGATGATTCCATTAATTTCCTCCCTTCTGAAAACCTCGTTAGTGGTAATTGGAAATCTTGACTCTGTTTCTCATTTCCCCCCACTACCCTGCTTTAATCTGAGGCAGCTGGATACTGCACTCTGCTTTTTCATTTGCTGGAGGAGTGGTTTGAAGATGATTTTAATGACAGGCTTTGACAGTACTTCGAGAAGCTGAGACTGTGGCTCACAGTCACTTGGGGGCCTCAGTCTTGCTCACCTGCTCCTATAAAATTTTACTTAGTTCTTGGTGTACAGATGGGATAGAGTCCCCATGGCCTGTCATCCCAGGCAGTAGATGCAAACTTTTCATCACTCAACGTTGTAGACCTCCTGTGGTGTGCCAGACCCCATTCTGGTTACTGAGAGTTTCCCTGGCACCTCCTCCCTGCCCTGGTGGAGGTGCAGAGGCCTAAGTAGGTGAGGTTGCCTGCAGACCTTGGGAACTGTGGTCTCTGAGGCTTTATTTCTCCGTATTTTTATGGTTGCAGTCCCTATTTCTGTGCTTTTCCTTTGTGGGCTGTAAAGAGGAATAAATCACCTCTTGAGATCAGAGAAATAAAGGGTGGCAGTAGTTGTAAGAGCTTACCACTGTTGGCAGGTGACAACGTGTAAAAGCACTTTCTCGTATATTATGTCATGTTGGTGTCCTCACAATAACAAACTGCTCATAGCCAGTCAAGGATAAAGCTGGGATCTGAACCCAGGTCCTCCCATTGTAAATCAGATACTTTTTGTACTGATTTTGTGTGTGTGTGTTTTAGTACTGACTTCCTCATGCCATTGTCTTTAGCATTACTTCAGCCACTTAAGTTTTAAGAAGCTATTACATATACACTGGGCCCTCTGCGAGGAACTGAGGCCCTCACATCTAATTGAGGGGAAAGGTGTAATACAATACATCCTCACCCCCTTGAGTGGTTCAGGTACTGAGTGCTATTAAAAAGAAGAGAATTCATGCTGACATTGTCCAGGAAGGTTCCTAGAAGAGCTGGGGCTTCCACTGGGCCTGGTGGGAAGGGAGAGCTGGGAAGGGCAGTTTGGTTGGTATTTGGCTGCCTGAGACTCTGGGGTAGAGAGAACATGGTGAGGTTTTGGTCCCTTTATCAGACTTAGGAAACCAACATCCGCTGGGGTGATGCTTTTCCAATGTTACTGTACTTTTAAAATCTGATTTGCGCACCCTGTGCCCACAAAGAATCATGTGGTTGTTCTGGGGTGCAGTCCTCCAGTCTGTATTCTTTGAGTTTTTCCACAAGACAAAGAAGTCTTATAGGCGTTCATTTCCCCTCCCTGAGGAGAGGAAACCCAGGGTACATATTTGTTTCATTATTTCCCTTCTAGAGGCAGAAGCTGTTTAACCAGTTGCCCCCATAGTTCTGTTGCAGGTGGGAAGGGTGGCCCACACTTTGAGAAACACTGTACCCTAAGGGCATGCTCGTGCCTTCCATGTTGCAGGAAGGGGACCTGGGTTTGGACATCATAGAGGTCCCACTCGTGTGGACTAAGCTTTTAGGATAAAGTAAGGAAGAATGTGAGGAGTGGAGGAGGTTAAATGATGTAAATTGACTCTAACAGCAGCTGAGGCAGTCTGGCTTCTCCCTTGACCTGAAGGCAGGGAGTGGGGCCATTGAGGCTGAGTGGCTTGAAAATGAAGTCCATGCTCAGGGTTACTGCATGTTCCGCTGACTGTCGAAAAAAGCATTTTTACAGGTGCTATTTGGAAACGTAGCTTTCAGATGAGTGTGTTGGGATTGGGGATGGCGGTCAGGGGTCAGTCAGTGGGTGGGAACGGGTGTGGGATTCGGGGTCCTGTAAGTTAAGAGCCCAGGAAAAGGTAATCCCAGGTCTTCCGTAGGATTTAGCGGTCTTGGTGAATCCTGGGATTTCTGTCTGTATTTTGGGACCAAATGGGACCTAAAGTGGCTAGGAAGATTAGAAAAGTTACCAAGTTAGCAAATAACCTGTTAAGAAATGATATAAATGCCTTAGTTTGGGGGTGTTGTAAAATACCTGCAGTATAGTGAAAAGTATTGACACTTAAATGTGCAGTAGGTTCCGGGTAGTAGCCACTTTAAATCTATTATCCCATTTTCATTGTTTCAGTGAAAATTTTCAAACGTTAAAAACATTTAAAAAATACGGAGACAAATATCGTATCTGGGGACTTGATGCCCAGATGTATTATTTTGCCATATTTGCTTTAGAAGTGTCCAAAATTCATGTGTATCCTTCCAACCATGTTTGTATGTTTTTACATACTTACATGTGTGTTTACATGTGTTTTGTATATTACATATACAGGTGTTGCATATTTATACTTGGATTCCTAAGCAATGTAGAATTTTGTTTTGTATGTTTTTAATTTCCCATAGCTCCCCCCCACCCCGTTCACTCAGCATTGTTTTTGAGATTTAGCCATGTTGATACGTTGGTTTTACCTGCAGCATGCCGTTGTATTGTGTTAATATACCAAAATATTTGTAACCATCCTCATATTGATGGATATATAGGTGACTTCAGTTTTTCACCGTTAGGAACAGTACTGCAAGGAGCATTCTTGTTCATGTGTCCTTAGCATGTATACAAGATTTCTTTAGCATACATGTATCTAGAGCAGCAAGGCTGCTGGGTTAATAGAGGTGCACAACTTCAGCTTTCTACATATTGCCACATGGCTCTCCAGAGTAGTTGTATCCATTTACACCACTACTGATATATAAGAACATTCTTAGTTATCCACCTGCTTTGCAGTACCTGGTATTGTTAGATATAATTTTTGCCAGTTGATGGACATAAAATGAAATCCCCATGTGGCTTTAATTTTGTATTTCCTTGATTACCTTCTCCCAATTTGTGGATTTTTTTTTTTAAGATTTTATTAACGTGGGGTTCAAACTTACAACACCAAGATCAAGAGTCACATGCTCTACCGACTGAGCCAGCCAGGCCCCTCATTTTCTCTATAGCAGTGGTTCTTGAGGGTCCTTAAGATCCTTTCAGGCAGTTGACAAGGTTGTTTTTGTAGTAATACTAAGATGCTGTTTGCCTTTTTTGTGCTCATTCCTTCATAGGTGTGGGGTAGAGTTTCTGGAGGCTACATGACATGTGTTAACATGATTCCTGCGATGCTTTTTGTTGTTATTTTTTAAATGAATTTATGGGGGCGCCTGGGTGGCTCAGTCATTAAGCATCTGTCTTCAGCTCGGGTCGTGATCCCGGGGTCCTGAGATCGAGTCCTGCGTCCGGCTCCCTGCTTGGCGGGAAGCCTGCTTCTCCCTCTCCCCGACTTGTGTTCCTCTCTCACTGTATCTCTCTATTTATTTATCAAATAAATAGATAAGATCTTTTTAAAAAAATGAATTTATGAATACACAATACAAATTTTTTTAGTTTCATTTTCATCTATGACATACATTGATAGATGTAGCACATAGACAAATCTTTGGGGAGGTCCTCAATTTTTAGTAGTGTAAGGGGCTTATAAGCAAAGAGTTTGAGAACCATTGCTACTTTACCGTGTCAACTTTATTAATATTTTTTCCCTTCTGGAATGTGGTGGGATTTTTTTAAACTTATTTAAGAAATTCTTTCTAATTTTCATAAAGATGGGCTCTCATATTTCCTTCCAGAAGTTTTGGAATGTATTTTTGTGAGTGGCATCTGCCATTTCCCAGCCACTAGGAATAGTTTTTAAATTTCACACTCTCTTGAGAAACATTTACATAGGTTGAATAGAATATTTTCCACATAGATCCTCACAATGGAATTTTTTTGAGATTTTTTTTTTCCTAGGGGGAGGGTGAGGGAGGGGATGGGGGAAGGATTGGCAGGGATTTAGGCACCTTCTTCAGATCCCTTTCACTCAAGAGAGTCTCCTAGCATTTTGCAAATCATTGAGATGGTGTACACTCTCATTTTGGATCCTTGTGTTCATTAGTTCATTGTAGCTTGCTGCCCAGAGGATCAGAACTTACCAGTGACAGGGATTCTAGAAGCATACCTCCTTTCAAAAGCCCCCACTTTCCACTGGAGACACTTGAGTTTGTGTTAGCATAGAAGCACCAGAGCTCTTCATCCTGGTTGTGTCTGTGCTGGGTGGGTGGGCAGGCAGCTGGTGCGTAACTGTAGTCTGGGATGTAAATGATGGCCCCTTACAACAGAAAACACTGCTAACATCCAGGGCCTCATCATCTCTCTCCAGATTCCTACTGGTTTCTCTGTCTCCAATGCCTTCCCCACCTCCCTCCCCTCCAGTCTGTCTTCTACCCTGCTGCCAGAGTAACTCTCAAAATTTCAGACTTAGAACCAGCCTTCTCTCCTTAAAACAAAAGAAGTCAAACCCAGGGCTCACTCGAAGATGTGCATTAAGGTTCATACTCCTTCACAACATAATTCTCATCTGTGCTTTCAGCTTTCTCTCTAGCCACTTCCCTGTCCTATGCTCTGTCCTGCACTTCGTCATTCCCATAATACACCATAGAATGTGCCCGAAGTGCCTTGCGCTGTTCCCTTCATCTCAAGTGTTGCTCTCCATTTATGTGTTGGAGGAGAGCCTGTTTGACTCTCAGACCACACAAAACTCACAAGTATGAATTCTGAGAGGATGCTTTCGTTTTCATCTTTGTCTCCCCACTGACTCAGTCTTTCCAAAAAAATGAAGACTCGAGGTTAATTTCTGTTAAGTCTTTGTTTCACTTGTGGCTTTGTTAAGGCACAGCTGCTATGTCTCCATCCCTTCCCCATAAGTTCCTTCCCCGTAAATTCTGTTTAGAAGATTGACCCCTGTCATTTCACAGGCCAGTTGTTTAGTAGCTGCAAGAGAAGGGGATTTCTTTTGTGTTAAGGAGCCACTGTAGACTTCCTAATAAATCGTCCGGCACATCCTGCCTACATGAAGAGGATGCACTGAACAGAGGATGGAAACACCTAGTCCTTCACTTTTCCTACCACCAGTTCAGCCATTGCTTTTTTTTTTTTTGTAAAGATTTTATTTATTTATTTCACAGAGATAGAGCCAGAGAGCACATGAGGCAGGTTGGGGTGGGGGCAGAATGGCAAAGGGAGAGGGAGAAGCAGACTCCCCACCAAGCAGGGAGCTCGATCCCCAAACCCTGGGATCATGACCTGAGCTGAAGGCAGTCGCTTAACCAACTGAACCACCCAGGCGCCCCCAGCCGTTGCTTATTTTGAAATATAATAAATTGACATTTATTTATTTATTTATTTTTTAAAACAACTTTTTTTTTATTCTTATGTTAATCCCCATACATTACATCATTAGTTTTAGATGAAGTGTTCCATGATTCATTGTTTGTGCATAACACCCAGTGCTCCATGCAGAATGTGCCCTCCTCAATACCCACCACCAGGCTAACCCATCCTCCCACCCCCCTCCCCTCTAGAACCCTGTTTGTTTTTCAGAGTCCATCGTCTC
>NC_138377.1:28065330-28161586 GCF_054177405.1 Leptonychotes weddellii | reverse complement strand
TCCAAATCAAAACCTCAATGAGATACCACCTCACACCAGTCAGAATGGCTAAAATTAACAAGTCAGGAAACGACAGATGTTGGCGGGGATGCGGAGAAAGGGGAACCCTCCTACACTGTTGGTGGGAATGCAAGCTGGTGCAGCCACTCTGGAAAACTGTATGGAGGTTCCTCAAAAAGTTGAAAATAGAGCTACCATACGACCCAGCAATTGCACTGCTGGGTATTTACCCCAAAGATACAAAAGTAGGGATCCGAAGGGGTACGTGCACCCCGATGTTTATAGCAGCAATATCCACAATAGCCAAACTGTGGAAAGAGCCAAGATGTCCATCGACAGATGATTGGACGTTTATTTTAAATTGACTGGTATACTTAAAAAGTGGTACATGAATTGCATGTGCATGTTAATGCTGCTGGCAGAAGGGCTGTGCTCGGAGATGGTGCTGGGTGGTGCTATTTTTCCCATTTAGCCACAGCCAGCCTCCTACCTCCCCCTTGGACAGCCTAAAAAATAAAATTTCATGAACCCTGGAAATCTATTAGAGTTGCAAATTAGGGAGATTAACTTTTTATTTTCTGAAAGAGCATTATGGCAGGAGTCCACAAGGTACCGAGAAAAGGGGCTCCTGCTTTGAAAGACTGCCAGCCTGAGTGGCCTTGCTAGAAGAGGGTTGGGGGCATGAGGTGGGTCGGCGGGGGTGGGGGGGTGCGGTTTAGACAGGAAAGGCCCTGCAGGGGGAGCTCAAGGCAGAGGCTGGCCAGTCACCTTCTTCACGTTGTTACTGTATCTGAAAGAAGTTGACTTTCTTTAGCAGTTTGTTTATAGTTTATTTTTTATTTATTTTTAAAGATTTTATTTATTTATTTGAGAGAGAGAGAATGAGAGAGAGCACATGAGAGGGGGGAGGGTCAGAGGGAGAGTGACTGCCTTCGGCTCAGGTCATGATCCTGGAGTCCCTGGATCGAGTCCTGCATCGGGCTCCCTGCTCTGCGGGGAGTCTGCTTCTCCCTCAATTTGTTTATAGTTTATAGCCCTTTTGTTAGTTCTAGAGAGTGGTCACTAGATTAAGTGGGGAAATTAAGATAGCACAGGGGAAGAGTTATTGTTCCTTGGGTTATGTTGCTGATAAGGGCAAAGCTAGGATTTGCTCTGTTGCACACTGCCTTCTAATTTATGCAGACAGGCTGGATAAATGGTGGATATGAATTCTCAAGTTCAGGAGAAGGGGCTTATGCCACAGGAGTGAGGTGTGAACGCTCACAAATGCTGTGTTGCTAGCTATGGAAACATTAGGTCTTCATGTGGGTAATGCTTTTCTTTCTTCTTACTTGAGGAGCAGTCATGTTTGATGAGGAGGAGTTACAAAAGTGAAATATGAAGAGTACCTTAGATAAGCCTTGCAGATCAAACAAAATGATAGGGATGGTCTCCTTCTACCCTAGTTTGTCCATGCCCCCTTGCCTGAAACCCAGGCACTCTGGAATATGTAAGAAAACAATCCTTATATAAACAAACCAAATGTATGAAATACAA
This sequence comes from Leptonychotes weddellii, assembly GCF_054177405.1. Classification (NCBI taxonomy): domain Eukaryota; kingdom Metazoa; phylum Chordata; class Mammalia; order Carnivora; family Phocidae; genus Leptonychotes; species Leptonychotes weddellii. The sequence continues at coordinate 28,160,050 of NC_138377.1, read as the reverse complement.
AATCACCGCCCCCCACCCCCACCCAAGTAGTTATTGCCAAAAGATTTCGCCAACCACCAAAGGTGTACTGTGATGTTTTCAAATAGCAGGTGTTTCTGGTGGATCTAAAATATGGTTGCATTCACACCCAGCATTGTAGGATCACATTTGGTGTTGAAGGCACGTGAGGGAAAGAGGAGGTAGGGGAGCTCCCGGTGGCACCTCGGGCAGTATCAAGCGAAGCATTAGGTTGGGCCTCCAGCTCTGAACACTGTGCTGAGTCCTACATCTGCGTCCTTTTTCTCCCTGCAGTTCTCAGCTCCTGTTCGCCACGCAACAGGCTCCTTTGCCAAGCATGAAGAGCCTAGATGTCAAATCCTTTATGTCCTGGCAAGCGTATGGTTCTGTTTGTTTTCCAAGAAGCCTTTTTGCACTTGGGGAATTTCTTCTTTTCTCTTATGGGAAGTTGCTTCATCATTTCCCAAAAATATACCGCACCTCTTGTTTAAACAGGGTGCCCTTGAAGAGCTTTGGAGCCTGAAGGGGGTGGGCATGTTGTGAAATCCTTTGTTCGAAGCTTTGATGCAAGCCGGAATACTGGCTGTTTGCAGGCAGAAGTCTCAGAGTTTGCCAGGACTGGGTCCAGGAGTGGGGTGTGGGCAGGAGAGACTCTCAGGGAAGCAAGAGCTGGGGTCTCTTAAAGCAATTAATCAATCCATGTTGTAAGAGGTCTCAGCCCTTCCAGATGCAGGCTCCATCAGGTGTTTTTTCAGTGCCTTAAATGTGCCCAGGCAGGTAAAGGCAGATTCTCTGCCCTTTTGAGATGCTCACGATACCCTGGAGAGGCAGTACCAACTTAGAGATGGTATGTAACTGTGTGCTAGGTTGTGTGGCCATGGGTGTTTTAGCCCAGAGGAAGGAAATTCCTATAGAAGGAAGCATTAAGATCATCCGTGCACAGCAGGTTGGGTTTGAATTGATGGAGGGAAAAGTGGATAGTGAGGAGAGGGGAAGTTGAGAAGAGCCAGAGGGCTGATCTGAGGCCATGGTCATGGGTGAGTAAGGCCAGTGCAGGTACCCTAGTGGGACTTGGAATTGGAGAAATGGGACGAGTCAGTTTGTGGAGAGCCTTGCATATCCAGCAGAAACATTTATACATATAGAAAGAAATTGGCAGGCTTTCGAAGATTCTAAGAAGAGAGCATTGGAAAAACGTGAGGTGGTTTTTTTTTGGCGGGGGGGACGATTAGCCTACTAGGGTAAATTGGAGTATGCCTCCAGGTGGGCAGTAGGAGGGATTCCCAACTCTATCCATAGTTCTTGGGACGAAGTCATGCTGTTGGGTACTGGGGGGGAGGAATGGCCTGGTAGAAGGCTTCTCCTGGCTCTCATGGGCATGGTCCCAGGGGCCTGTGCCGATGGCCCTCTGCACCTCCCCCAGCAGCGCTCAGCAACTCAGGCCATAAGGTTGTTGCTGGCTGAATGATAGGACCAGCTGTTGAGTGCCACCCTGAGTAAAGCTTTGACCAACCAGGCCCTGCTCAGTGTAGAAGCAGTGTCCCCATGGGACCAGGCATAATGTGCAGCAGGTTCCAAGCCTCCAGCATCATTGTAGAGTGTGATTTACCAGGGATTACCGCTCAGGTCCAGTTGATGCCAGTCACCTCATGCCTAATCAGCAGTAAAAGTGCTATTTCCAAAACCCTTGCTAGTGTTGAATCCTCTTATCTTCCCCTGTGCCTGTACCCCCTTAACAATTTTAAATGAGGAATTTGGGTAACTTTGGACTGTAAGTAAAATCAAAGAGGACCAGTCAAAAAGTGCTCTTCTTAATCAAGTATCTTATCTAGTGGTTGCTCTTAATGAAAAATGGAACTTGGGAAAATAAATTTTTGTTGAGAGATTGCAGCAGTTGAGGACAAATAAGCATAAACAGGTTATGCTTATCCCCAAGATCTATTAATTTTCAGTGGGAGGGAAAAGTGAATGGTTGTCAAGGGAGGTACTGCCCAGTTCTCTTAAGTCAGCAAATGAATGACAGTTTCAATACCAGCTGCTGGGCCTGGGCTGGGCCTGCCCCTCCCACCCGACCCACCCCAAGCTCCCTGGCACAGACCCACCGCATGGCCAGTGTAGACATTGTGTTTGCAGCCCTGGGCAGCAAGCAGTTCCCCTTGGTTCTCTCTGCCTAGGGGTTTGGGCCTGTGGCCCAGAAGAGATACTGGAGGGGACACATGGCTGGAGCCTTGAGTCTTCAGCTGCCACCTCATATTACTGTCTTTAAAGACCAGTGCTTTCTTCCTGTTTTCCCCAGATACTCTGCTCTGGATTGCTGGTAGATAAACTGCTAAAACCATTCTGAGTAATCACTTCATTAAAGATGGGGGAGAGGGTGCTCCCTAAACCAGGGCTTGACTTTCAGGGGCCCTGCCCCACATTTGTGGAGAGTCTAGTGGTCCTTATGTTTGTTTTTCTCTGTCTCTCTGAGAGGTGAGGCTAGATGGAAAGATTGAGGGAGACGTAGGGGGGAGAAGGCAGCAGGCCCAGAGTTCAGAATCAATTGCTCTGCAACCTTTGTGCAGATTTGGGGGGTATATGGTTTCATTTGATTCTGCAGAAGGGCTGCAAATACACGTGGGTTAGCCCCAGAGGACAATACCCACTGGCATGGAGATTGTGAGGCACACTGATTCCATTTCCCATAGGCCAAGTTGCTCCCGGTTGGGGAAGGAACCATTGTTCTGCTAACTTATTCCACTGCAGGGTCTGGCTGGAGACATCTGCCAAGATTCTGCGACTCCCTGATTGCACGTGTGACAAGCCTTTTCTGTCAACAAGGCATAGAGGCTGGGGAAACCCAGGATGAGCTGTCATCCTGAGGAACAGGCTTGTGGCAGGTGCTGCCCAGTGTGACTTCCCTTGGTGCGGCGCAGACGGCAGCCCTGGATGCAGCCCTGGCTTCTGTGTAGAATGCAGGTGGGGCGGGGGGAGGTGCTGGGCCCAGAGATCCTTGATCCTAGACACATTCCGAATTTGTATCTAGGCCTGCCTCAGAATTTATTGTCTCTCAGTTCACCGAAACGACTGTGGGCCTCTGGGGCCAGGGTAAGGAGGAGGCAAGGGATCCAAATTTGATACCTTGTGAGGTGGTTCTGAAACAACACGGAGCCGCCAGCTTTTAAACATTTGTCTTCGGCACAACCTGTACTCTGGTATGTTGTAAACTGACACCCCGGTTGCCTTTGTGTGATGAATTTGGACTTTTGTGCAGCAGTTGGGGAAGAAACTGTGGAGCGGCGGCGAGGTGTGGCTGCCTGCCTGCCTGCAGCGCGCTCTGAGCAGCGTGCCGACTCCCTCTGCGCGGCCACGTATGCGGGAGCGGGGCCTTGAGTGTTTGGGACCTTCCTTTTGCAAGGAGGAGTTGAAAATGGGAAAAAGACATTGCTAATGGTAGTTTTAAGAAGGGTGGTTCTTCTAAAGTTGATATAATTGAGGAAAAGATTTTGAAAATTCAGTGAGCATGCCGGAAGCAGGGAATCCCTCGTGTCAGGTGAATACTTGCTGACAACAGCCCTGCTCAGTTGCGAAGACGAATAACCAGAATTAAGGAATAAAGTACCAAATTGCCAAACTATATTGTCCAAGATCGTATCTAAAAGGCAGAGTATAATTAGGCATTTTACAATCCTGTTTGGCTCTGAGAACATGACTTCCTTATAATACACGTAAACCTGTAATTTGACTTTGGGGGCCTTTTCAGAGAAATGGGGGGACTACCTATAACCAGCTTCTGGAATAACTAAGAGTTATGCAAAAATAAAACCCTCTCTGTAAGTGCACAAGGCCCTTCCAGAACTGTGAGAGTCCGTCCTTGGGAATCCATTCTATTGACCTACTCTCTGATGTATTAATGCCTTTATCCCCTGCATTGTATTCATTTATATGCTAATTTCTACCATCTCTTTTCCATTTAGATACATTATGATTTTAAGCTGTCAGGTAGGCTTCTATTTTAAAATACCGGGCTGGGGCGCCTGGGTGGCTCAGTTGGTTAAGCGACTGCCTTCGGCTCAGGTCATGATCTCAGGGTCCTGGGATCGAGCCCCGCATCGGGCTCCCTGCTCGGCGGGAAGCCTGCTTCTCCCTCTCCCACTCCCCCTGCTTGTGTTCCCTCTCTCACTGTCTCTCTCTCTGTCAAATAAATAAATAAAATAAAATCTTTAAAAAAAATAAATAAATAAAATAAAATAAAATAAAATACCGGGCTGCTCAAACATTGCTAGCCTTCTCTGACTGGTAAAGCCTCAAGTTCGGGGAGGTAAGAAGAAAACCACCACCAGAAGTAAACCAGCTAGCTCCTAGGCTGTGACCTTTTTCATACTCACCAGTTGCAGCCTCCGTCTTTGCATGTGGAGTTGTATGTATGTGCTTGAAGCAACTAAGTTTTTAAGAAAAAATAAGTGACACCCCACCCCAGGGTACTATAATAGAAAGAGAAAAATCTCTTTAATTATAGCAGTGTTGCAGGCTTCTCCCATGGCTGGCTGGCCACGGCATGGAGTTGGTAGGCATACAGTGTCTTTCATACTTGCCATTACAACATGTTAATTAAGAGAATTCAGCTGTGGCACCAGCTGGGGATGTCTGGCTCTGTGGAAGATTGCAATTAGATGCTTTATTTTCTATTTTCTTTCTCTCCTTTCAACTTTGGTGGAATGCCTTTGAGTAGGGGCTTTTAGTCTCAGCAGCATAAATACTTTAATGTGCCTAATTATGTAATCGTACACTTACACTCCTCTGTGTACACACATACGGTTTTATGGATTTTTATCCCCTTTTCTCATACATGAAACACCCTGCCTGCTTTTTTGGTTGGTATGGTGGAGCCAGATTCCTTTGTGCATTTCAGGCAGAAAGAAGAGGAGGGTCAGAGGCAGTAGTGATTTTCTTCTGCTTTTAATCTACTCCTCTGCCCCTTCATTGACCCATTGACCCTTTTATGGGCAAGTCCTTTATCTCTCAAATAATTAGCATCTCAGTAGTTTCCTAGCAAAGTCAAGGTAATTTAAATAAAATTGAACTTTATAATACTGTGTCTTTCCGTTAATTTGCAAGCGCCATCTTCCAAAGCGTGTAGTGTTATTTTTCCCAGTCCTCTGTTCCAGGCGGGCATAGGGCATTAGCCTGGACATGAGAGCGCATGCATGCAGGCACAATGGAACCCATTGATTTCTAGCATGCAGCCGGTGCAGAGAGGTCCTGTAACCCCAGCTGTTAGAACCAGAACCTGGGAGCAGCTGCCTTCTGAGACCCAGTCCTCTGTGGATAGGCCATCTGCTGCCATGCGAGTGAACTCTGGGAAAGAAATTGACCAAAGGACATCTTTGTGTTCCTTTTCTCTGCTCCAATCCCTCCGTTTCTTTCCTAAGCCCTCCCCCCCCCCCCAGCAAGTTTAGGAAGCATGATGAATCTGTACCGGAAAACTCACATGGTTTTCCTCTCTGTCCTTCCCTGTCCCCACTCCACCACACCAGTATACCCTGCTCCATTGAAAAATAGTTTCCACAGCAGGCAGGCACATTTATATGGCTGGCTTCTTCCGCTGCATTAGTTCTAGAGAGCAGGCTTTCGTTTTATTTTTAGCAACATGACTTAGCATTTTAGAACTGGAAGGGTCCTTAAAATCTCATTTTATGGAAAAGGAACCCAGGTCTTCCCTGTTCTGGTGCCAGCCTCATTTTCTAAATGTCCAGCTGTCTCCTGTTAAACATGGGATCTCCTGCTGCTTTCCACACACACACCTCTTCTTGCTCCTCTCCCTGTGCTGGTGCTGTCGTCTCCCCGTCCAGTGTTCTTCCCACTCTCCTTTATCCCATGGTCACAGTCCTGCTTTCCCCAGGGGTAAGAGTTCTAATACCATTTGTTCCATCCTTTCTGATCTCTTCCTCGTTAGAATCTAAGTCCTTCTTCAGAACTTCCTGTCGCATGCCATATTGATTTCTAATGTGTGTCCATTATGGTTACTTACTAGACAGTAAGCTCCCAGAGAGTAGGGCCTGCACCTTTTTCATCTATACGTTTCTTCCACCCTCCTTCTCCTCTTGCCTGCCACAGTGCTTTGGGACTTAGTAAAAACTTGTGGAAAGAACAAATGGATGAATGTAATCCTCACATGAACTCTAGGAGATAAGCAGAGTAAATATTACTATTACTATAACCTGGTTGGGGCTCCTTATCTATGTCCTCAAAGAGTCTAAAGTCTTCAGGAACAGAACCATATATTATCTACTCCTGAATTTCTAGCACCAACCTGGCACATTGGTAGGTATGTGTTTAATAGATATTTGTTAAATTACTGAAGTATAATTCCTATTAGGAAAGTGAAACCCAGGGAGATTAAGAATCAACACTTGTAAATGTTTTTCACTCTCTTCTGGGTGAAAGTTATTAAACCCGTTTTTTTTTTTTGAAGACAAAAAGTTAAAGGGTATTTTCTCTTCACCTGTGTGACATCTGGACATAGTTAACTACTGACACATAGAATGGGTGAGGCTGCAATAGGCAGTATCTTCTGACCAGGAATCTTGGACTGGTCAGTCAGAAATGACTTGGCAGACAGAGTCAAGGGTCCAAAGGCCAGGAGAGGCCAGGGGGGTGACCGGAGCACAAGCCTCAGCATGATTAATAAGAGCACAGTTGAGATTCTGCCGCTGACTCTGACCTGGCCCAGACTTCACTAGTCTGTTTTGAGGCTGCTCTGTTTAAGTGATCAAGGAGTCTCAACACTATGCTAGAGCCTGGCTGGTAAATACACAGGCTAAATCAAAGGGGAGGCGAGTCCTAGTCTTGTGGAAAAGCACCTTGAGAGCCTTGCGCCCTGCCTTTGACCTCACAGTGGATTTTAGTGGATTCCCGTTGTTTTTAAAGTTTCTTAAAAGAGGCATAAATACGGCCTCAGAGAAAAGCAATTGGGAAGGATTCACCTCCTGTGCCTTGGAGGAGGAAGGGAGTACCCTGTGGCAGGCAGCCTCTCCATTGACCTCAGTGGCCCCATCTGGTCCAAAACTTTAGAAAGACCCAAATGTCGAAAAGTGGAGAAGAACAAAAAACTGTTGGGAGATCTCATTCGACTTCTCATTATCCTTATCAGCTGATGGTAGCACGGGATGGTAAGTTCCCTTCCTAGGAGGTACAAAGGAAATCAGGAAGGCTTGATAAGCTGCTTTTCCTGTGGTGGCCCTGTGAGATAGAGTGGTTTAAGATCAAGTGTTTCAAGAAGAGAATCCCATCCCCCACAAGAGAGAGGAGGAAGAATATCCAGATCATAACTGCGGATTCCCATCTACCTATATGCCCATTGTCACCATGTGCTAAGGTTGTAAAAGCTTTATTACCCCCACTCTCCCTAAATAACAACAACAACAACAACAAAACAAACTTTTTCCTTGTATATTTCCTGTCCCTGTCTTATGGTAGAGTCAGGCCCGACTTGAGCCCCCACAGAATGTACAGGGCCTACTTCATGGTGTGCCTTTGTTAACCTTAAAAATAAAAGTCCGTTATTTTACCAGCAAAAATGGGTTTACTCAGGAATAACAGAATTGCAATTTGGGACATGCAAATTATGGCAAAACCATAGACAAGTCCAACAAACAAAATAGAGGAACTTTATTTTATGGAGGAGGAAGTTGGGAGGGGTTGTTTTGAACAAAAGTCCATTGGAGAAAAGCAAGAGTTCAGGGTGATGACGATTTCTCATTGACTGAGTTGCAGGGGTAATCAGTTTCTTGTAGGAGATGCAATATGCATATTTCCCTTTTGGAGCCTGTAATTGATTCTTTACATTGAGATGTTCTGCTAGGGGTCTTTGGCTGATAGTTCTTCTGGTAATGGACATTGAGTGGTAGGGCTATCCATTCCATCCTCCCCTTCTAGCATCTTGAGTCTACTTTAGTTAGATTTCCCTTAATTTTCACACCTCAGACTCACAGTTACACCTTATATGTCACGAGGAAACCCAGTTACATCTTTCTTCAGAAAGACCATTCAAATCTTTACCCCTCAATTACTGGTGTTTTTCAGGGAACTATGGTGTTTTGTTGGTGGATTTAGTCCATCACCTGCTCTCTGTCACCATCTGTAGTTAGAGTTTATACCGATTATTTCCTTTAATTCTTTGAAGTTGGGTAGGGTCTCGGTGAGTAGCAGTGTCCTTTTGAGCACCTAGGAGAAGCTGACTGCTGCCTGACTCACTGTTCGGTGGCACATGGCAGAGGCTGATTATTTGGGGCTTTGGCAGAGATGCCCCAGTGACCCTCTGTTTCCAGGAGCTGGCCGAAAGTCAGCCCACTGTCTAATTCTAATTCACCTCCTCGTTCTGTGTTTAGTGACAACCTTCCTTTCACACATCCTTCTAGGAAGATTTGCATTCTTAGCAGAAAATGCCCCCATACCTTCTCCTCTTGCAGCTTTGGTAACTGCAGTCCCTAAATAGCTTGCTTGTTGCATTTAGAGATTAGTGAAGGAAACTGTCTTGCCTGTTTTCCCACTACGCCTGAAAAATGTGGGCACACTTGAGACAGAGCTGAGTCCTCTGGGCACAGGTAAACTCCCCTGTTCACATTCTTCTCCAGAAAGGGATCACTGCAACTTTTGTCAGTCATACCCGACCCCCATGTTATACCTTTGAAGGTCTTGGGGTAAATTTTTCTGCTTGCATCTGTAATCAAAGAGTTTCTCTGTAAGAGGGAGAAGGGCAAACCAGAGTTTGAATCCAGACTCGTAATGCTTAGTAGCTAGGTAACCTCAGACCATTACTAAATTTTTCAAAGCTTCAGTTTCTTCATCTGAGCAAACTGAGTATTCTACCACCTTCCTGATAGGACGGGAGAATTAAATAGGACGGCAGCTTTAAAGTGCCCAGGGTGGTATCTGGTGATACATGTATATTCATTCTCTTCCTCTCTTCTACCTCTACCCTGTTGGACAACAGAAATCATTAAGTTTGTCTTAAATTTAAATTTGTGTTTCTTGAAGGCCTACTGTGTGTACTTGGCACTGTCCTTGGCATTAGGAGTTACCAGTAGTGTTAGAAATGAAACCACAACTCTGATCTTTGTGCCTGAGTCTAGCCCTGCTTCAAACTCCAAGCCAGCCCGCTAATTATCGCCTGCTTATCAATTACCCTTCTGGAGTTGGACAGTGTCTTAGGCAGCAGATGGGGGCTTCCTCCAGAGCACTAGCCTGCATCCTCTCGGAGGTGGGGAATTCTGAGGAGGGAGAGCAAACACATGTGTAGCTCAGTGAGATGATAGGGTGAAAGGTGAGACTGGGAAGTAGCAGTTGCTGAAAAAAAAAAGAAAATTAAACATCATCTGCTTTCCCTTAACCCTTTCATCACTACCCCTGTCAAGGGGTGAATGGTAACATTTGTTCATGCACATGGAATGGCCTGGCTCCCTAGCTCTGCTGTCCTCCCTCTGTCATGTGGGCTGTGCTCTGTAGGTCACTGCACTGGGTGACTCCCAGGCCTGGAGGGAATAGGATGAAGGCCAGTGGTCCTCCTGGCTGCCCTTCTTTTAGCAGTCATGACAGTAGGAGGGCAGGGGGTGGGGGGCACTGCCATAGCTGGCAGCCTCTTCCCCTGGGTCCCTGAGCTTCGAGAACAGGAGGAGGTAAGAGGGTAACAGGCCATATGGAGGCCATTTGTCAGTCAAGAGAGCAGCCCAGGCTGCTCTGCTGAGAAGGCAAATGGGGAAAGGGGCTGGTGTTACTGAGCTGGAGCAAGGGGAAAGCAAAGAAAGACACCCCCCCCCCCCCGCAACGAAGTGCTCATCCTGCTCTATTCTCTGCCTGTCCTGTCTCCAGATAGCCAGACAGTCCTACAACAACCTTTTTTCTTATCTTTGCCAGAACCTTTGCCCTAACCCATTCCAAAAACCAGAGGTAAAGGTCTAGTTTGCTATGTGAAAATGAATGTAAAGTTTATCAGTTCCTGATATGTGCCAGACATCATGCGAGTATCTTTTAGGTAAGCAGTTTTGTCATTCTTTTAAAACACTACTTGTGGGTGGGAATGACTGTCAAGGAGTAAGGCTCGAAACAGTTCAGGCAGTTGACAAGGTTGCAGATTGGGCCCCTGGGTCAAACCGAAATTCATCTGGCTGACATCCAAGACCATGCTCTGACCTGTCCTGGCCCTGATCCTGTCAGGTCAGGAGTACATTTTCATGGTATATACCAGATTTAGAGAACATGAGATGTACCTTGCAAAGGTATTCTCTCTGCTGTTACCTCTTCTTGCCTCATGTCAAATCAGAAACTATATGGCCCTTTGCAGTTAAAAACATGACAGTACCTTGAAATGGCAGAATTTTGCAAGTCAGAGCAGTTTTCTACTAAGCATCTACTGTCCGCCAGATTCAATGCCAAGATCTGGGGATAAAAAGAATGAGCAGAACACATACTTGCCCCGGGGCCTGGGTGGGTGGGTGGGCGGGCGGGTGGGTGGGGTTAGTGGGGAGGTGGGGAAAGGACTGACCTGTGAGGAAGTGATTGTTGCAGAACCAACAATATGGTGGTAGTTTATAGAGAAGAATGAAGACATTCTGGGAACAGAGGAGGAATAATAAAGCTACTGTTTATTGAACACTTAGTGTGTGACAGACCCAGTACCAGGCGCTTTACCTGTGGACTTGTGATTAATCTGCACAGCCACCCTGTCGGTAGACATCTGTACTTTAGGATCCCTATTTTACAAGCAAGGGAACTGAGGAATCGGAAGATGTGCCCAAGCGCACACGGGGGATAACCGTTGGCAGTGTGACTGCCCTGCTCACATTCTAGACCCATGCTGGTGAGCGTTACCCTGTGCTGCTTTGTTCTCCCTGGCAGTGCTCTTTGGAATGGTTTTTCTGGAGCAGGTGACCTTGGGACTGAATCTCCAGCGATGGCTGGGGTTCCAGCTGACACATGTGCTTTCAGGTCAGGGTTCCCGGCAGAGGAGAGAAATAGCACTTCTTCTTTCAGAACAACTGAGGGCTTTGCTGGCTGCTTCCAGGTGCTAGGAGTTTCATGTCTGCGGCAGGGTGCAGTGAAGATGTTCCTCCTCATTGGCTCTGAAGCCATGGCTTGCATTTCCCCTTTCCCGTGAGGTGGAGGGAGGGAAGGAGGGACCCAGACCCAAGACAAGACTGACAGGCTCTGAAGCCAGTCCCACTTTTGAGTTACCCGTCTGTCTCCTGTCTCCTAGTGCAGGGCTTCCCCTAGGCCTCTCTCAGGGAAAATGGGGGTGGGGGCCTGGGAGGAGCAGTAGAGGCAGCCTAAACCATGGGTGGTGGGTTTCCCCTTCTTTCTCCGCCCCAGCCCCAGGGCCACACCCTGAGCTGTGGCAGTCGCCCTCCCCCAGCACGTGGGAAGTTCTCATGAGAAAAGGGATCCCAGCTGGACAATGGCTTCCTGTCTGAGTGCTGGGAAGGTTTGTCTTAGAGGAGAGGAAGGTTGCAAATGGCATGAGAAATTGTCTCTTCCCTCTCGCTGCCGCCCGTTTGAGACTTTTGACTATTTGAGTGGGGGGCCAGGAAGGCCGAAAGCCAGGGAAAGCCAGGGACAGAAGCAGCCCTTGGGTATCCTTGAGTAAGTGAACTCCTCTTGCTGTCTCCCTGTTCCTACTACGCAGCTGAGGCAGGAATCTGCCCAGAGGGATGCGGGAGTTTCTGCACAGACAGCCTGCTTCTCCCCAAGTGCCTCACACCTTATCCTCTATTTAAAACCACCATGGCTGTAGAACTTTGATGAAGGAACCTTGAGTAGGTGGTGAGGCCAGCCACTCAAGCAACTTAAGACAAATTTGCAAATGTCAGAAGAAACCTCAGAGGTAACCTGGTTCGTGTCAGAGAGACCACTGTCCACAGGCAGTACCCAGACTGTTTGTTACTGGGCTCCCTTTCCAGGGTGTGGGTATGGGAGGAGAAAGTGGGCTCGGAGACCCTCTGTTACTGCCTGGTGTCATGGAGAGGGAAGTCAGCCTTCCTGGGTTCAAATCCTAACTCTGCCCCTTTCCTGCTTGGTGCCCTTGAGGAAGTTTCTTAACTTCTCTTCACTCAATTTGCCCATCTGTATAATGTTGTAATAATACATTTCTTACAGGGTCTTTGTGAAACTTGAATGAGTTACACATGTAAAGTGCTTGGACTGGTGCTTGGCATTTAGTAGATGGTCAATAAATGTTAATACTGAGATTTTTAAAGGCGGCCTCAGAAGAAATCTTTTGACTATAGTCAGATGTGATCACTACCACCCCCCCCACCCCTGCCTCTTTACATTTGTCTGGAATGTCCACTCCCAACTTTCTTGGGAGGTTTTCATGAGAGAATCACCTCCTATTTGAGCTAGCCTTTTCACGCTGTAGTAGGCCTTGTCCTTTCACATACAGAGCAGCTAGATGTTCCAAAAGCTCCAGGCCTAGTGTATCGGAGGATGAGCCACAGAATGGAGCCTGGGAGCCAGAGTGCCTGTTGAATCCAGCATCGTCATTTACAAATGTGTGATTTGCGGCAAATTTCTCAACTCAGTTGAGCCTCATTGTTCTTAGGAGAAAATAATAGTACCTGCTTCATGTTAAGAGCTCACAAGAGTGCATGGCACATGTAATATGCTGTCTATTTGCAGTAATTATTACTTTCCTTGTTTTATGTAAAGAAAAAAAAAAAAACCAAACCAAAACACCAAACCGTACATTTGAATACCCTTTTTGTCTGTTTTTACCTTGCTTTTTCTCTGGCTCTGCTCTTAACCCTTGAGGGCTAGAAGTAGAATTGGACCTTCACATATCAAGAAGGAATTTTGAGGGATGCCTGGGTGGCTCAGTTGGTTAAGCAGCTGCCTTCGGCTCAGGGTCCTGGGATCGAGCCCCATATCGGGTTCCCTGCTCAGCGAAGAGCCTGCTTCTCCCTCTCCCTCTGCCTGCCACTCTGCCTACTTGTGTTCTCTCTCTCTGTCAAATAAATAAATAAAATCTTTAAAAATAAAAAAAAGAAGGAATTTTGAAAGAAAGCATGGCAACAGTGCCTTTTAAAGCAACCTGCAGGGCTCCTCAGTGCCCAGGGCTACCTTTGTCCACATCTGCTGCTTCACCTCTTATCTCCTGCCCTGGGCCGTGGCTCTGAACCCTCTCCACTGCTTTCCGGTCCCCAGAGGCTTCCTCTGGCTCTCAGACATGGACTCTTCCCCACGATCTGTGCTGTCCAGGACAGTGGCTCCAAGCCCCATATGGCTACTGAGAGCTTGAAGTGTGGCTAGTCTGACTTGAGATGTGCTGTTAAGTGTAGACTTACTAATGAAAAGAAAAAAAACATCAAATATCTCATTAATAAATTTGTGTATCGATTACATGTTGAGATGTAGTCACTAATGTATTTTACATATAGTAGGTTAAATAGATTATTAAAATTAATTTCATGTGTTTCCTTTTACTTTTTCAGTGTGGCTACTAAAAAATTTAAAATTACCTGTGTGGCTACATTATATTTCTGTTGGACAGTGCTGTGCTAGATATGTGATATCCATCTGTTCCTTCCTCCCCTCATTTTTTTGATCCTGTTTCTCTTCTTTGCCCAGGGGTCTCACCTTCCACCGGTTGCCACCAGTGCTCAGATGAGTAAGAGGTCTCTGACAAGGACAGCCCAGGCTAATAGAAAAGCTAACCTTTTAACACCTCCTTCTTTGATTTACATTAGAGTTGGATGCATGTGAGTCTGTCCTCTCTAAATTGTTAAGCTTTTTGTGGGCCTGGTCCTGTCACATGGACATTTATGGCCCTCCTAGGGTGGCTTGTGGGGAGAGGCGAGCTCTGATCCTTTGATGGAATTACAACCAAATAGGGACATTTACAGTACCACCTCCAGTGGTGTCCCTGATGATTGCAACTGCTGCGTTTGTGGGCTGGGGTTGGGGGGAGGGAGCTTTTTCTTCTCCCCTGAATTCCCAGGAAAGCTTTTCTCTGGCCATCCTTTCTTTGGTTGCCTTGATTAAGCACCTACTTCTCTGTGCTCAGTTGTGTTCTAAATGTTACTCCTCTCATTTAGTCTAAAGCATTATTTCAAACCCGGGAGTGAACACCGACAGTTTCTTAAGCCCTCAGTCCCTGTTTGGGAGTATGGTTTTCTTGATAACCAACGTCAGCCAGAAACCTCTTTTGTTGAGTCTTTTTAAAATGCACCAGGTAGGGGCGCCTGGGTGGCTCAGTCATTAAGCGTCTACCTTCGGCTCAGGTCATGGTCCCAGGGTCCTGGGATTGAGCCCCACATCGGGCTCCCTGCTCGACGGGAAGCCTGCTTCTCCCTCTCCCACTCCCCCTGCTTGTGTTCTCTCTCTTGCTATGTCTCTCTTTGTCAAATAAATAAAATCTTAAATAAATAAATAAATAAAATCTTAAAAAAAAAAAATGCACCAGGTATTTAAATGTCTCTTTCCCCTCCTCAAGCTGGCCTTAGTACTCCCTACTCCCCACACCTGATTCTGCAGGGGCTCAAGTGCTTCTTCAGTTTTTTAAATTGAACAGTTTGATCCTGGGCCCCTTCCTGGAGCTCCCTTTGATTTGCTTGTTACAGAATCTTACAGAGTTTGTTTTGTTTATTGCCTCTTTCTCCTAAAAGGCTGGTCCCCAAAACAACAAAAGCAAAACCCATTTAGAAGGGCTGATCGAGGGTTCTTGTTTTCTACTGAGGGTTTTAGGCTGCAGTGACTTGGAGGTGGAAGGATCAGCCAGCTTATTTTGCATCTTCTACCCCATCTGTCCCCTCCCAGCTGGTTGGATGGCCTTTCGCTGAATGACTGCTGTGCGCCAGGCACTCTGCGGCCCCTGAAGAATTGCCTCGCTGCTTCCTGCATGCAGTGGAGACCTAAGGGGCTGTAGGAGATAATGGAAAGCAGAGAAGGAAGCTAAGGAGAATTGATTGATTTTTTTCCTGTATAATTTCTATCTTCTGGCTTTCCCCCTCTTTTTTTAAAATTATGCAGCTTTGCCAAATCAGATGAGTTCATTGTCTTCTTGAGGTTGAGAACAGAGCTCGAAACTCCCGGACCTAGGGTTGTCAGAGAGAGAGCCCAATGCACAGATTAAGTCAGCCTCCCGCCCAGAAGGGTGGCTTCCAGAAGCCTCTGGATGATTATTTGCTCTTCCTGATGTTCTTCCCTTTCTTGTTAACCCAGGCATCACTGAGAGGGTCCTCTCAAACACCTGCTCTTTGCCGTGACTCTCCCACTCTGCTGTTGGGGCAACAGGGCCATATTTTTTTCTTGTGTTCCTGGTGTCTTAAAATGACCTTGCCTCTACCCACCCACCCCCCTTTTTGTTTTTACTTCTACAGCCTCCTTACTTTCTTGGACCTGGGGCAGCCTCTTTGCAACGCTGAGCCCGATGTATTTAGCTTGTCTCCTTTGTCTGACCGTCATAGGTAACATAAAATAACCCGTGTGCACTTATCTTACCAGGCTAACATTGCTGTGCTGTTGACATACTCTAAGGCTCCCTCCAACTCTGTCCATCTTTGATCAGATTCAGCTTCTCTTGTAATTCTGCCCTTCTTGAGAACCCTCAAATGCTCCCCTTGTCCTTTGAACATAGTACAAACACCTTCTGTTGCAGTCAAGGCCCTCTGCAAGATGGTTTCATTGCTCGGCACTTTTTCCTGAATTTTCCTTATTGTATTATGCAACCCAGCTAGCTGGGGCTGCTTGATATTTTCTAGGCTTTACTTACACTTTCCTACCTCTGCATTTGCTTAAACCGTCTTCTGATCAGATAAAGCTCCCACTTGAAATGCTGCCCCCTCATGAACCTTGCCTAGTCTCTCCCACACAAGATGTGGTCTCTCCTGCTTTGTGCTCCCTGTCTTGTGGCACTAATCACGTTCTTTGAGGTGTATTAGAATGTCTATGTGCGGAGTATCTTTGGAAGAATATTAAAGAAATGGGTGCAGTGCCTTTGAAGAGAGGAACTGAGTGACTCAGGAACAGGAGAGGGTTTACTTTTCACTGTACACCCTTCTTTTTGAGTTTTATATCATGTGTATGTATGTCCTATGATTTTTTTTCAGTAAAATTATTATTTACATAACAAAGATCCACTCTAGAAAACATTGGGGAGTACATTTATAACCTCAGAGGGTACGTTTATAACCCCAGAGAAATGTCCTTAAGACACAAGACCCAGAAGCCATAAAGAAAACAACTTTTAAAATATATGTGTATACTTGTCATAGCCCTCTTTAGCTCCAAGTACCTGAAGTGCTTATCTTTTTTATCCTTTTTCAGAGCAGAGCACAATGACTCCTACATAATAATAAATAATAGTTGAAATGAAATGAAATTGCCAAGTCACTTCTTTGTAGACCTCACTCTTTTTCACTGATCGAATGAATGCTGGGTGATCTCCAGGGTTCCTCTCATAGATTCCATGCAGATGTGGGCTTTATGGGCAGGGATACCAGCAAAGCGGGAGTGGCTTTAGAATCAGCAGCTCTTCCTCTGAGACCATCTTTCCCAGCACACTGGACCTGTGAGTGGGTCCTGCCTGCTTTTTGGAGCTGCCCTGGAGTGCTCAGCATTATGCCTCGGAAATGCCCCAATTAGACACAGTCCTAGGAGAGCTGGGGGATCTGTGGCAGGCTTGTTGCCCTGAACAAAAGAAGGAAAGCGTAAAGAGCAAAGCCGTTTGTAGAGGTTTCTTTGGAAATCCAGCTGGCCAACTCTTTGAACTAGTTGGCCAAAGTTGCAGGAGGCACCAGAAAGGAGTGTGGTGGGTCTGTCCCCTCCTGTTCAAGACTTTGGGGGAGGTGGGTGGCGTGGGAAGAATCTGGAGAAGGCATGTCCCTAGAGGGACTGGGGGGCTTATTTGGGCTCATCTGTTAGTCTCAGAGAAGTTGCCCAGATCTCCCCTGTGGATCCCTAGGGCACTCACCCTGGCATTATCTTCTAATAAATCTTTACAGTTGAGTCTTTTCTCCCCACCTCAGCAATAAGCAGCTTGTAGGCAGGGAGCCGTCATCTCTTTTTTGACGTGACCCCATCCCCTCCCCCGCCACCTGGCTAGCTGGCAGCTTGCTTATTAGCAGTTTGCAGGTTGAAGGGAAGTGGTATTTGGTGAGAGACTGTAAGGGCATCTGTGTGCGAGGAAGTGGTGGGCAGGCCAGTGAACAGGAGAGGGCACAGTCAAACTCCAGGTCTATTAGAAGAAGTGGGAAAAAAAAAAAACCGCAGCGGTTCTTATTTTCATACTGATATTCTTGTGATAGTCAGGATAGGGGCAGGGTATCTGTCAGCAAAATCAGATGTCCTTTGGAGACTTTTATCTTTCTTGTATTAGTATGGCTTTTGGAAAGTTGAAGTTCGTGGTACCTGGCCATCCTGCCAGCGTGTCTTCTCCCCCAGCCCAGCCTTCCAAACAGCACTTCCTTTCGTGCCCCTGCTATGTCCCTCCCCTTACGGCTAGACACACCCCACAATCCATTCTGCAGCGTCTGTCCAGGAGTGGAAGGGCAGGCCATGGCGTCAGAGTCCCCCTTCTCCTCGAGCTGCTCAGACCTTGCCGCTCATCTGATTTATTACTACACCTTATCAGTACCAGGGTTCCCATCACAGTTGGGCTTCGTTTGCCATCCCCCTGACTGACCTGTTTGAAAGGGAGGTAACCTTGACATTCACACTTCTTAAAGGCCTGCTCAGCTCATGGGGTAGAAGCAGTGTCTGCAGGTGGAAAGAGCACAGGTCTTAGAATCAGAAGAGTCGACCAGGGAGGTCTGCCCTTTACGCTGCCATACGCTTGGCTACAAGTCATTGAACTTCTGTGGGCCAGTGTCCTCATTGACAAAGGGGAGTCATAATACCTATCTCCTGGAGCTGTCAGCATAAATAAGATAGGAGGTAAAGGTGCTTTTAAAGCTAAACAGTCCTACCTGAACAAAAAATGCAGGCTTTCCTATGGGATAGAGACAAGCGCTGGCAATGACCACTCCACTCAGGAGGTAGGGGCTGGAGAGGGGGCCTGGGAATCCATCAGAAATCCCCTGCCAGGCCATGAAGGCACATTTTCATCACACAGTGGAGTCCTTGCTGGTATTGATGTTGGAAACGGGGCTAATGTGTCTCCTGCCCAGGCTGACAGTATTTTTACCACCTTTCACTCTGATTCACTGTGTGTCTCAGTAGGTTTTATCAAAACCGTATTATGTGCTAGATCTCTGTGAGTTCACAACTTTGTCATAGTCTGTCACTCCCTTATGGATTCAGTCCTCTCAAGGCACATGCCGAGGGAGAGGGGCAGTGTTGCAAGCAGCCAGACTTTCCCTGTGGCTAGCGTGCTTCCCTCTGTCATTGGCAACCTGAATTTCCAGAGTTTGGCCAACAGCCTTTCCAAGGGAATGACTCTTGCTTCCTCCTGTGTTGCCCCTTGAGGCTTGCAGAACTATCCTGCTCAGCGTCACGGACAGGATTCCCACTGGAAAACCCCAGCACTATAGCACTGTTAACTGTCTGTCTTTGCAGTGTGCTCCCTGCCCCCGGAGCCAGAGAATGGCGGCTACATCTGCCACCCCCGGCCTTGCAGAGACCCCCTGAATGCGGGCAGCGTCATTGAGTACCTGTGTGCCGAAGGCTACATGTTGAAGGGCGATTACAAGTACCTGACCTGTAAGAATGGAGAGTGGAAGCCAGCCATGGAGATCAGCTGTCGTCTCAACGAGGGTCAGTCTGACAGATGGGAAAGGGGGTGCTGCTGGGGTTCTGCTTCCTTTCACCACGGGCAGTGGTGCCCACTTCCTCCAGAGCACCTGTGCCGTGGGGCAGGATAGTTCCTTTGATGCCCTGTGGCCTCCCTTCCTTTGGGATTTCAGGTCTTTGTGCAAGACATCTGGGGTTGCTGGTGCGTGTCCCACTGCAATTCAGCTGGGCCACCAAGGGGCTCGGTAGCTTTACTGAGGCATCTGTTCTGCTATGTAAAGTCCCTCTGATGCTCAGCATCTCCTGTTTGCCCAGCCAAGTGCTGGTGACCTTTGACCATGTTCTGCTAATACCTTCTGGAGTATCTCTTTTATATTATTTTTCTTTGAATGGAAATGGACGATTTTGTTATAGAGCTGCAGTCCAGCTGGACAGAAGACCTCACCCTCACCCCCTCCTGCCTCCTCCTGTTGTGCATGACAGGAAAATCCAGCTGCCTGCAGGAAAGCGTCTGTCATACAGCCGTCTTTGTGCTTCACACTCGGGCTCCAAGACCATGACAACCCAGGGAAGGCTGGGGACCGGCCTGAGATTTACAACTGAAGTTACAGGATCTTAGAACAAGGGGTTATTACAGCCTGGTTCTTACCAGTTTCCCTGCCATGTGGGGGAAAGATGGGCGGGACCTCGGATGGTGGAATGCCGTGGCCATGGAAGTGGCCGATGTCCACCAGCCTGCTACTGAGGGCAGCGTCAGAAGGGGTTCATACAGGTCAGATCTCTAGGGGTTGGTGAGGTTAGGAGTGAGATGGCCCTCACAGGACTGAAGTGAATTTTAGGTTTTGGAACAGGGTAGGGAAACGGCCCCTTCCCTTGTATGTAAACACTGCTCCACACGTCGACTTCTAAAGTGGCCCCAGCCGTGGCACTGGGCAAGGAACCTTGGACAAGATCAGCCGTGGGGTTCATGTGTTCCGGGTCTGGGTATGACACACTTCTGACAATGGTTTATTTCTGTAGACAAAGATACCCACACGTCCCTCGGGGTCCCCACGCTGTCCATAGTGGCTTCCACTGCCAGCTCCGTGGCACTCATTCTCCTCCTTGTGGTGCTGTTTGTGCTGCTGCAGCCGAAGCTGAAGTCGTTCCATCACAGCAGGTGAGCTTGTCGGGGGGAGCGGCGGGGGCGCTGTGGGGGCTGGCCTCTGACGGCACAGGGGTTGCTGGTGAGCCCGGCAGCCTCTTCTGCTGTGTGTGCCCAGGGGAAACGGGTGGGGGCAGGGGGGCTTCCTGTGCGTTCACTCCTGGATATGCCTGGCCCTGTGCTTATCACTTTGCACACATTAGCTTAATCCTCACGGGAGCATTGCAGATAAGGAAGCTGAGGCTCAGAGAGGTTAAGTCAAGGTCATCCCTCTAGATGATGACCGCCTGGAGATTTAAACCTAAATATGTCCAACCCCCGAGCCATGTCATTTGCCCTACATCGGTGGTTCTCAAAGTGTGGTTCCAACGACATCAGCATCACCTGGGGGCTTGTTAGGAATGAGAATTTTCAGGCCCCACCCCAGACCAACTGAATGAGAAACTCTGCGGCTGAGGCCTAGTGACTTAGTTTCTTAAGTCCTCCAGGTGACTCTGATGCAGGCTCATGTTTGCGAGCCACTGCCCTGTCCCTCTAGTTCCCAGTCCTGCTGCACAAAGAGGCATCTGCTGGGAGTTAAACACAAACACCAACACCTGGGCCTCTATCCCCAGACATTCTGATTAATTTGTTTTGGAGTGCGAGCCTGGCATTAGTGCTTTTTAAAAAACTTCCCCAGTGTCCTAACGTGGGGCTAGGATTGGCAGCCACTGCTCTATACCGCACTAGAAACAGAGGAAGTAGGGGTTTTGCCTGCCTTTGTCACTTTCCTTCTTCCAGTTGAATGCGTTAGCCACAAGTCATCCCAGACTGGGTAGATGAGGTGGGGGGTGGGGGAGAGCAGATGGTTGGGGGCTGGCCCTGCGTGTATCCCTTAGGAGGGACTCCACTCCAGGGCTGTCCTGCCTCTGTGGTTGCTTCGCTTGGCCCAGCAGCCCCTCTTTCTCCTGAGAATGGTTTGTGTGCACTCACAGCCCTTCATCAGTCACTGTTGCCATCCACAGGCGCGGGGGAACAAACAAAACTGTGTTAAATAAAATGCTTCCTGGTCTGGAATTTACAGACAACGCCCAGGCTAAGTTGAATCCTGATGTACTAGGTGTGATTTTTCTGTCTCCTTTTTATATTTTGTTTGGGGGAGCAGGTTGCAGCTATTTTTTTTGAAGGTTGTTAAAACAATTAGTAGAATAAAGAGGATCTGGAGGGAACTGTTTACTTAAAGAATCGGCTATTTCCACATAAAGTCAAGCTGATCTACTTGTCATTTCATCCAAATTAGGGAGTATTTTTCTCTTGTAGTTATCTGGTAAGTGTGTTAAAAGTGATGGGCTGATTTTTCCTGATTTGAGTGGAAGAACGATTTGGTTTTTAATATGGGCTCTGTTTAAATTTTGTACTGTGTGCACATACTATATTTTAAACAAACAAAAAGCATTTTGAATAACAGAAGTTAAACACATACCAGAATGCACACTGCTTTCTATGCTCCCTTGCTGTCAGTTTCCCTTCCTTCCAGAAACCTCCATGCATTTCTTTTTTTTTTTTTTTAAAGATTTTATTCATGAGAGACAGGGAGAGAGAGAGAGAGGCAGAGGCAGAGGGAGAGGCAGGCTCCCCACTGAGCAAGGAGCCCGATGTGGGGCTCGATCCTAGGACCCTGGGATCATGACCTGAGCCGAAAGCAGACGCTTAACCATCTGAGCCAGCCAGGCGCCCTCTCCATGCATTTCTGAGTACCACTTCTGTCATCCTCATTGTCTGTGCCATTTGAATTGGGCGGCACAGATTTTATCTGCAGCTACAGGTGAGGAACTTGAGAGCTAGTGACAGCAGTCCAGTCCTCGGCGTTCTGTGTCTCATGTGATGCACCGAGGAGGACACACAGCACAGATGACAGTGTTCCGGGCAAACACTGACTTGGGATCTTAATCCCAAGGAAACAATTCAGTCCAGATTGTGGGACGTTCTAGGAGA
Organism: Leptonychotes weddellii; assembly: GCF_054177405.1. NCBI lineage: Eukaryota > Metazoa > Chordata > Mammalia > Carnivora > Phocidae > Leptonychotes > Leptonychotes weddellii. The sequence goes on along the minus strand of NC_138377.1, from coordinate 28,138,236 downwards.
CGACCAGCCTGGACTCTACGAAAAATGTCAGTGTCGTAAAGGAAACTCTATAGTGGACTGTCCTAGGGGAAAGGAGATGAACTAGGACTAACTGCAACGCATGATCCATAATTGGATCCTCAAGGGAAACAGACAAGACAACAGCTGAAACAGATCTCTTTTGGGGTAGTTGGGAAAATTTGTATTACGGTCTTACACCATGGTTCAATTTCAGGGATGTAATGATGTTGCAGTTATATAGGAGGGGAGGTTTTGGGAGGACTGTGCCAAATAATGTTTTATGTAGCAAAAAGATAACTTGCTTTCAAAATGATTCAGGAAAAATGTGTGTGTGTGTGTGTGTGTGTGTGTGTGTGTGTATCAAAAAGTGATCTCAAAAAAGGTGCTTGCATGAATAAATCTCACACGCATAAAGTTGAATAAAAGAAGCCAGATACATGTACACATACACACACATGCATACATTCATTGTATATCCCATTCGTATCAAGATCAAAAATATGCAAAACTCAATTGTGGTGTTGAAGGGTTCATGTTTAGGCAGTAAAACTATTGAAATAGAAAGCAAAGGAATGATTTTCTTTTCTTTCTTACTTTTTTTTTTAAAGATTTTATTTATTTGACAGAAAGAGAGACAGCGAGAGTGGGAACACAAGCAGGGGGGAGTGGCAGAGGGAGAAGCAGGCTTCCCGCCGAACGGGGAGCCCGATGTGGGGCTCGATACCAGGACCCTGAGCCGAAGGCAGACGCGTAACGACTGAGCCACCCAGGTGCCCCAGGAATGATTTTCATGAAAGTTAGGATAGTGGTTACTTTGGCTATGAGGAGGTAGGAGATCATAGCGACAGGAACAAGGGTGTCTGGGGATGCCGGCAGCATTCTCTGTCTTGACCTCAGTAGGTGTTATACCCCAGTTACCTTTGGGATAAAACAAGCTGTACATTTTTCTATTTTTGTGTGTTGTTGTGTTATAATTTACGTATAATTTTTTAAGTTAAAAAAAAGCTAAGTCAAAACAAAATTTCTTAGATTTCAACTCCAGTGTCTCATTTCAAGACCACAGTGCTGCTTCTCCCTCCTTTTTTTTAGAACCGCTTTATGGAGATTTAATTCACATACCATAGAGTGTATCCACTAAAGTATTCAGACAGTATGTTCACAGACATATGCAAGCATTATGCTCTTACTTCCTACCTGTGCTGAACGATGGCATTATTTTTAGGTCTCTAGGTTCCTAGGTTTTGCACAGGACGAGAGAGGGCTGGGTGCCTGTGTACCCAGAGGGTAAGAACAGAGTCTCTGGAAGCAGACGGAACTGGATTCACATCCCAGCTCCCTCCCTGACCAGCTGTGTGACTGGGCAGGTTACTTGACTTCTCTGAGCCTCATCTGCACTCTTGGTGAATCTGTACCCGATAGGGCTCAGGTGAGGGTTCAGTGGAATAAAGCGCTTAGTGCTGTGCCTGGCACATTGTAAGTGCTCAAAAATGGTCGGTATTGTTGGTGTTACGGTATTTGTGTGTGTATTTTAATTCTTCCTCTGTCTTTTCCTCCTCTGGCTGCAGGCGCGACCAGGGGATATCTGGTGACCAGGTGTCCATCATGGTGGATGGAGTCCAGGTTGCGCTCCCGTCCTATGAGGAAGCTGTGTATGGCAGTTCTGGTCACTGTGTGCCACCTGCTGACCCCAGGGTGCAGATCGTGCTGTCAGAAGGGTCTGGGCCCAGTGGGAGGAACGGGCCAAGGGAGCAGCAGTTGCAGGACCAAGGGGCCTGTTCCTCTGCGGGTGGAGAGGAGGAGGCCCCAGGCCAGTCTGGACTATGTGAAGCCTGGGGCCCTCAGAGCTCAGAAACAGTGATGGTGCATCAGGCAACCACCTCTTCCTGGGTGGCCGGCTCAGGGAACAGCCAAGTGGCATACAAAGAAGCCCCAGATTCGGAGAACAGTGACATACAAAGCCTTTTATCCCTCGCATCGGAGGACTACACAGATGGTAGGTGGTCTGCACTGAGCATGAATTATGAGCCTCTTGGCGGCCTTGCGGGGAGTGAGGAAGGACTGAGAGCCTCTCTAATAATTGGGTATTGGGGGGGCAAAGGAAGATAATACCTGGGGGATTAGCCTACAAAGTAAGGTCTCACCCTCAGCTCCTGGGGGGTGCTTTGGGCTCTGTATAGGAGACTTTTGACTGTTGTCTGTGAATCTTGATAGTTTGGAGTTTCCAAAACTATTTGTGGCCACAGGGCTGTGCTAAATCAAAGGGAGGACAGCTTGTTGGAGGTGGGAGCGGGGTCTGTTCTCCTGTTATAATTTTTATGTTCCTGAAAGGATAAGAGTGACAAGGAGGTATGGGGTCACATTACAGAGAAAACGAGCTGGTCTCTCTTCCAGGGCATTCAGCAGTTTCATTTGAAACAGGAGTATGACACTCCTGTGTAGTCGGTTCTCTTGCATTATCTCGGTTAAACCTCACAGTGATCCTGAGAAGTAGGTGTTATTACCATTCCTACTTTACAGATGAGGAAACTGAGGCCAGAACGTATGTCACTTGCCCATTGGTAAGGGGCTGAGCTGGGATTTGAAGCCGGATGGATCTGGCTCTGAAGCCTGTTTATAACCCACAGTGCCATGCTGCCTCGCAGGTGACTTCGGGTTCTCTGTGGCAAGCCAGTCGTAGAAGGAAATGGCCACTTCCTGACCTGTCTGCCTTTTCTGGAGCCTGGAGAGTTGAATATTGGGATTGACCCAGTCACTTTAAACAGTATCTTTACATGAAACCCCAGTGTGGTTCAGGATGCAGCCTAAACCTAGCTGTTTCCCTTTGGACAGGGAGGCTTCTGCACTAACCAGGCTCCTCGGAAAGCCAGCGTGGAATCAGTGTGCCCTTGGGAGTCCTGGACCCAGTTAATGTCTGAGGCTTAGAGTATCTGAAAGCAAAGAAGTTGGAAATTCTTGAATGCAGATCACGTTTAGGAGTTTCCTGAAACCAACAGCATGCCTTCTTTTGGTGGGATAGAGAGCTAGGAAGGGGTCGCTACACAGTTGACCCAGATCTAAAGGTGGAAGCCAGTGACCCCGTGGATAGCCAGCTATACATATTATGTGTCTGCACTTACTGACACCTGACCCAAGTGCACTTCTCGGCCCTTACTTTTCTCAGGAGCCTTGATGGTGCCTGCTCTTTTCCCTTCTTCTCCTTGCTACCTTGCTTTGTTCTGTTTATTGAACAAGCATTTTTGAGAACCCGTCTTGCGCCTGGTGCTAGTTAGGTTTCTGGGGGGATAGAAAGTAAGTTGAAAGCTGCTCTCTGCCTGCATGGATGGTCAGTCGTTTGGGAAGATCAGGCCTATATTTGAGAAATAATGGAACCAGGAGTTGTAGGGTCCATGTCAGAGTGAGGGCCACAGAAAAGATACAGTTTCTCCAGCTCGTTGCAGTCTGACTGAGCCGTCTGCACCTGATGGCCCGGTAGGAAGTCAGGACCTCGAGGCATCAGTGTAACCAGGTGGACATAAAAGGAGACCAAGACCCAGAGAGAAGTGAGTTACTCAATATCACACAGCTGGTGGATGGCCGTAAGGAGGAGGTGGGACCTAAGCAGGGCTCCGCAGCCTTATAACGTGAGATTAAGGATAGAAAGAGAAGCAACTAGACCAGCAGAGTCAAGGCAGAGAGGAGGTCCAAGGTAGTGGGACCAGAGGGGATTCGAATACTAGACTGAACATTCAGATTTTATCACAGAGATAGGGGGAGAGATGAACAAGGAAGGCCTGAAGAAAGGGCTGAGGGGTTTAGACTCATTAGAAGTCTAATTTTTTTAAATTAATTTATTGATTTTAGAGAGAGAGAACGTGAGTGGGGGGAGGGGCAGAGGAAAAGGGAGAGAGGGGGGAAGAAGCAGACTCCCTGTAGAGCGTGGAATCCCATGTGGGGCTCGATCTCATGACCCTGAGATCATGACCTGAGCTGAAATCAAGAGTCGGACGCTTAACCGAGTGAGCCACCCAGGTGCCCCTGAGTGAGGCATTTTATTTCTTCAGACCAGGGCCTGCACGGGGACCCTGAAGTGGGATCAGGTGTGCTGCAGAGAGAGCCCCCCCCCCCCGCCCCCCCCCCAGCAGGGTAACCACTGTGCTTTCCTGTGTTCTCTTCCTGCAGATATCCCACTGTTGAAAGAAGCATGAGCGCTGTCACGGGCCTCTCCTCTCTGCAACGGTCCTCTTGTCCTTCTGCCCTCTCCTGGGGTTTTGAGCGCCCTGTACTCCAGCCACCCTACCCGGATACCTGAGCTGCCACCTGTGTATCTGTGTATCTCTGTATGTCTGAGGGCCTCCAGGCCCGCCTTGCTGGAAACTCGAGGAAGAGTCTCGCCATCTGCCTGCTGGACAGCTGGAGGAACTGGCCTTTTGCCTAGCCTGGCCTTCCCATCTGTGTCGGGGACATATTTGAATGTGCTGGACTGAGCTCTTCCTTTCCCAGGGCCCTCTGGGTCCCCCCCAGCCAGCTCTCTGGCGGCAGACCCCACCAGCCTGCGCGGGCCTGAGAGCCGCTGTGTTTACTTGTGCCTTCCCCCCAGCCCCTCCAGTTCCCCTGTCAGGCGGGCTCGTGGCTGTCCTGCAAGCCTTAGTGGCTGCCCCACGGCCTCTGCCACACAGGGGGCTGGGACTGGGGCTGGGGCTGGCCTCTTACCTCGGAGGGCTGGCACCGCTGCCCTTAGCAGGGGCAGATCCAAGCGTGGCTCTACTTAGGGCAAGAATGTGGGTCCCTGGGCCTGCCCTTCGTTGACACCGGTGGCACGTTTCTTTGGCTGAGGATGGAGGATGTGGGGAAAGCCATGCCAAAGCTATGCCAGCGCCCAGCTGTCCGGCTCCGAGGTGCTGGCTCCTGGCCCTGTTGAGTTCCCAAGAAGCATGGAGAAGATCCTGAGGGAGGGAAGGAAGGTGGCTGATGACGGTTGTCTTCCTGAAATGCGAGTCCTCACTTCCACGTTCAGCACTGGCCTTCCCGGCCGTGGTTTTCTCTGTTTCGCTGGAGCGTGAGGGGAGGTGGCCTGCTGCCTCCTGGGTTGGATCCTTGGCAACCTCCGCTTGCTTGCTGCCCACAGGGCCCAAGGTGAATCACCGCTGGGACGGGAGAGTTGCTGAGGTGCCGCGGAATGCCCGAGTGGCCGCTGGCATTCGGGGCAGGTTGCCCCGTTCTGGGTTCGTGGTGACGCAGGGGAGCCTGAGAGGCACAGACCGAGTCCCCAGGCAGCTGCAGGCGGCTCCAGCCCCGGTCCTGAGGGTCCTCGTCACCACAGTCACGTGCCTTAGTAATTGCGCCTGGAAGCGTGCTGCTGCTCGCGCACCGCTGCTTTTCCTCCTCGTGTTTCCCCTGCTGCCCTTCCACATGTCACAGCGGACACAGGACTCCCTGCTCCCCCCTGGCACCTGGGCGAGGGGCTGAGAGCCCTCGACACCCCACCTCGCTGGTCTGCGGTGGGTGAAAGCTCGCCAAGCAGCCTGGCCCTGGAGCCCTGCCGTCGAAGGGGGTGGGCTCTGCACTCCCCGCTGCTCTTTGGGGGGCTCTCACTCTGCCACCTGTGGGTGCTGACCAAGGCTGGGGTGGCAGGGCTCAGGCAGGCTACTGCCATCCTCAAAAGATGTGGCATTGAGGAATGCTTATTTCTGTTTTGTTTTTGAAGCACTGGGGCTGGGAGACTTGTCGCTGACCCCGCTGGCACCTCTGCTTCTCCCCAGGCCGCTCTGTTTGGGGTGGTGAGAACAATAAAGAACCCAGTTTATTTTCAGTACCTGACCTAACAGGGTAGCTCCAGGCGTGGGCGGCCGCCAGGTTAGGGGAATGGCCTCCTCTCGGCCTCCTGCGTTACTCTCTCACGCACTTTACCGCCCGCTCCTTCCCAGCCTCCTGGCACCACTGTAGGCTTCCTTCGCTCAGGGTAAGGGCAGTGCCTGCTGGGCCTGCGGGCAACCCCCTTCCTCCCTCCAGGAGCCGGCTGGTTCCATATGGAGCAGGTTGGCGGAGATGCTGGAACGCAAGCCTCCGAGGGACCTGCAGACGACTGGGGGGCCTGGCCTTGGCCTCCGAAGAGGCCGTTGCCGGAGCCGTGCCTCCAGCAGTCGCTAGCACTGGGCCCATCTGGAGGGTGGGGTCCCTATGGACCCGAGTTGCCTCTTCATGCACGGAGGGGTGCCCTTGTCTTCCTCCAGAAAAGAAAGCAGGGACAAATGGTGGAGGGATCCAAAGTCTCACTGTTGGGCTTGCAGCCTAGAATATTTTTTAAAATGGAAAATCTTACCCTTTTTTTATACCATTACTCTGGGTTTTCCCCCCTAAGAGACTGCACTGTTTGTTTTGGGTTTGTTCAGCCACATAGGTGACCGGCTTAGCCCTTGGGAAAAAAAAAAAAAATGAAAAGCCTTTCTTCTGAAGCCTTCTTCCACCTCGCCCGCCATTAACACCATCCTGGGGATCACAAGCCCAGACTTGCCTACCTGGTAGGAAAGAAAGTGGATAAGTGGGAACCTAGTGCACACACACTCCCTTACCCCCTCTCTCCCCTCCCCTGCGTCATTGGCTTTGCTGAGGCCCCCCTCCCACGTCCCTGCCCCCGGGACCCCCTGGGCCTCCCATTCACCTCGCACTTCTCTGGAGCAGTTTCTTAGCCATCAGCCAGGTGCTGCTCTTTCTAGGGCTTCTGGGCTTTGTCCCTTTTAAGGGATTAGGGACTCCACAGCTGCCTTGCGGTGGAGCCCGGCGGGAGACAAGGGCTGGACAAGGGCTGTGGCAGGGAGCAGGTCATTAGGCGGGAGGCTGCCAAAGGAGCCTAGAGCAGGTGGGAGAAACGCCCAGGGCCTGGCTTTCCAAGGCTCACCTCTAGCGGAGTCCAGCAGAGGGCTTGTCCAGGAGAATGGCCCGAACCAAAGGACTAAAAGTGTCTTTTTGCACACATGAGCTGACTCAGTGCAGGTTTTATATTCTGGTGACTTGCAGTCACGTGCCAGCGACTTTCAAGGGCCAGTATGTGGTGAAAATCGCTAAAGATTTCTGTCCCTTTCAATGCCTTAGTTTAGCAGATAGGCTCTCTGTTTTGCTATTTCAGAATTTTGTGTGCTGTGTTCCTGTTTCACTTGTGTGAACTGTGAAATGGGCTGAATCCTAGCCACTTTGCAAGTTCTTTTGGCTTTACAAAGCATTTCAATGTGCATTCTACTAACACTCCATTTGCAAACAGAACTTAAGCTCATGTTGTCTTCCCCATTCATCCCTTCCCCCTCCTCCTCTCCCCTTCCCCCCCAGCTTTCAAGTTCTTTGGAGAAGCCTGATGGCAAGACAGACAAAGGTAGACTTTTCCTGCTTCTTTAGTGCTGGCACAGGGATCCCCAGGCGCTCGGCCCCTCCCCTCCCGGTTCTGCCTGAGCTCTCGAACCACCTGCTTGCCACACAGCAGTGTCTCTTCTGTTTGCAGGGAACACCGTCACATAGAAAATGGGATATGCTGCAAACACTTCTACATCCTTGCCTTTCTTTCCTCCTTAAAAGAGAATAAAGGACCCAGAAGGGAAGTGGTACACAGGCTTTACAGTGTAATTCCGGATGTGCTTGCTGAGGACAGTGATGCTGGGGACTTCTCTCGGGGTTGCTGCTTGGGGCCCTGGCTCTCAGTAGAGGGCCAGTTGCTCCCGGTGCCCGGGGAGGGGCTGAAAGAGGTTTTGCTTGGCAGAAGCATGGACCGAGTGGTAGAGTAGCTGGTTCCCTGGACAGGGAAAAGCAGCAGGCTCAGCTTTGCTGGGAAGCAGCTCCTCTTAATCTCCAGTTGAAAACCTAATAGAATTTTGAATGAAAACCCCCAGGTTGAGCCCTCTGTCGGGCAGCAGAGCTAACTGGAGGGCATGTAGGGGCCAAGCACTCAGATTGCCAAGCAGAAGGGGAGATGGACTCGGGTTGCATGGCAGCCCACCACACCCTGCCCTGGCTTCTTATCACACCACTATGGAATCCTTTGCAGAATGGTACTCCTATATAATGGTTTCAAACGACACATGCATCATTGACTGTGTGCAGGATGTCACTCAATCAGTTTGGGTTTGCTTTATTTTATATATATATTTTTTGGTATCCTGTACATTGCAGTGGGTGTGAAGATAGTATTTTAATATTTGTACAAAGTTTAATTTAATTTTAATTGTTCTATGTATATAACTGCATTTCTAAATAATAATTAAAAAAAAGGTTCTTATGAAGGCAGTTGTGAGAGATGTGATCCTTCCAGAAAGTTTTTGTAGAAACCCGAGAACGAAAAGAGTGCATGTGGTGGGAGCTCCTGATGGGATGAAGCGCCAGCTCCCGGGCGGGGTGTCTAGCAGGAGCAGACGGGACAGGGAGTGTGCCATTCGGGGAAGAGAGAGCACAGGCCTTGGTGGAAATAGATTCATGTCTCTGCAGAGGTCCTCAGTATGTCAGCCACTGTGCTGCGCTGGGACTCCGAGGAATCTCTCCCTTGCCGGGAAGGCGGACAGTTCCAACAGCATGCCTCGATGATCACGGAAGCTATGCCAGGGGACAGTCAGCAAACATCCTTTAGATGGATGGCAAGTAAGCTGAAATGCCAAGGGCCCGCACAGCCAGGCTAAGGGGCAGGACACCACACATGTGCCGAAAGCAGGTGCAGCGGGGAGAGAAAGAGGAGTGGGTCTCAGGGCTGAGGAGGGGGGAGAGCGGCAGAGGCCAGGTGGCCCTGGCCATCCGGGCCCTCCGAGTGAGGAGTGGGGAGGTTTGACTTCGACTTCATCTTCTGCGCGGCTCGAAGTGCTTTGAGCAACAATGATTTAGTGAGCTCCCCTTTTCCAGGGGGAAGCTCTCCCCATCTTTTAAGAGGGATGTTCAGGGCGACAAAACACTACCGGAGAGCACGTAAGAAGTTGTCGGTCTTGGGAGGAAGGCAGTGTGAGCAGCTAGCAACCCCCTCTCTGAGCTGGGGAAATGGAAGGCACGGTCTGGGGAGGGAAAATGACGGAGTTCTCAGGACCAGAGGGCAGAGCGCACACAGGTGGAGACGTCATCCCCACGTAGGAGAGGCCGACCGTATCTGAGCAGCTACAACAGGTGGTAAGGGTGTGAGAAGAGGGAAGATGGGGAACTTTGGGATAAAAAAATCAGGCCACTCTTGAAGTTGCCCTGGGGATGATTAATGGCCAGGGTATGTTTCTCTGATACTTAGGGTCAGGTGGGAAAACGTTTTAGGAGCATCGTGCCAAGTCTCCACCTTTGTAGCCCCAGTCCTCAGGTCAGGTCTGCACAAACATCACTGCCCTTCGTTGCAAGGAGGCGAGGGGACGAGCATTTCACCAACTTCTCAAAGTCGCGGTGAGAGTAGCGGATACGTAGAAGCGCTCCCCCTGTAGCAGGCAGAGTTCTGCGCACTCGTGTGTGTGAATCCCGGAGCCACACAGCGGGCTCTACAAGGCCAGTGTTACGATCGCTCCGAGCTCCAACGCCCATATACTGACACTGAAGCACAAAGAAGTGGATTAACTTGCCCGAGGTGGGGCCGGGAGTGAATTCAAACCCAGGCGGTTCTGTGGAAGTGATCTCCTCCCTGTGCTGTTCTCAGCCCAGCAGCCGGACACGGCCCACCTCCCAAGGCCCTCACCGCCCTCCCTCTGCCTTTCAGTCTCTGTTCCAACCAGTGAGCTTCAGGCAGAGGGAAAAGCAAGGTCATGGCAGGGAAATGACACACGGTTCACTGGGGGACACACGACAGACACGCATCCCAAAGACTGAGAAGTGCCCAGCGTGGTGTGGGGGAGGAGGCATTTCAGCTACACAGGCTGTGATAGGAAATAAGTTCACAAAGCAGCAGGAGTTGCTCCCCCACAAGAAAAAAATACGTAAAAAGGAAAAACTACTTACTTCTGTGATAGGTACATCTTCTTTGCTACTGGAGAACGGGCAGAAGTGTGTCCCATCAGGTAAGGAATGCTGGGGAAGGCAGCCTTGTCCACGTGGGGTCACCCGTGGGGTTACCTTTCTCTTGAAGACAGATGGGGGGTGCAAAGGAACAATGCTTGGCGGGGAGGGCTGGCTTGAAGTGCTTTTGCCTCCGGTGGGGACAGGTGGATGGGAGGAGAGAAAAGGAATGTACAAGAAAGTTATTCCAATTATACTCTCATTCCCACAGCCCCACCAGCATGGGGATTATCACATTTAAAAAAAAAAAAATACGCCAGTTGAAAGAAAATGGTATTGTTTTGATTCACACTTGTGTCATTATTCCTGAAGCTGAATTTTGGAAGTATGGTTTGTCTACCCTTTATAAAAACAAAAGACATATTGAAAATTGTGCAAGTTGGGTGTTCAAGATGTCCATGTTTGAGATGAAAAGTCAAAACTAATTTCTCCTGTATAATTAAATAATGCATGATAGATGTATACATAGATACATAGCTAGTTCACTCCTGTCAGCTCCCTGGTGGTAGAGGAACATCTCAGGGACCGTCCCATCGCATGCCAAGAGGTGAACAGCTATTGGGCATTTCAGATTTCCCATGATACTCCAGTGCCCCCAGCAAAGAGAATTTCACAACCTAGGAATGTCCTGAGCAGCCCATCTCGGGCAGCTTGAACTATTCCTGAGCCTGGGGTAGTAGATGACTCTCAACTTGGCAGGCCACTGCGGAGGGTTTGGCAAGGATGGACTTCCCCACACACAGCTTCCCTGGAGGAGCAAGTAACCCGCCTTCAGCAAAGGCAGCCTGTTTGCAGGGTAAGCCTGTGGGCCAGGGCTGAACATCTGGGGTGATTTGGGGTGTGTGAAGGAAGGACTATGACTCAACACAAACACCAAGCATGAGGGCTGCTATGACTTCTGGGGTGGTCCTGAAGCTCTTGAGGGTCCCAAAGACATAGGGACTTTTGGTGCCTTAGCCTGTCTATGGGATGGAAGGCCATCCCCACTCCTGCTGCAAGCATTTATTTGTTCATTCATTCGACAAACTTTTTTTTTTTAAAGATCTAAATCTACTTTATACAAAGCCTGGTGTTGGATTCCAGGGGCCCAACAGTGAATAAGACTCAGTCTTTGTCCTCAAATAGTTTGCAGACTAATAGGGAGAAAGATTAAACAGCTACCTAAAACTTAAGGCAGAACTTAAGGAATATCTAACCGTCCACCAGCATAGTGCCTGGGTGGTGAAGAGGGAGGAAGAGTTCATTTCTTAGGGTGTGAGTGAAGATTCCCCAGGGAAGGTGCCATTTATTTGACATCATGAAGAATGGATCTTGTTGCAATACTATAGGTAGGGAAGTAAGTGAACAAGGAGCTGTGGTGTGGGAAGTGTGAAGAGGACTTTTTAGGCCATAGAGACCCTGTAGGAGAAAAGTACCAGCTTATACGATTATGACCCATCCAAAATTGCCGTTTTGGCAGGTTAATAAAAAAGGTCAGATATGGGCAATTTCAACCTAATACATAGTTGTTTTAAGATCTGTCAAAATAAATAACTTTCTTCTTCTTCCTTGACTAAACTTTAATTATTTTAATCACAAGAAAGAAATTTCAGCACACCCATAGACAAGTGCCTAGAGACTTCCTGTCCCAGAGTCTATTCCGCACACAAACAGAACACCGAGCAGAGGGGACTTTCTGGTCACAATCCACCAGCGCCAGGCCCCTGCCAGCAGGGGGTGTCTTCAGAAATCACAGGAGCGATTCAAGTCTCCAGCACATGGGCCAGTTCACTTGCTCTTTGGGGCGGACAACAGAAGGGAGACCCACTGCCTGCAAACAGGTTTCTGCCAGCAACAGCCAGGTAGCAATTCCAAAGTTAAGAAGTGTTTTTGGTTTTTGGGGTTTTTTTTTTTGTTTTTTTACCCTTTTGAATTGTTTCCTTTAAGACAGAGATTGAAGGACGGTAGTTGCATCCAACTACAACACTCCTTTCTTGCCAAGTGCCTCTATTCATCATTAGAAACATTCAAAAATGATCAAGCTATCTTATAATAAAAGTAATACATGTTAAAACATCAGAGACGACATTTTCCACCTATGATACTGGCAGAAGGAAAGGTTTAAAAATACCAAGTGGGAGTGTAAAGTGTACATTCTCTTTGCAAGGCAATTTGGCAACGACAATCCAGTTACAGTGCAGTTCCTGGCCCTTCTCTTGCTGAACAAGTCTGTTCTAAAGCCATTCGGTCACAACATCAGAAAGGGAAACAAAACAGCAACGCTTCAGGGGCAGATTGGAATTGTAGGTATTTGTGATTGTAGGTATTTGAGAAAACACTCCTGGTTTTCTATCTACTTAAACAGATGCAGAAATAAATACAGACGTAGTGCATGCTCACATGTACACATACGCACAGATACTCCCTAGCTCTCTCCAGAGGGCTTGGGCAGCACTGGTACCTCAAGAGCCGTGAGCACACCTAGAGTTCAGATCTTGGCTTTTAAATACAATTTTCCACTAAAAGGAACCAGGAGTCTTTGGAGAAATGGCTGAGTCCAAAGCCGAGGCAGGAAGATCATGTGGTGGGCCTGAAAGCAAGAAAGTGTTCAAAGAATGATGAGTATATGCCCAAAAGACTCCCACTTGGGGGCGCGTGGGTGGCTCAGTCGTTAAGCGTCTGCCTCCGGCTCAGGTCATGATCCCAGGGTCCTGCGATCAAGCCCTGCATCGGGATCCCTGCTCGGCGGGAAGCCTGCTTCTCCCTCTCCCACTCCCCCTGCTTGTGTTCCCTCTCTCGCTGTGTCTCTCTCTCTGTCAAATAAATAAATAAAATCTTAAAAAAAAAAAAAAAGACTCCACTTGAAGTTTCTTCTACTGACTAAATCAGGAGCAACGTGAGCATCAAAGTAAATAGTGATGATAATGGATTCTAATCCATTGAATAAAACAGGAGACCATGAGTCCATATAGATAAACAGAAGCCTGATAGACACTACTTTAATCAAATGGGACAAATCAAAATCATGCACCACCTGAGGGGATGCAAGGAGAGAAACCAGCATCATTTTCATGATGTTCCCACTGAAATGCAACCTAAATCCAAACATGAAAAAATGAGACAATCCAAATTGAGTGATACAAAAGAACTGGCCTGTAATCTTTAAAATGTCAGGGTCATGAAAGTCGAGGTTAGACTGAGGAATTGTTCCAGAATGAAGGACACAAAAGAGACTTGAATAAAAAGAAATGTAAGACATGACTTTAAACTGGACAAACGATATTATTGGAACTATCGGCAAAACTTAAATGGGGTGTAAAGATACCACATCCATGTTAATTTCTAGATTTGTTGCTTATATTGTGGTTTTGTAGGAGAAAGTCCTCGTTTGTAGGGAATACATGCTAAAGTCTTTGGAGGGGATTGGACAATGTACTCCCAAATGGTTCAAGAAACAAAGTTGGTGATTGTTTCTAAATAAAATTATTTACTTTTAAAAAGATTGCAATATACCGTTTGACCCAGAAATTCTGATCTCAGGAATTTTTTCTACAGATATCCTTGTTCATATGTCAAATATCTTATGTGTACAGGCTAGTCACTGCAAGTGTCTAATAAAGCCCAAATTTAAAAAGAACCTAAATAATCACCAAAATGGGGTTAAACACGTATGATACATGCAAGCACAAAACGGATACAGAAAAGAGAATAAAATAGCTCTGGACCAATCTACACAATACATTGTTGTATGGAAAAAGCCAAGTGCAGAACAAGTGTATGAATACTATCTTTGTGTACACTCAAAAGAGATACAAAGAAATGTGTCTAAGTGCATGTTTTTCTATGTACAGAGGATCCTTCCTGATCCAGGCAGCATTAGGTGCCTCTGGGAAGGGAGAGTCACTCGGAGGAAGGGTCATCTTTTACACCTTTTGTAATTTTGAATTTGGAAGCAAGTGAATGTATTACCTGTTTAATACATTATTTCTAAAAATGCAAAATGTGTGTTATCTGGGATCAGAAGGAATATTCACAAGAAGATTTGCCAATTTATCTGATCTTTGCTCTTGTTCCAAACTAGCAATCTGCCTTCCGGAAAGGAACACACAGCTCCTCGTAGGGCCATATTTAAGAACTATAAGTAGAATGCATTGCCTGTTATTTCCATCTTCCTTCCCTGAGAAAACAAAAATGATTTCTTGGGATCTTCAGTGTTATGCATTGGATTGTCTTCCCCCGAAAATGCATATGTGGAAACCCTATTTGGAGGTAGTGTTTTTAAAGAGGTAATTAAGTTAAAATGAGGTCATTAGGGCAGGTCCTAATCCCAAATGACTGGTGTCCTTATAAGCATAGGGAATTGGGACACAGACACATCCAGAGGGAAGACGATGTAAAGACATAGGGAGAAGACAGCATCCACAAGGCCAGGAGACAGGCCTGGGACACGCCCTTCCCTCACGGCCCTCAGATGGAACAGTCCCTGCTGCCCTCTTGATCTGGGACTTCTGGCCTCCACAACTGTGAAAAAATACATTTCTGTTGTTTAAGCCACCTGGGCAGCAGCGCTAGCAACCTAGGACATCCAGTCTCAAAATGGGGGTCTGACCAAGGCTCTCCCTGACAACAGTGACCTATCCAGGCAAAGAGGGAGTCAGGGAGGGAGGCGGCGAGGGAGGTATGTCAGTCAGCGCCCGGGTGGAGCGGGACTTTTTGTTTTAAGATTTTATTTATTTATTTGACAGAGAGAGAGAGGGAGAGAGCACACAAGCAGGGGGAGCGGCAGGGAGAGGGAGAAACAAGCTCCCACAGAGCAGGGAGCCCGACGTGGGGCTCGATCCCAGGACCCCGGGATCATGACCTGAGCCCAAGGCAGACGCTTCACCCACTGAGTCCCCCAGGAGCAGGACTTTGAATGCCGTACTAGGGATGTGGACGTGGTTCCATAGGCAAGTGAAAGCTTTGTAAGGATTTGAAGACCGAATGATGTGCTCTGAACATAATACCTTAGAAAAGAACTTGGTGGACAGTGAGTTGGAGTGAGAGCCAAGCCGGAGACCACATGCTGATGAGAGAGGAGGAGGGGCAGGCCTTGGATGATTAGAACACAGGCGGGCTTGAGTCCGTCTGGAAGAAATGGGAGGAGTGCTCACCTGTTTGGGGCGATCATTCAGGTCAAGAGTTCCGAGCTCTGTGGTTGACTGTATGAAGAGAAACAGACAAAAGGGTCAAAAAGACTGTACATGTCTATGGCAAGGAGAAGAAAAGGGGGAAATAGAGAAATGAAGGAAAGCTTTGATTGGAAAGAGCATGTCAGGGGCCAGTGCCGAAGGTCAAGGAGTGTGGGACTGAGGAGCCAGGAACCAGGGAAGAATTCCTCACCCTTGTTTGGGGGGCTGGGTGGGGGAATAGAGCCAGGGAATTGCTTCTGGGGTGAAAATAGAAGTAGCTGGCCCCCATAGCAAGTTGTAGAGGGAGTTGAAGGAGTAAAGGACAGCCTGCCTGTGAGGGCAAAACCAGGTAAGCAGTGACCCAGCCCCTCCTACTTCTCCCCGTAGCTACTTGAACACTGAGGCTGCAAAGGCAAACCGGGATTGGTGGGACAGTGTGCAGAGAGAGGTTTCTTGGGGACACGGCCTCCGTGGCTCTCCCGGGTCAGGATGCTGGCTGGCTTGGTTCTTATATTCCTGGGATGGAGAGTCACAGTATTTCCAGAAACACAAGCGCTCACCCACTCATGGGCCTGCACTGACACGTCAGTGATTAACAAGTGTGGGTTGAGCTCCTACTATGTGCCAAATTCTATGCTGGGCACTAAGAATACAGAGGGGCACAGATCCACATGGTTCCTACTGTGAGAACTGGTCTGGTCAGCCGGATCAGGAAGAGCTTCCTTGAGGAAGCCATGAGATGCAAAAACGCATAGGGGTTAGCTAGGCAAGGAGGGTTCCACGTAAAAGGTCCAACACACCAGGAACTGTGAAGTAGGCAGAGCTGGGAGCCAGGAGAGTGGGGTGAGACCATGCTGCAGGGCTAGGCAAGTCTCCTTGGCCATGATCAAGACCTTGTCCATCACCTAAGAGCACTGAGGCCATGGAAGGAGTTTCGCAGGGAACTGAAATAATCTGGTGTGTCTCCAAAAGGTTCTTCTTACTCTTTTGCAAATGGGCAGAGGAAGGTAAGGGCAGGTGCAGAGAGATGAGCCAGCACCGAGCATCAAGAATCCCCTGGTCACACGATAGGAGCTTACTGAAATGTAGACTGGGATCCAGTAGGCCTGACCTGAAACCCTGTGTTTCTTTTCTTTTCTTTTTCTTTTTTTTTTTTAAAGATTTTATTTATTTATTTGAGAGAGAGAGAATGAGAGAGAGCACATGAGAGAGGGGAGGGTCAGAGGGAGAAGCAGACTCCCCGCCGAGCAGGGAGCCCGATGCGGGACTCGATCCCGGGACTCCAGGATCATGACCTGAGCCGAAGGCAGTCGCTCAACCAACTGAGCCACCCAGGCGCCCGAAACCCTGTGTTTCTAACACGTTCCCAGATGGTGCCCATGTTGCAGGTCCACAGGAGAAATGGGGAGAAATGGACAAATCTCAGACGTCCTTTGGAGGCAGACTCTTCAGGACTTGGCAATGGATAGGACACGGCGGGCAGCGGGGAGAGGAAAATATCAAAACTGGCTCTCAGATTCTGGGTTCTCTGAGATGGGAAGACTGCAGAAGGAGCTGATGAGCCTGATGGACGTTAGCCACTGGAGATGTCAAGTTGGGGGGTGAAAACAGAGTCCCGGGAGCTGGAGTGGACTGACACCCTGTCTTCCCTCCCACAGCCACCGGTCTGCTCAGATAGCTGTCCTCACACTCAGGACACCCAGGCCGGCCTGCGCCAAATCACGACTGGGAGTCCTGCGCTCGCGGCCTTCCCAGGCAGGGCCTGCACTTGGCTCCCAGCGCTGGGCACCACCAGCCTCGCCCTCAACAGGCCACTCAAACTCGGAGGCGGGGAAGGGGGAAGGGCGAGCTGGGGTTGGCAGGACAGTTTGCAGGGGAGAGGATCCGATTTCCTCTGTGACAGAACAAAAGCCACTTTCTCTGGAAAGAACTTAGAGTTGAACGTGTGATCCCCGCCTCCGATTTGCAGAGTCCCTTTAGCAGCCCCCAGGTGCGCAGCGAGCGGGGACGGCTCAGTCCGCTGGCGCCATCTAGCGTGCATGGGGGGGGTGATGCTCTGCTGGTCAGAGAGGGGAGGCTTAGGCAGGCGGCAGGCGTGCGGTGGGGGCGGGGAGGGGGGAGATGGACTGGAAGGGGGAGATGCAGCCTGCAGCTGAGTCTGGGGCAGCTGCGGCCTCCTAGGGCAGCGGAGGGGGCAGGCGACTCAGGGGAGTTTCTGATCAATGAGTCTTGGGCTCTGTATTGTCTCCTAGGGCTGTCGGAACAGGTTGTCATAACTGGGTGGCTTAAAGCAACAGAAATTTATTCTCTCAGTTTTGGAGGCTAGAAGTTCAAAATCAAAGTGTCAGCAGGACCATTCTTCCTCTGAAGGCTGCAGAGGGGGAATCTTTCCTTGCCTCGCCTTGCTTCTAGTGCTACCAGCAGTCCTTGCTCTCTGATGGTTTATAGATCACTCCAGTCCCTGTGTCCACCTTCATGGTCTTCCCTGTGTGCCTGTGTCCAAATTTCCCTCTACTTATGAGGACACCAGTATTCGGATTAAAACCTACCCAAACCAGCATGACCTCATCATAACCTGATTACATCTGCAAAGACCCTATTTCCAAATAAGGTCACCCGCACAAGGACTGGGGGTTCAAACTAGAGAGGATCATTTGGGGGACACGTGTCAATCCAGAAGTGACTCCTCTCATCCAACAGCTGTTCCCTCAGCATCTGCAAAGTGCCCGCCCATGCTGGGGGCTGGGCTGCTGAGGCTGACTAGCAGACCTGTTCCTCCTCCCTTGAGGTTTTCACAGGTGGTTCTCTAAGTCTCCTCACTGATCTGCCGCCTCCTGGTTCACCCGTGACTCCTCAGCACCCAGAGTCAGTATTTCCTTGATGTGGGAAAGGAGGACGAAGAAGGGCAAGAGACAGGGAAGAAAGGCTGCAGGGATGATGAGGAGGGGGTTACACAGGGGAAAGGGGTGCAGAGCAAAGGGCTAGAGCTTTGCTGAGCATGTGACGTTGGAGCTGGGTCTTGAAGCAAGAGGAATTTGCCAGGCAAGAAAGAGATAAACAAGGGTGAGGGGCCTTCTAGGCAGAGCTGAAAGTGTGCGCTGTGGCCTCGAGGGGTGACAGGGGCTATGATGTTGGGGAGCACGGGGGAGTCTGGTGTGGTTGGAAACGAGGGTGTGTGGATGGGGGGTTGCTGCCAAAGGGCATGGCCTGGAAGACAGAGGCTCTATGGGGAAGGGTTTTGAGGACCATCCTCATGGCTTTAAATACTATCCTGTAGGTGGAGAGGCACCTTGGGGTTTTTTGTTTGTTTGTTTGTTTGTATCTTCGTGCATCACAACATTTTTTAATAGAACATGAGAACATAAATTACCAAAAAACAAACCCAGCCATCATCCATTAACCATAAATTGAAATACTATGCAGCTGTTACAAATGAGGGACTACAAACTTACATAGGGGTAACTATATGCTAAATTTTTTCAAAGTAATTTACTCATGTGACCACATTGTAAGAAAACACACACACACACACACACAACTATACATGCATATATCCTCAAGCAAGTGGGTACAAACATTAAGAAATAACTAGACTGAGTAAATGGTTTAATAACTATGTAATTTTATGTTCTGTGAATATTTTGTATGCTAGAAGCAGGCATTAATGTTTTTATTTTATTTTTGGGTTTTTTTAAGTTTATTTTTTTCAGATTTTATTTTAGGGTAGGGGAGAGGCAGGGAGAGAAGGGAAGAGACCCTTAGGCAGACTCCCTGTGGAGCCCAGAGCCCCACACGGGACTCGATCTCACGACCCTGAGATCATGACCTGAGCCAAAACCAAGAGTCGGATGCTTAACCAACTGTGCCACTCAGGCAACCCTTTTTTAAGTTTATTTTTATTTGTTTGTTTGTTTGTTTAATATCCATACCCAATGTGGGGCTTGAACTCAGGACCCTGAGATTAAGAGTCACATGCTCCACCAACTGAGCCAGCCAGGTGCCCCCCCACTTGGAGGTTTTAAAGTCGGCTCTAGGTGTCATAATTACCAGAGACTGTGCAGCAGGCCAAGAGGCATGACAAAGGGGTCCAGAGGGCCTCCTAGATAAAAATTGAAATATAGAGTTGCCCCCACTTTCTGGCAGGACTTAGTCCAGAATAAAACCACGTTGCCTTGAAACTTACCCAAAATACTTCACACAAGCGCCTCGTAGCGTTTTACTGAGGTGTGGCAGCAAGTACCAAGAAACCTGATCTGTGTTAGTTTAGGTGGGTCCCTTATAGTCTGGCTGTGGGCATCACCGTAGTTAAGGAAGTGTCTTTTAGTCCCTAGTTTGCTGAGTGTTGTTAAAAATGAATGAATGTTTAATTGTATCAAATCCTTCTTCTGCATCTAGTAAGATGGTAACACGTTTTTCTTTAATTTGTTAATGTAATGCATTGTATTGAATATTGATAGAATTTATTGCTATTAAACTATCCTTGTAGGGGCACCTGGGTGGCTCAGTTGGTTAAGTGTCTGACTCTTGATTTCAGTTCAGGTCATGATCTCAGGGTGGTGGGACTGGGTCCCACATCGGGCTCCATGCTCAGCTCGAAGTCGGCTTGGGATTTTGTCTCTGCCTCTCCCTTTGCCCCTCCCCTGCTCATGCTCTCTCTTGCTCTAAATAAATAAGTAAAATCTAAAAAAAAAAAAAGAAAAACTATCCTATATCCTTGCTAAACCCTACTTGATTATGATAAGAACATGAGAGTGTGTGTGTTTTAAAATACAGTTTTTAAAAAAAATTTATGCATCTATGCTCATCAGTGAAAATGGTCTATAATTTTTCTTGAACTTGTTTGCTATCAGAGCTATCCTAACTCCATAAAATGAAATAGCTAGCTTGCCTTTTTAGAAGTTTCTGAAACAGTTTGTAGGATGTAGAGTTTATTGATTTCTTAACAGTTGGACAAAACTGACATATAAAAAACATACGTGCCAGGTGTCTTTTGATGGGAGAGATTTTTGGTTACCGGTTTAATTTCCTGAGTGATTATTGATTTAGTTAGGTTTTCTGTTTTATTAATTTTGGTGGTTTTTTTCTATGAAGTTACCCATTTTAATATTTTTTCAAATTTGTGTGAAGTGTTTTGATATTTAAAATTTTATTATTTGTAATCATGTCCCCTTTTATATTTCTCAATTCCTAAAAATTGTTTACTTGTGTGACTTTCTCTTTTATCTTGATCAATATCACCAGAAGTTTATTTCATTCGTTTTGTTTATTTTAGATTTATTAACATATTAATTTATATACAGTAAAATGCACCCGTTTTAGTTTTTACTTTTGACACTCATACAATCATGTAACCACCACCACAATCAAGAAATGTTCCATCTCCCCACGAAATTTCTGTGTTTTCCTTTGTAGCCAACCCCTCCCTCGCCATAGCTCCTGGTAACCATTGATCTGCTTTGTGTCTTTACAGTTTTGCTTTTTACAGAATGTCGTAAAAATAGAACCATACATAGCTTTTTGAGACTGGCTTCTGTTACTTCAGCATAATACATCTGACTTTATCCACTTTATTACATGTATCAGTAAGTCCTTCCTTTTTATTGCCAAATAGTATCCCATCACATGGCTCTACCAGTTTGTTTATTCATTCACCGGCTGAAGGATCTTTGGTTGTTTCCATTACTGACTAATGACATCGAACATCTTTTCATGGGCTCCCTTGCCATCCATTTGTCTTCTCTGGGAAAATGTCTGTTCAAATCTTTTCCCCCTTTAAAAATTTTGGATAAATAAAATCTTTAAAAAAAAATAAAAATTTTGGTTATTTTGTTTTCTTTATATATATATACATATATATGAAGAAAAATATATTTATATTTTAATTTATATATTTCTATATTAATCTATCGATCATTATAAATGATTAATTTAATAATTAAATCATATAGATTATTAATTTATTAATCAAATATATTATATTTATATATTATATAATAATTTAATTTATATATTAATATATTTAAAAAATATATTTTTAAAGTAGGCTCCACATCCAGCATGGAGCCCAATGCGAGACTTGAACTCACCACCCTGAGATCAACACCTGAGCTGATAATCAAGAGTTGAACACTAGAGCACCTGAGTGGCTCAGGTGGTTAAGCCTCGGACTCTTGATTTCTTTCTTTTTTTTTTGAAGATTTTATTTATTTATTTGACACAGAGAGGGAGAGAGAGAGACAGCGAGAGAGAGAGCACAAGCAGGGGGAGTGGGAGAGGGAGAAGCAGGCTTCCCGCCAAGCAGGGAGCCCGATGCGGGGCTCAATCCCAAGACTCTAGGATCATGACCTTGAGCCGAAGGCAGACGCTTAACGACTGAGCCATCCAGGTGCCCCAGACTCTTGATTTCTGCTCAGATCATGATCTTGGGCCTCACATGGGGCTCCACGCTCAGCATAGTCTGCTTGGGATTCTCTCCCTCTCCCTCTGCCCCTCCCCCTGCTTGCACATGCACTCTCTCTCTCTCTCAAATAAATAAATCAATCTTTAAAAATAAATAAATAAAGTTAATAACTTAAAAAACTAGTTTTGGGGTTTGTCAATCTTTCCCTTTCTATGGTTTTATTGTTGCTTTCCATTTCATTAATTTATTATCTAATTTTTAAATTTCCTTCTTAATTTGGGCTTACTCTGTATTTGTTTTTGCCTTCATGAGTTGAACACACTTATTTGTTTCCATTTGTTTTTCAATAAATCTATTTAAGGCTACACATTTCCTCTAAATGCCACTTTAGTTACATCTCACAAGATTTGATTAGTAGTACAGTTGACCCTTGAACCACGCAGAGGTTAGAGGTATTGAACCCCACCCCATGCACATATAACTTTTGCCCCCCCAAAAACTTAACCAGTATACCCTACTGTTGACCAGAAGCCTTACTGATAACATAAACAGTTGATAAACACCCATTTTGTATGTTATGTGTATTACATAGAGAAAAAAATGGTAATAAGAAAATCACAAGAGAGGGCACCTGGGTGGCTCAGTCGGTTAAGCGACTGCCTTCGGCTCAGGTCATGATCCTGGAGTCCCGGGATCGAGTCCGGCGTCGGGCTCCCTGCTCGGCGGGGAGTCTGCTTCTCCCTCTGACCCTCCTCCCTCTCATGCTCTGTCTCTCATTCTCTCTCTCGAAAATAAATAAATAAAATCTTAAAAAAAAAAAAAAGCAGGAGCGAAAATGACACACAAGAATTTCATGCTGAGGGCGCCTGGGTGGCTCAGTCGGCTAAGCGACTGCCTTCGGCTCCGGTCGTGATCCTGGAGTCCCGGGATTGAGTCCCGCGTCGGGCTCCCTGCTCGGCGGGGAGTCTGCTTCTCCCTCTGCCCTCTTCCCTCTCATGTGCTTGCTCTCTCTCATTCTCTCTCTCTCAAATAAATAAATAAAATCTTAAAAAAAGAAAAGAAAATCATAAGAGAAAAATACATTTACAGAATTGTACTGTATTTATTAAAGAAAACCCCATGTATAATTGGACTCACGAAGTTCAAACCCATGTTGTTCAAAGGGCAGCTGTACTTCCATTGCTCGGTTCTAAATAAGTGTAATTTCACCTTTAACCATGAGCTATTTGGGAATAAACTGTTAAGTTCTCAAATGTGGATTAAAAATACTTTTTAAAAAAATTGTTGCTTTTTAATTGCATTGCATTTAGTAGAGACAGTGATTAGTATAACAGACTATTTGAAATACATTGAGATTTTCTTTGTGATCTTATAACTGGTCAATATTTGTGATGCTCCTTTCACATGTGAAGTAATGTATGCTCTCTATTTTTTTTGTGCAAGTTTCTATATCCAAGCAAAAATATTTTGAATGGTGCCCAGCATGTAAGTTCTTAGTAACTCCGAGCTAATAGTATTACTATCTTCTATTTTCCCATTTTTTTTCTGCATGATCTATCCATTTATGATAGAGGCTGTTAGAATCTCCCACCAGGCCTAGGCATTTGTCTATTTCTTCTTGTCATTATGGTCCTTCTTGCTTTCCACAGTTTGAGGCCATTTTATCAATTATCTATGACTGTATAACAAATTACCCGCCCCCCCGCCAACTTCATGGCTTAAAACAACACTACACTTGTATAATCTCACAGCTTCTGAGTCTGAGATTCAGAAATGGCTTAACTTGGTGGTTCTGGTTTGGGGTCTCTCTGTGGGGCCACTGTGCTCTGAAGGTGTGCCCAGGGCTGGAGGACTGGTTCCAAGCTCACCCACATGGTTGGCAGCTCGGTGCAGGCTCTCTCCCTGCCGACCCCTCCCGGGCTGCTGGAGTGTCCACATGGCATGGCAGCTGGCTTTCCCCAGAGCAAGTGATTCAAGAGTGTGTGAGGCAGAAGCTGTGATGTCTTTTATGATGTAGCTTTGGACACCACATTCCATTACTTCATCACATGCTAGTCATTAGAAGTGAGCTGCTAAGCTCAGCCCATATTCAAGGCGGGGGAGTTAGGCTCCATCTTTTGAGGGAGAGGGGGTTAAAGAATCTGTGTGCATATTTAAAAAAGTGATTTGGTTATGTTATTCGATCTACCAAGATTTATGCTGTCCTCTTTTGTTAATGGCATATTCCTTTATTATGTACTTTTCCTCTTCATCTTTTATTAATTTTTTAAATACCATATGGTTTATTTGCCTATGTTATGTTGCTAAGTCAGTCTTTCATCCCTTTATTTTCAATTTTTTTTTTGGTTTTGTTGTAGGTCTCTCTCATAAGTAGCGTTTTATTGGATTTTTAGGACTTTGATCTGATACATCTTTTAATATCTGAGTTTATTATGTTTATCTTTCTTATAATTATTAATACATTTGGATTCATTTCCACTATCTCATTTTGTATTATCTTATTACTATTCTTCCCTTTTACTTTGTACTCTTTTTGTCTGGATTGAAAATGTTACCAATTTTCTATAATCTCTATTTTTTTCTTGTCTAGCTGGGAAGCCATGAGATGGTATTTCCATTCTTTTAGAGGTCACCACATTTTTCTTTAAAAAAATTGAAGTTATTATTTCCATTCTCCCAAATATTTTGTAGACCTTTGCCTGTCTTGAGATTTTTAAAAACTCTACTTCTATTATGCATTTCTAATTCTATTGCTTTGTCATCAAAGAATACAGTCCAAATGGTAAGGATCCTTTCGGATTTGTAGCTTTATGGCTTTACTATGTTGTTTTAAATGTTGCATCTCATAAAAAGAATGTGCATTTATCTTCTCCAGGTACAGGGGATTATGGATAGCTAATAGCTCATTAATTCCACTGCTTGACCATAGAGGAGTGTGGTGATACTTCAGATTACAACTGTTGACCTACCAATTTTGCTCTGAATTTCTGTCATCTGTTGCTTGCCCCATGTCAAGATGCTCCCCTGCGCTATCACAGACACATAGCATATTTATTTTTCAGTGCGTTTATTTAATTTTAATGCCAAGCTCTGTTCTCACTTGTTCCAGGTTGGGATAGTCTGTTGCTCAGGCATATAGTCCTCTTTCTTTCTTTCTTTCTTTTTTTTTTTTTTAAGATTCCGTTTATGTATTTGACAGAGAGAGACACAGTGAGAAAGGGAACACAAGCAGGGGGAGTGGGAGAGGGAGAAGCAGGCCTCCCACCAAGCAGGGAGCCCGATGCGGGACTCGATCCCAGGACTCTGGGATCATGACCTGAGCCGAAGGCAGACGCTTAACCAACTGAGCCACCCAGGTGCCCCATATAGTCCTCTTTCAATTACAATAAAAACGCTGGTCAAGGTTGGAAATGGGTTGGGGCTCATAAATGGGTGGTCAGGAACTGATAATGGATTTGGTAATGAGGAACAAGAACATTTGAAGAGCTTTCTGACGTCTGTGATCTAGGTCCGCGGTGGAGAGACTGCGTGCCAGGCAACTTGTCCACTGGGTGGCGCACTAAGCATCTACTTCGGAGCTCACTCATACCCGTCCAACTGGGGCAAGAAAAAGATCCCAGCAAGAAATGTAAGGAATGGGGGATTTTTCAGTGAAAATGAGAGGTCTATATCCAACAGTGTGTGCACGTGCATGCGTGTGTATGTGTGTGTGTGTGTGTACCAGAACCAGGAACTTACAATAACAGAATGTGTGACTTTTATTTTTTTTTTTTAGCAGAGATAATCAATTCAGAGGATAAAACAAACGGTTTGGTTCATTGGTTCATGTGTTTGCTCATTTATTCATTCATTTGGAAACTTTTCTTCAAGTGTTTTTTGTAAAAAAAAAAAAAACAACAAAACAAAACCCAAACCTCTACCCAAACATTGATGTAATTAAAGAGTACTTAATCTATTACTTCCTTCTGTAATGTAATATGTGTGTTTTATTTTGAATTTAGCAGAGACGATTTTATATTTCTGCTGCTGAGAAATGTCATGCATTGCTTTAGTTGTTGAAACAAAAAAGTACCGAGTCGTTATGTTTGTGTTATCACCCCCACCACCCTTGCATTGTTGCTCGTTTGGTATGCTTCTCATTTGTCCCATGCAGCCGCTTCGAACCATAATTTTAAAGATTTTATTGCCATGTTGAAAATGATTATAATATGGCAGGCAACAAAAAGAAGGCATAAAAATAGAAGATTTTCTGTCGGAGCCATGGAGAGATACGTGTGCATATGGTTGTAGGCTGCAAGTGGATGATGGAGAAATAAACATGTGATATTCTTAGGGGAATTCTTAGTTGCGCGTGGTTTTTCTCTGTTACAAATCATACGCTGTTGCTATAAGAATCTGATAAGGAATAAGAAAGTGAAGCCAAAAAATATATATGTTTTGATATAAGTTTTTTTAAAATTTAACCTCAATTAATTAACATATAACGTATTATTTGTTTCAAGGGTACAGGTCTGTGATTCATCAGACTTATGTAACACCCAGTGCTCATGACATCACATGCCCTCCTTAACGTCCATCACCCAGTTACCCCTTCCCCCCTCCCCCCTCCCCTCCAGCACCCCCCAGTTTGTTTCCTATGATTAAGAGTCTCTTATGGTTGATACACAAAGTTTAATACAAGAAAAACTTCACCATTTGGGTTTCTTTTCTGGCCATTTTTATTATTTGTTTCATTCCATGATTCTTGAAGAAAATAATCTTGTAGAGAGAAAGCTGCTGTGAAAAACCGATCTGCTCTGATGGTCAAATGTCCTGGGTCGTCCCACTGTGGCTGCCTGGGTTTCTCTGCCAACTGAGACTAATAAGAACAGGACTATTTGAGGATTGAGTTAATGATTTGCATTAATTAGCTGAAATAATCACGTTACATATATTTAAACTTCAGTGCATTAAATTAAGAAAGCCTGGCAAAGCAGAGGGGTGCATCTCCCATTTGAAAGCGTGAGCCAGAGACTTTTCTCTGAACGGCGCCCCGTAGCTGAAGCCACCTGCAGGAGTGTGGAAACAGGGACGGCTTCATTGCGGCTGCCAGGGGTGGGTGGTGGGGGTGGCACCTCCTGGCCTCCCTCTGTTGCCCTCCCTGCAGCTGTTAGAGCAAAGGTGCTGGTTTTTCTGCCACCTGGGGCCTGGAAACAACAGGAGAACTAACTGTCCATTCCGCTTGGAAGTCAAAGCAGGAAAGGAAGGAGGAAGTTGAAGGCTTCAGAGGAGGGATGGCTCAGGGTAACCTCTCCCTTCTGGACAGAGACGGGTCTGGGCAGGCAAGAGCTCTGCAGGTGTTGGCCAGGTGGGCTGGGCAGGGCCTTGGGGTTTCCCACCTGGTTGGTTTCATTGGCCATGGTGCCCTCTCTCTCAGCCAGGTCCAGTGGGCTTCTCCTGAGGGGAGGCTTGTGTGGCGTCCTGCTCCCAGGACTGGGCTTCTCCTGAGGGGCATCTCCTGAGGGGAGGGATTCTGCTCCCAGGACTGGGCTTCTCCTGAGGGGAGGCCCGTGTGGCGTTCTGCTCCCAGGACTTCTTGTCCCTGCCAGTACCAACTTCTCAGAGAACCCTCCAGGCCTCTGCACATGACCCAAATATGCCTGTCTTCCTCACCCTGAAGATGGAGAAAGCCCATTTTACAGATGAGGAAACTGAGGAGGGCTTTATTACCTTCAGGGTGGGAGAATACCTCAACCAGCAGGGGTTCCTTTCTGTGGTACAAATAGCTTCTTGTTCTGGAAAATGCAAACAACACAGGCCTCACTGAATCATTGAGTGGGAGCCTTGGTTTGAAGAGGAAAGACTGATTGTATCAGTGGTTAGACTGTGAGCTCCCTAAGGAGGAGGACTGGCAGGGTCATCTCTGTCCCCTGGGGCTCAACACAGTGACTATCTTGTCATCCTTGGGAATTAAGAGGGAACAGTAACCACCATTATGTCAGAAATTGTATGGGAGCCTGTCTATGCATTTCTCTGAAGTGGTGCTCTCACTATTCCCTTCCTACAGATGGGCAACTGGGGTCTAGAGAGGTCAGATAATTCGTCTAAGGTTAGTGAGGGGCTGAGGCCGGAACTGCATCTTTCACAGGTATCCGGACTGGTTCTGGAACAAGTGGTCCCTTACCTTGACAAATACTATCTTAAGAGAGGGTGCAGTGGGAACCTGGGAGTTTCCTTTCTAATAAGTCAAGAAGATGGACTGGAGCCTGGTTTGACCACAGTTGGGTCCAGTGTGGGTCCTTTGGCAAGGCAGGTGGCCTGGGGTCAGGAACTGCAATTCCTCTTCCCAGCTCTTACTAGCTAGCTGTGTCACTTTGGGTCAGTCACTCACCTTCTCTGGCCCTGAGTTTCTTTATCTGTAAAATGAGAGAATTAGGCTAGTTCAGCCATTCTTGAGGCTTATTTATTTATTTACTTACTTACTAAGATTTTATTTATTTATTTGAGAGAGAGAGAGAATGAGTGGGGGGAGGGTAGAGGGACAAGCAGACTCCCCACTGAGCAGGGGAGTCTGATGTGGGGCTCATTCCCAGGACCCCGAGATCATGACCTGAGCTGAAAGTAGACACTTAACTGCCTGAGCCACCCAGGCGCCCAAGATTTTATTTTCAAGTAATCTCTACACCCAATGCGGGGCTTGAATTCACAACCCCAAAATCAAGAGTCACACTCTCTACCCACTAAGCCAGCCAGTCACCCCTCCAGATGCTTTTAAACAAGTCCCCAAATACAAATTTTAGGTGAAACCCCCTAGTTAATAATTGCTACCAGGAATAACTTTGGTCTTAGACCAAATATTAGGAATTTATTATTTTGGTTTTTAAATACTGCACAAGCAAAATAGAAGAGAAAGAAACAAAAACAAAAAACACACAAAAAAGCCTGTAAAGCCAGAAATTATAGTTCTCTGGGTAAATGATCAATCCTTGTTTTCATTGTTGTTGTTTGTCTGTTTGCTTGTTTTCACCTTTGCCGGCCTGTCCTACAACAAATCAATGTAGCCGAGCTACACATCCAGAAAGGCCTGCACACAGAAGAGATTGCATGTTTGCTTAATTCGCCACCCGGCCCCTCTTCAGCCCAAGCACCTTTCACTCACTTCTCTGGGCTACTGTGCAACCACATGCTCATGGGCGGGAGCAAAGTCTGCCCAAGGCCGCAGTAAGTGGAAAGCGCTCCCACTGGGGAGCAAGGAGCATCTGGGGGCGCCCAGAGCCGGCCTCCAACAGGGGCGGAGGGAGCTTCTCCCACAGGGCCCAGGTGCTAATGACGGGCCAGGGCACCCAAAGCCTGAGCAAGAGGCAGGAGGAAGCCAGCCACACGGTTCTCCAGGAAAGGGACTAGGTGGTTGCACAGAACAGTGGGCTCCCCCTCTGTGTCTGCCCCCCTCCCTGCCCCCAGCAGCCCTCTCTGCCCCTGGGCCTATCACCTTACAGTAGTTTTTCGTGAGGATCCCCTGCCCTAAATCTCCTTATTGGCATCTTTTCCAAGCAGACCACTCACCTCAAATGAACTTGAGCATTTGTTCATCGCCCCAGCCCTGGGGTGCGGTCTCAACGACAGTCAGACAGTAAGAGCGCATGAGAGGCTGTTTTGACACATTACTATGGGGAATTTCAAACAGACACAAAATTAGAGGTTAGTCCGACAAACCTCCAGGTACCGATTTGTGCGCTTCAACAGTTACCAGTATTCTATCAATTTTGTATAATTTGTATAAAAATGCATATAATTTTTTACAATGAGGGGTTGAAACTATATTTCTTGATGGGAAAAGATAGTCCTGGTTTACAGAAAAAGACATTTTCTAAAGAATTAGTAGTCAGTGCAGCACATTCCCAATCACGTTGAAATGCATCTTCAGACTTTTGGAACTGCAGATTAACCACCAGATAAATTTGTCCAGCTAACTATCGCTGAGCCCTTGGTGGTATGGGTGGTCTGTCCTGGTGGCTTATTTTAAGAAAGATCTTGTTCCGTTTAGAGGGACAGGGTGAGGCGGGCTCCTGCCCTGTTTGGAGAGATACCCAGCTGTCACCAGTTTCACAAAACATTTTGCAACTCACTGTTCACCTGCTGGGTGTGGTGTTTCTGGTTTTGAAGAAAACATCACAAGGAGAAAAAAACCCACCAGGTCTTCAGAAACACGTCGAATTCATAAATGATAAGCACTCGCTTAAAATCATGATGTCAAAGTCTATTTGAGTAAGATGTTTGTGGCATATTTTTGCTAAGTGAAAAAAAAAAAAAGAAAGTTATAACCCTGCCAAAGGGTGATCCTAATTTTGATTTGACAAAGGGAGAAAGCCGGAAAGAACGCCCACATGCTGGGGGCGTATGTGGAGGTCTGCTTGTGGAGATATTTGGATTCGTCTTGTTTCTCTGCGGAGTTGTTTTTTTTTTTTCCTGAGGCGAGGCATGTAGAAAAATAAGCAGTTTGTTTAAAATAAATTATAACACTCAAAATGAATACAATTTTATATTCTGAATCCCAGTATCACTGCCTTTGAAAGCAAGAAGTGCAACTGGGTCTTACTGGGAGAAAGAAGGTCACAGAGCTGGAAGAACCAGTCTGACAAACATGCTGCAAACTACTGTTTCCTCAAGTGTAAAGGAGAGTGGAGGTGGGGGTACAGGGGTGGGTGTTGCACAGAGGAAACAGAAGAGCCCGCAGAACCTGGGGCGCCTTCGACATTTCGTGTGCATGTGTGAGCGCACATGTAAGTGACATTCTCTAGGGCAGCAGGGCTGAAATGTGTGGTTGGCTCCTGATAACATAAGGTTCCCTTCCCCAGGGAGCCTTGAGGCAATCTGTACGTGAAAAACAAAACAAAGTCCAGAAGTGACACCCTGGAAAGCAGTGCTCGCTGATGAAAAGAGAACCTCAGGCTGTGGACAGTGTTAGAACATGGGGAGGCCTGCCCCAGGAGCCTCTGCGCTGTTTCTTTAATGAGCATTCCAGCGTGGGCTAAGATTTCCATGAAAAACTGTCGTCCACCTTTAAATTGGTGGCAGCCTGTGCAACAAAAGGAAAGGAATGGTTTAACAGAAAACCTGAAAGAATAATACTAAGGCTAACACTAATCCTGTCACTAATCCTAAAACTAATAAGAGCAGTTGCCATTTCTCGGGCCCTTATTATGCACGGGCATTTTGTGTAGATGATCTCACTTAACTCTTGTTACAACCAGGAACCATAAAAATTGATTGTGAGGGGCACCTGGGTGGCTTAGTCTGTGAAGTGTCTGCCTTTGGCTCAGGTCATGATCCCAGAGTCCTGGGATGGAGTCCCACATCGGGCTCCCTGCTCAGTAGGGAGCCTGCTTCTCCTTCTGCCCCCACCCCCACTCATGCTCTCTCTCTCTCAAATAAATAAAATCTTAAAAAAAATTGATTGTGATATTATTTAACACCAACGGCATAGGGCTGAGAAATCTTATTCTCTAGAATCATAAGCTATGAGAAACTTTGCTACTTGAAATTTTTTTCCATAAAAGGTCCTGAAGGTTCTGAGCAATGCAGGTCACTATAATGCATGGCAACTTTGATTCCCAGCCTAGGTGCAGAGCTTCTGATAGAGGGTTTCTGGATGTGACATTCCACAGTTAGCTTAATTTTATAGTGAGGAAACAAAGTCCTGAATACACTCCCCAGCCTGGATGGTCATCAGACTTAAAGTTCTAACAGAGCCTAAGCCAGTGTTTTTAAGGGGCTGTGGCCAAGGTCATACAACCCCTCTTATTTTGAATAACTATTACTTTCTTACCAGTAACACCCTCGTTCCTCCTGCCTCAAAGATTTCTGAAAAACCCAACCACCAAACTGTCCTTACTTCATGATGACACTCAATCCAGAACTGCTCCTGCTTACCCCCTTGTTCGTTCCCTGAATCATTCAGCAAAAGTCCCAACCCTTATGAAAACCCCTGCCTACTGTCTTTGGTTGAGATGCCCATGGCTTGCCATGGTCCCACGTGTTTCCTTAGCATCCACTCTTTTCACGTATAGAGATGGTCCAGTGGACTTTATTTATTGGGTCCAGCTCTATGAAGTAGGGGCATTATTATCCCCATATTTAAGGATGAAACCTTAGGTCAAGGAATGTGTCCAAACCACATGGCTTTTTAATGGCAGAACCTGGTTCTGAAGCCAGGCTACCTAAAAATGGCAGCCACCGTTACTGAGCCTTTCCATGGACAAAGCACGTGCTCGAGGCCGCTATGTCTGCGACACATGGGAGGGCCTAGAGCTATCCCTCTGTTGAGGTCAATACCTCAAGAGAAGAAGTACATTCAGCAGCTCTATCAGTCATTGCTTCCGGAGTGTGAGAGAATTTGGCCAACAGACAGGTTTCCACAAAGGTGACTGGGGAAGGATTGGCCGGGACGAGTTAGAAGAGTGATCCGAAAACTGAAGTGTAAACGAGAGTCACCTGCAGCAGATGTTAAAACGCAGATTTCCAAACAGATTTCCAAATTTATTTGATTAAATAAACTTCTCAGACACATTAGCTACAAACATGTCAAAGTTTCTTTTCAAACTTGCTGCAAGGGTGAAGGCTTTCCAAAAAAACCCAAACCAAACAAAACAAACAAAACAAATTCAAAGACTTCTTTCTCAGCAGGGACATTTTAAAAGGGAATCGTGAGTGTTTCAATCTCTGCTGTTCAATCCGATTGAGCACTCACCATGGGTTGGTCTGGTAGAGGTGGGCTATAAGGGTAAAATACACACCAGATTTTGAAGACTTAACATGGTAAAAACGTAAAATATCACATTAATATTTTTTATACTGATTGCATATTGAAATGATAATAGTTTGGATTTCTTGAGTTAAATAAAATATGTTATGAAAATTAATTTCACCTCTTTTATTTTACTTTTTTTTTTTTAAAGATTTTATTTATTTATTTATTTGAGAGAAACAGCATGAGAGGGGAGAGGGTCGGAGAAGCAGGCTCCCCGCTGAGCTGGGAGCCTGATGTGGGACTTGATCCCAGGACTCCGGGATCATGACCTGAGCCGAAGGCAGTCGCTTAACGAACTGAGCCACCCAGGCGCCCTTACTTTTTTTTTTTTAATTTTACTTTTTAGAAGACGTGGCCACTAGCATTTATTTCTATCGGGTGTGCGGGTTTAGATAGTCATTGTTGGACTGCAGACAAAAAGAGGGAGGAAGAGTGTCAGGTTAAAGACTATCAGAACCTCCTAGCACTGGTTAAAGCCCTGTAGGCTTCTCCCGCACCTGTTGTAGGCTGGGTGAAGTTCCCAGAAAAGGTTCTTAAGCCAGTTAAAATCTGTCCGAAATTACTCCAGTATTTTCTCAGGAATGCACTTTTTCTGGGAAGGAACAGAAAATTCATACCAGACTGCACCATTCCATACCTGCTTGGGTTGGGGACAGTTTCTTTCTCAGAGACCATGGGTCTGAGGAGGATCCAGAAATCACGTTGTCAACCAGTACCTTCGATGAGTCTGATTTCAGAGCTGCTGACCCGGAAGGTGTTTATGTAGGCTTGGCAACCCCACAAGAAGGAAGGGGAAATGGCCTCTGAGAACAGCCGTCTGCTTCCCAGAATGTCCCAGCGTGTGGCCAGGCCTCCAGTCAGTCTCTCCCTGAGGTGAGGTAACTCCCACTACACTTACCCTTTTGAATCTACCTCCTTGTGTTCACGTGTTGAGTCCCGTGGCTCAAGGGACTTAGTCACCTTGCCTTTAAAAGAACTGAAAAAATGGTGGACTTTCCCCCCCTTTTTAAGTTGGCAGCTAAAACTTTTCATCACCGATTGCCATAGTTATAAAGGATGTGATTTCTAGTGCATTTTCAGTAGCGACCTTCCAAAACAAAGCTATTACCTCACTCTTAAGCAAACCCATTGAGATCTGCATACCATTGCAATTTGATACCTATTCTGGTCATTTTATTTTTTTAATTTTTTTTTAAGATTTTATTTATTTTTTGACAGAAAGAGGGACAGTGAGAGGGGGAACACAAGCAGGGGGAGTGGGAGAGGGAGAAGCAGGCTTCCCGCCAAGCAGGGAGCCCGATGTGGGGCTCGATCCCAGGGCCCTGGCATCATGACCTGAGCTGAAGGCAGACGCTTAACGACTGAGCCACCCAGGTGCCCCCCTATTCTGGTCATTTTAAAACATGGAAACCAGTTCTGCTCCTCCCCCTCCTCCTTCTTCTTTTTAAAGATTTATTTATTTATTTGAGAGAGAGAGAGAGTGTGTGTGTGCACATGCTGGTGTTGGGGGAAGGGCAGAGGAGGAAAGAGTCTTACACCGACTCCAGGCTGAGCACTGAGCCAAATGCTGGGCTTGATCTTATGACCCTGACATCACGACCTGAGCCTAAACCAAATGTACCACCCAGGCGCCCCCAGTTCTTCTTCGAAGACAGAAATTTGTATCATTCCTTTTCTTTTTAAGACCCTTTCCATTCCATCACCCCTGCAGATTTTTACCCTAATATGTTTTTATACCTGAAAGTATTTTTAAGCATTTTGTTATTTCTATGCATCAAAATTAGGTATATAAATGGAAATTTTCAGGGCATCTGGGTGGCTCAGTCGGTTAAGTGTCCGCCTTCGGCTCAGGTCATGATCTCAGGCTCCTGGGATCGAGTCCCACATCAGGGTCCCTACTCAGTGGGGAGTCTGCTTCTCCCTCTCTCTGCTCATGCTCTCTCTCTCTGTCTCTCTCAAATAAATAAATAAAATCTTTAAATGGAAATTTTGAAATGTTCAATTGCCTGTGATCAAAACAACATAAACGTAGAGGCTGCTTTTAGGCAACAGGCTTGAGGGATAGAAACTGGAGCAAGGCCAAAGGGCCCATAGTGACCACGGAAGCTGATGTATACAGGTTCATTAAGCCATAGGCCCTAAAGGGCCAGTGGGCTCCTTCCAACCAAGCACAATTCCTGAGATTACAAAAAAAAAAAAAAAGGAAACTTCTGTCCATCCCTGTATGCCCTCACTCTGTCCTGTAACTATAGCCCCTCACCACCACCTCATGGCAGAGTCTCTCTTTTGCTGTTCTGTCTCTGGCTCCCTTGCAGTGTATTCAATAAACTTTTATTTCTTTTGTTCTGCCTTGGGGGAATTCTTTCACCTCCTACACCCCACAATAAATATATTACAATTTCTGATAGTTATTCCATTTTGAAAGTAATTTGACTAGAAAGACATCTCTGAATGAGGTGGATTAGGCTATTTTTTTCCCCCATATAACCTTGAATGAATAATATTCATTGCAAGAAGGAGGCATTTATATACATAAGTGCTGAGAAATATTGTTTATACGAATAAGTAGATGGGAATGGATGGAGTTTTGTTAATGTCACTCAATTTGTAAAATTCCTCGTGAGTTATAGGTCAAAAATGATTTTATGACTGATTAAAATTATACTTTTTTTAGATTTATTTATTTATTTGAGAGAGAGAGAACATGAGTGGAGAGGGGCAGAGGGAGAGAGAGAGGATCCCAAGCAGACCCCTTGCTGAGCACAGAGCCCGATGTGGGGCTTGATCTCATGCCCTGAGATCATGACCTGAGCTAAAACCAAGAGTCAGACACTTAACGGATTGTGCTTCCCAGGCACCCCAAAATTACACTTAATAAGGTGTTGGCTGGCAACTTGGTTATAACCTCCTCCAATTTAGTTAAAAGCAAAAGATTGGAAAGGAGGGTTGTTAGGGACTGAACGTCTGTATCCTCCCCCCCTTCATATGTAGAGATCCTAATCCCCAGTGAGATGGTGTTTGGAGGTGGGCCTTTGGAGATGATCAGGTAATGGGATTAGTGCCCTTATAAAGGACACCCAGAGAGCACCCTCACTCTTTCATCCATGTGAGGATACAGCAAGAAGATGGCTGGCTCATCTATGAACCGGGAAGTGGGTTCTCATCTCATTCAGGAATCTCCTGGAGCCTTGATCTTAGATTTAGTCCCAGAACTGTCAGAAATAAATGTTTTTTATAAGCCACCCAGTTTACGGTATTCTGTTATAGCATCTCAGACTGGCTAAGACAAGTATCTAGCATTACAGGTGGGTTCCTTAACATGGAATTTAATGCCCAGATATCCCTTGGAAAGTCTTGGTGTGTCCCCGGGGGTTCACATACACTGGGTGGCCCTGGGCAGGCAAGCTGGATGGAGCAGCTGCTGCAGCTTCAAACTCCAAGTAAAGATAACCTTGACCACCCACTGGGAGGTGAAAGCTGCTGCCTCTCAGGGTGCACTTCCTGACCCATCACCCTCAGGGCTGCCTGCCCCTGGCCTCACCTTCCCTCTTGTGTGACAGATTGTTTTCTGAAACTCCTCTCTCTCTCTCTTTTTTAAGCAGGCTCCACACCCAGCATGAAGCCCAACATGGAGCTTGAACTCACGACCCTGAGATCAAGACCTGAGCTGAAATCAAGAGTCCGGACACTAAACCGACTGAGCCACCCAGGCACCCCTGAAACATCTCTGGTCCTTACGTTGTCCTTGCATGCTTACCCAGTATTTACTTTTCATCACGGCAGTGTCACTTAGAACCTTTGAGATAACCGGCTTGGGTCCCCATGCTCGCTTTGCTGTGTGACCCCCGGAAGTGACTTCCTCTAGGTCTCCGTCTCAGTCACCTCTAATGAAAACTCGGTTTGTTTTCAGGTTTAAGTGATTGAATGCACACACGGACTGGGCAACCGTGTCAGGAACAGTAAGCACTCAATACATGTAAGCTGTTAGTATTATTATTGGCATTGCCCTAAATTTGGCCTCTTTCAAACCTTCCTGGGATAGGCAATACTCGTAAAATGCTTTGAGACTCAAAAGAGAAATCACCGAGCAGAATCTCAAGCCTTGCTGCTAGCATCATATTACTGTGCTCCTCGTTAGCCCCATTTTCCTGGAGGAGGTTGGGTCGAGGAGGCAGTGTGCTGCGTGAGGGCTGTGGGGAGCATAGCACGGCCCCCGAGCCAGATCTCCATTCCGCTTTCAGCCTCTGTTTTCCAAGGCTCCGCTCTGCCCATCTCTCCATTCCATACTGAGATTGGCCTTGGCCCAGTGGAAAGAGCAAATGGGCTTTGAGTTTAGACAAACTTGGGTTTGAATCCCGCACTGTCATAGTTATGGAACTTGGAAAATAGACCTCTAAAAAGAATGTATTTCCTCTTCCATCAAATGGGGTTAGCAATACCCATATTCGGTGTTGAGAAGGTCAACTGAGCTAAGTCTACAAAACCCCTTGCATGGGACTTGGCACAGAGGAGGACTCCGACGATTCTTGAACGTTACAAGGTACAGTAGGTAATTATTAGCGTAACTTCCTACATCAGACGTAGTGAGAAAAATAAGCATGACTCAGGCAAATGAGGTGGTTTCACACATCTTTGCGAAAGCAGAGCCTAGCACAGGAAGACAGATAAGCCGGTTCAGCCTGCCCTCGTAGAAGGGGGTTGGGTGGTTGTAAGTTGGACCTAAGGCAGACTGGGCCATTTTGAAGCTGAGCGGCTCATTTGTTCAACATTTAGGCGGCTAGCCTAGTTGACGATGACCCTGTTACACTTCATCCTCCTCTATGAGGTGAGCTCTCTATGTTTGTACCATGTGACCTGATCTCCTCTGATGGGACGAGAAGAGACACCTTGCCTAAACCGGACTAATCAGATTTTCCTGTCCAGGGAACTTGGATTGGGACTAAGAGATTCCACTCTCATTCTGGGATCTGCTTTGGAGGGAGAAGATCTAAAAACCGGGGGACATGGTGTGGCCAACTTCTGCCATGTGGACCAAGAGGCAGGGCAAACCAGCCTGCAGGGAGCGAGCAAGTGAAATTGGAGAGAGAGAGAGAGGAGAGGGAGAGGAAGACTATATTTCTACATTCTTGACAGTTCCCACTTCTGTTTCCAGACTCCTTCTCAGGCCTGGATCCATTCTTGCCCTTGGATTTCCTTAGACACTTCTGAGTGCTTGCTTAATGATAAATACATCTTGTGTTCCTTGCACTGGATGATGTTGTGTGTGAAGCTATTTTGCGCTGAAGTTACAGAAGCCAGCTTAAGCAAAAAGAAGAAATTAGTGGAAGGTCCCAGGGCTCTCATGAGGTTGAGGAGGTTTGAACAACTCAGTTTCAGGAGGAGGCAGCATTAGGGACATTCTGAGTACTTTGGCCGCAGACTGGGAAGCAGACTTCCTTCTGGCATGCATGCCATTAAGATGCCTCCATGTTGGGTCTCTCAGTTCCAAACTCAAAATTCCTGAGGTAGAGAGAATCTCATTGACCCATGATGAGCAATTACTCATGGCTGTGGGGTAGCTCCAGGCAGCGGAGGGTCCAACCAGGAGGGCAGGACATACCGCTCCTCAAGAACAAGAAGTAGGCATCGGTCAGCCAGCCCCGTAGTGTCGTGTATGGGCTGGTTTGTGTGGCTGCCTATCGTGCACGGGGAATTGTCTTCTTGCTGAGAAGGAGAAAAGGTTTATAAAATAAGGTCTCTAACATCAAGAAGTTTATAGTCTGCCCACAAATAATCCTACTCCGAGGCAGCCTGTGGCAACTGCTAGCGGAGAGGTAAAGCATGAACGCTACAGGAATTTAGAGAAAGGCAAGTTGCCGGGTGCCTGGGTGGCTCAGTCGTTAAGCGTCTGCCTTCGGCTCAGGTCATGATCCCAGGGTCCTGGGATCGAGCCCCGCATCGGGCTCCCTGCTTGGCAGGAAGCCTGCTTCTCCCTCTCCCACTCCCCCTGCTTGTGTTCCTGCTCTCGCTATCTCTCTGTCAAATAAATAAATAAAATCTTTAAAAAAAAAAAAAAAAAAGAAAGGCAAGTTGCCTTGCAGGTGTGGGGACTACAGCCCAGATTCTAGGCAAGGTCAAGGTTGACAAATGACTTATTGAACAAAACACTAAAAATGCACTCGATATGCCTTATAATCATAACCAGAAGGAACATGTACTTAAAATCAAATGTTAAATGCAATAGAGTATGAATGTGT
Organism: Leptonychotes weddellii; assembly: GCF_054177405.1. NCBI lineage: Eukaryota > Metazoa > Chordata > Mammalia > Carnivora > Phocidae > Leptonychotes > Leptonychotes weddellii. The sequence continues at coordinate 28,099,695 of NC_138377.1, read as the reverse complement.
TTTTTGGTGCACTAATCCAGAGTGTGTGAGCCACGTTGTCATACAAATAGGCACAAAGTGAAGCGTAGATACACACTGATTGTGTCTTGCCCAAAAGTAAGGTAAGTTACTCATATTCCTGGAACCCTTGGTCCTGCCCAGATTGTAAGCCTCTGGTCAGCCAATCTCCCCTCAACTCTCGTCCCCATAGTGTTCGTGCTTGGGATCTCCTGGACCCTTCCTCCACTGGTCACTGGAAGCCTCCTTCCAAGGCGAATACAGTTTTAAAATATTTATTTTTATTGGTATATAACTGACATTCAACATTATACTAGTTTCAGGTGTATTATGTAATGATTCAATATTTGTATATATTGTTAAATGATCACAATTCGTCTGTTCACCACACATAGTTACAATTTCTTTCCATGTGATGAAAACTTTTAAAATCTGCTCTCCTAGCAACTTTCAAATATGCAATACTGTGTTTTTAACTGTAGTCATCATGCAGTACATGACATCTGCAGAATTGACTTATTTTATGGCAAATACATTCTTTTTTTAAAAGATTTTATTTATTTGAGAGAGAGAGAGAGAGAGAGACAGTGCGGGGAGGAGCAGAGGGAGAAGAACAAGCAGACTTTCTGCCGCTGAGCAGGGAGCCCGATTAGGGGCTCCATCCCAGGACCCTGGGATCATGACCTGAGCCAAAGACAGACGCTTAACGACTGAGCCACCCAGGCGCCCCATGGTGAATACATTCTTAATCTGTCCTCAGAATACTCTCTCCCCATCTTGGCCTCTAACAAAAACCTGGGTGACTTCATCTATTTTCACTGTCCAGCTGCCACATCTCTGGGGATCCCTTTCAACTGGATCTTCAAAACTGTTCTGGAGGTGCCTGGCTGGCTCAGTCAGAAGGGCTTGCAACTCTTATCTCAGGATCATGAGTTCGAGCTCCACGTTGAGTGTAGAGATAACTAAACAAAATAATAAAATAAACTTAAAAAAAAAAAAACCCAAAACACCAAAACCTGCTCTGGCCTGCACTGTCTCCCATGCTTCAGACCCTATGCACCCACTGCCTGCTGGAATCTCCTCCCAGAGATTCCAGGACATGGCTGTCCCACGTACTTCCTACTCAGAGAACCTGAGGGAATTCATGGGCATTACCCCCTCATCCTGTGTTCTCTGTGCACTCATACAACAGCCTGGAGGTGAAATTTGATTCTTGCCTCCCCCTTACCCACCCTGCCACATCTATCACCAACGTGTTATAACTTACCTTCTCAGCATTTCTCTAATTTGTCCCCTGCCTTTACCATTGCCCTATCAATCCCATGATTGACTGAATTAAGGCACAACTGTCGTTGCTTTGCCATCTCTCTTCATGACCTATTGCTATGTGACAAATTACCCCACAACTTAACAGTTGGAAACAAGTATGTATTGTGTCCCACGGTTTCTGAGGGTTAGGAATCTGGGAGTGGCTTAGCTGGGTGGTTCTGGCTCAGCATCTCTTAGGGGGCTGCATCCTGCTGTTGGCGAGGGCTGTGGTTATCTCAAGACTCAATGGGGCTGGAGAATCTGCTTCAAGCCTACTCACGTGGTTGTTGGCTGGTCTCCCTTCCTTGCCGGCTGTTGGCTGGAGGCTTCAGTCAGCCTCTCCTTAGGTTACCTGAGTGTCACCGCACTGCAGCTGGCTTCTCTCTGAGGTAATGGTGTGTTTGTGTGTGTGACAGAAAGAGAGAAAGAGAGAGAGAGGGAGAGAGAGATTACTCAATATGGAATCCACAGTCTTTTTAAACCTAATTTCCAATGTTTTCACTTCTGCTGTATTCTACTGGTTGCATAGACCAAACCTCGTGTGCATGTAGGAGAGTGTGAAAACCAAAATGTGAGGATCCTTGGGGGTCATCTTGGGAGTTGGCTACCACAACATCAATTTATCCCTTTCTTTGATAAAAACATCCCTTGATTGTCCTTTGGGAAACCACCCGTACCCCACTATTAAGTTACGGTATAAATGGGGCTGCCCCTTCTCCATTTCTGGTATGTGTCCCCATTTGCAGAATGGGTCTTGATTAGCTAAGGCCCATATCAATATATTTTGCTATGGATTGAATGTTTGTGTCCCTCTAAGATTCATATGTTGAAACCCTAATTTCCAATGTGATGGTATTTGGAGGTGGTACCTTTGGAAGGTAATTAGGGTTAGATTAGGTCATGAGGATGGGGCCCTCATGATGAGATTAACATCTTTATAGAAAGAGGAGAAGAAACGTGATTTCTCTCTTTTCATGTTTGCCCCAAGGAAGGCCATATGAGGGCACAACCAGGAAGAGGGCCCTTTCAAGAATCTGACCATACTGGCACCTTGGTCCTGGACTTCCAGGTTCCAGAACTGTGAGAAGCAAATGTTTATTGTTTAAGCGCCCCAGTCTATGGTATTCTGTTATAGCAGTCTGAATAGACTAAGACACAGTTTTTCTGGCCATAGCGATAGTTCTTGAATGAGCAGATAACCCAGTTGAAAGCCAATGAGACATTAGAAAATGTTCGCTAGAGCTTCTGGGAAGGATCGAAGAAGCTTCAATGGAAGCTCCTGGAAGTGATGTTCTCTCTTCCTCTGGATTTGGTGACATGAAGTTCTGAGGCTAGGGCTGCTAACATCTTGCTAACACAAGCTGAGCCAGCCTGGGAATGAAGCTGACTCTCTGGGGAAGTAGAGCCAAATATGGATGCTGGAGATGCTCCTTGAGCTCTAGATCAAGCCAAGCTTACAGCTGGGCCTGTCTGTAAATTTTTCAGTTATATTAACCAATAAGTAAACTCATTTTCTTAAGATGGTTATACTAGAAATTCTGTTCCTTGCCATAGAGAGTCCCAACTGATTTTGGCCTCTTACAAACTTCCCCCTCTAAAACATAAATCTGATCATGTTATCTCCTGGCATAAGATCTTACAACATCTACTCAGTGTTCACTGGATAAAGTCTGAGCTCATTAACATAGTGGTTGAGGCTTACCATAGTCCTCTCTATCTCCACATCCAGCCTCTTTTTTCCATGCTTCTGTTTTGAGCAACACTCAACTATTTATACCATATGCCCTACTGTTCTGAAGAGGGTCCCTGGCTGGGAGCATATGAGCCTTAATCATGAATTAGGGTGGTAGAAAACATAAGCGAGAACTAGAGTCAGCCTAATCAAATTAGCCTGGAAGTCCCAGGCCTAGATCCACAAGCTACACTCGTTCTGTGATAACCCTGGAGATCCTGGGCTTCTGGTTTTCCATCAGGCTCCCCATTTCTTCAGCTCTGAATTCCTCACAGTGTCTTACTGTGCATTCAGCCAGACCTCTACAGAGCTCAATAGGACAACATAATTGCACCCTCAGGATAACTTATTCCACTTCTCCTTAACCCAAGCCATGACCATTTGAATTAAGTACTCGATATCCAAGCTCTTAAAATGGGACACTGTTTATAGGAATAAACACACAGCAGAACTTCTCATTCCCTTCCACCGCTCTTTATCCAAAGCATCCAGTTTTCTTCTGAGCTAAACTTGGCCACTAGTGGGTACTCTGATTTATCAGACAGATGTCAAGTGTTCTGCACTGAATTGGTCCTGTGTGTCTTGACCCTAATTATTGTATTAGAGAAGGAATAATTTCCAGTATTGGAGATGATCTTTTTTTTTCTTTCAAGATTTTATTTAAATTCAAGTTAGTTAACAGTATTGGAGCTGATCTTGCGGTGGGGGGCTCTCTTCGGGGGATCTCACATGTGTGTCCCACCACAATGACTCTGTTATAAGTTGGTATAAGGAGTTAATACCTTTGAGGCTTCCCCCTCGATGTTAAAGAGCTCAGTAATTGGAAAGATGGAAAGAGCTCAGTAATTGTTTGTTCCCAGTTCCTGACAGCTTGGAGGATGGAGTAGGTATAGAAGTCAACAAGCACTGGTAGGCTCTTGTCCAGTTCTCTTTCATAAACCCCTTGAATAGTTTGGTCTTTGGAATGCTGCAATCTGTTATCTTTTACCTACAGAGGACTTGGGGTCATGAGAAAGAAGCTTTCATGTTCTTCATGGAAAAAGAACATGGGTTCTCCCTGTTACAGCAGCCTAACCTCCACTACGATTTCTGTCTTTTCTTTTTTTTAAAAAAAGATTTTATTTATTTATTTAACACACAGAGAGAGAGAGAGAGAGAGAGAGCACAAGCAGGGGGAGCAGGAGAGGGAGAAGCAGGCTCCCCGCTAAGAAAGGAGCCTGATGCAGGACTCAATCCCATGACTCTGGGATCATGACCTGAGCCAAAGGCAGACACTTAACCATCTGAGCCACCCAGGTGCCCGATTTCTGTCTTTTCTGAATGGAGAGCCAAGGCAGCCTGTCTCAGTACAGCTGCAATGTGCTGCTGAGCGGACCAGGCACTGGGTCAAATACATTCCAAGCACTGCCTCACTTACCCCTTATAACAACCCTATGAAGTAAGTACTACTATTGACTGATTTCTGACATGGGGAAGTGAGGCTTAGAAAGATCTGTGACACGCTGAAGATCATAGCATCACTCCCTAATGAAGATCGTCCGAGTGCCTGTGATGTGCCAGGCCCTACTTCAGCCTCTGGAGCTGGATGGATGTTGGGGCTGAAATTCCAGCACACACGACTCCAGGTCCTTCAGCCTTAGCTGATGGGCTCAGCTGCTTCTCCTGTATGTTCAACCCACTGTTCTTTATGATACCAACTGGATGCTTCTGTCCTTGTCCTAATGCTTATGCTGAAACCATTTACACATTCTAGCTCACACATTTCTAACACAGAGACAAGGATGCAGCTAAAGTTATTTACCTGTGATGTGAAATGTTGTCTCCTGATTTAATAAATGCTATAAGGTTTTGGATTTCCCTTTTGGATAAACTTTGGAATGAAAATCCTTTGGAACCACTGAGGTGGAAGAGACATGCTGAGCTTCACTGCTTCCAGCTGTGTGACTTTGAGTTTTGGTGTCAACATTTTTTTTTTTTAGGGAGGGTATGAATTGATTTTAGAGAGTTGTATGAGGGCTGACTTGGCTACTAAATCCAAAGCCCTGAACGCTATGCCTGGCACATAGTGAGGGGAAGATGAATGCAGCTTTTATTGAGGAGGATGAGAACTGCTTGGAGGCCACTGGATTTTGCAATCAGGTGGATGATGAACAGTGAGAGCAGTTTCAATGGAGAGGTGGGGGCGGAGAGGAGGAAGTCTGCTGCAGATGAACAAGAGCTTGAGAAAGTGGCATCTCAGTGTGTAAAGACTACCTGCTCTGTTAAGAAATATGTTGGCTTAAAACTGTGGAAGGAGCTGTGATGTCCTTCGACAGATGAATGGATAAAGAAGATGTGGTTGATATATACCATATTACTCAGCCATCAGAAAGGATGAATACTTACTGTTCACATCGACGTGGATGGAACTGGAGGGGATTATGCTAAGTGAAATAAGTCAATTGGAGAAAGGCAATTATCATATGGTTTCACTCATATGTGGAATATAAGAAATAGTGCAGAAGACCGTAAGGGAAGGGAGGGAAAACTGGATGGAAGAAATCAGAGAGGGAGACAAACCATGAGAGACTCTTAACTACGGGAAACAAACTGAGAGTTGCTGAAGGGGAGATGGGTGAGGGGATGGGGAAACTGGGGGATAGGCATTAAGGAGGGCACATGATGTGATGAGCACTGGGTGTTACACGCAACTGATGAATTGTTGAACACTACATCTGAAACTAATGGTGTACTGTGTGTCTGAATTTAAAAAAAAGAACTATGTTGGCTTAGGAAAGGCAAGATGGGGCAGTTTGACAAGTGACAGAGGCTAAGAGAAGAATTTCTTTAAAAAAAGTTTTAGGGCGCCTGGGTGGTTCAGTTGGTTAAGCATCTGCCTTTGACTCAGGTCATGATCCTAAGGTCCTTGGATGGAGTTCCGCATCAGGCTCCCTGCTTGGCGGGGAGTCTGCTTCTCTCTTTCCATCTGCCCCTCCCCCCTGCTTTCTCTCTCTCTCTCATATAAATAAATAAAATCTTTTAAAAAAAGTTTTAAAGGGGGAAGCAAAGCAGCTTGGACAGTTAAGGATCAAAGAGGTAGTGGAGAGGATGGAACTTTAGAAAAAAAGGAGAGAGAGAAAAATAATCAATGGAGCAAGGTCTGGAATCTGGTGCACAAAGAACCAAAGGCTTGAACAGAAATTGCACCCCTTGTTTCTCTGGGACAGATGAGAAGAAGATGAGTGAAGATATAGGTAATCTGAAGATGGAGGGGTGAGAGATGGAAGCGGTGGCAGCCTGATAACTTCGATTCTTTTTTCTTTATTCCCAGACAATAGAAGATAATGTCTATTTTCTGTATGACGTAGGAAGCACTGTGGTAGTTAGCCTTCAGTGACCCCTGTCATCCCCTCCTCCTGGTTCTCATGGCCTGTGTAGCTCCCTCCCACACTGTCCACACCGTACCCCGGTTGGCCTCTGTGACCGATAGCATACGACAGAAGCTCTGTGCTCTGGGTTGAATTGTGTCTTCTGCAGAAAGGTGTGTTGAAGTTCTAACCCCCAGTGCCTCAGGATGTGACCTTAGTTGGAAATAGGGTCTTTATAGACGTAATTAAGGTAAAATGAGATCGTTAGGGCAGGCTGTAATCCAATACGATTGGTGTCCTTATCAAAAAGGGGAAACTCAGGCAGAAACGTGCAGAGGGACAATGATGAAGACACACAGGAGGAGACAGCCATGTGAATGGAGTGGTGCATCTGCAAGCCAAAAACACCAAGGATGGCTGACAAACACCAGACACTAGGAAGAGGCAAAAAGGATCCTCCCCTAGAGCTGTTGGAGGAAGCACAGCTCTGCTGATACCTTGATTTGGAACTTCTAGCCTCCGGAACTGTGACACAATACATTTCTATTGTTGTAACCCACCCAGTTTTTGGTATTTTGTGATGGCAGCCCTAGCAAACTAATACACTATGGTATGTCATTTCCAAGATCAGTTTATAAAAAGACTGTAACTTCTTCTTTGGTGCACTCTCTCAGATCACTCCCTCTTGGGATAGTCAGCTGCCATGTCATGAGGACATTCAGGCAGCCTATGGAGAGACCCACACAGGAAAGAACCAAAGTCTCCAGTCAACAGCCAGCAAGGGCCTAAGGTGTGTCAAGAGTTGTGGGAGTGAACTTGGAAGTAGATCCCCCCAGTTGAGGCCTCAGATGAGACTGCAGCTCCAGCTGACAGCTTGACTGCAGTTTCATGAGAGACTCTAAGCTGAACCACCCAGGCAAGCCATTCCTGAATTCCCAAATCACGGAAACTATGAGATAATAAATGCTGTTGTTTCAAGTTGTTAACTTTAGGGGTACTTTGTCACACAGATAACTAATACACCTGCTAACAATGAAGGAGACATTGTTGCTTAACAAGAGGAGAGAGAGCAAGGAATGGCTGCTGAGATCATGAGAAAGGGAGCAGCAAACCAACAACACAGTTCTGATTAGTGGATGCAAATTATAGTTCAGAACCACTTGATGAGGGTGCCCGTTAGATATTCAGATTCCTGAGCATCACATTTCTGAATCAGGCTTTTCTCTGGGTAAATGGCACTGGGGATCTACTCTTGGAAAAGTGCCCAAATGATTCTTTTTAAAGAACCATTGAGTTAGGAGTGCCTCGGTGGCTCAGTCAGTTAAGCACTGGCCTTCAGTTCAGGTCATGATCCCAGGGTCCTGGGATGGAGCCCTGCATCAGGCTCCCTGCTCAGTGGGGAGTCTGCTTCTTCCTCTCCCTGCCCCCCACCTCATGCTCTCTCTCTCTCTCTCCCCCAAATGAATAAATAAAATCTAAAAAAAAAAACCAAAAAACCCAAACCATTGAGTTAGAGGATAATTGAGAGCAGAGGTAAAAGTGGGACAGAACTAGAATTTAAACTGGGTGTTAATTCATAGCACAACTGGCATCAATAAGCACTATGCTATGGACATATGAAGAATTTCTAAGTTTTGTCAATAATACAAGAAATTCTGAGTTAGTGGGAATTACTTTGTATCCCTAAGAAAATATTCTCAGGAGCCCTTATGCTAATCTTCCCTTCTCTTCGTTTCTAAAGATACTGCCCTATTTCTCCTTCAGCTCAATCCCTGTGCAGAGAAGCTCTGCCATTTCCGATTTCTACCTCACTCCAACCTTCTCTAGCCTTGGTGGCCAGGACTCTTCAAAGTCAGGAGAAGTGCTTCTGGGATTTCTGGAGCCACTTCCTAATGTACAGAAAGGCATCCCATGAAGGTCACGCTTTTGTGAAAAGGGCCTTGACAGGAAAATCAGGAAGTGGAATGTTCTGGGCAGGATAGATGGTTAAATTCTGTAAGCCTCAGCTTCTTCATTTAAAAAATGCTATACACCTACATGGAAGGGTTGTGTAAGGATTGACTGAGTTGATGTGTATAGTGTCCTTAGACAATGCCGGGCACACAATAGTGGCTCAGGAAACAGGAGCTGTCAATATTAAGAAGTATGGTAAGGGGGATGTGTTTAGGTGCTCTGAACTTAGGTTCATCTGCTTCCCCAAGACTGTCCCAATTAGGGCTCCAGCCATAACCTGAGTGAGATATGGGTATTTGGAGGAGGGAAGATGGAGCTAGATGATAGATGGATTTTATGGGGAACAAAAAAGTAAGTTCCTAGATCTAGGTCAGCATTCCTCTCAGACTCCTGGTTGAGTATTAGAATGACCTGCAGCCCTTACTAACAAACTAGGGTTCCAGCCCAGACAATTAAATCAGAATTTCAGCCAGTAGGGACCCAAGCAGCAGAACATTACAAACACATCCCAGATGATTTTAGTTTATGGCTGGTGTTGAGAAACACTGATGTAGGCACTAAAATTAAAGTAGTGGGTTCACAGGTCTTTTAATTATTATGCACTAAGTTAAACAACGATAAAAAAAATCACAATGTAGCAATAGAAAGAAGTCAAATAGGGCTGTAGGGGTAAATCTGTCAAAAAATGGAACATTTTAAAAAACCATAAATTTCCAAGAGAAATTAAGGATACCCTTTCAAAAAATCTTTAGAATTATTAGCTAGAAGCAAGGAAGTAGCACTTTTTCTTTGTGTTGGAAGATTTGGATAGGAATTTTTAAGCATCTGGTGGTATTTAGGGCATTTTCAGAAAAACAGAGTTACTGATTGGGTACTTTCCCTGGTCATGTGCTTGCATCATGTTAAGCGGAAAAGCAAACACAAATTTGAATATACACTTTTGATCATAAATATATTAAAGAGACATGGAAAATGCCCATGATTATGTTTTATGAATAAAAACCTCTCATGAAACCAAATTCTATATATGAGGATGATTCATATTTTCAAAATGCAATTGTTCTTTTTAGAAGCACACTACAGAGAAATTATTTAAAAAGCCAAATAGGTATCCTTCAGGGTTGGGAATAAGAATATACTTTAAACATCTTTTTTAAAAAACCTATGTTTTTTGAAAATGGTGATGTATTATTTTTGAACTGGAAAATAAAACATGTATTAAACACTCAGGAAAGAAAACAGAAGAAGGAAAAACAGCGAACCATGACCCGAGGTTCATTTGGTGAGCTGGGATCACGAGTGTTCTCTTCTTTCAGTTATTTTCCCTGTTGTACATTTTTGTGACAAAGCATATAGATATTTTTATAATTGGGACACGATGAACTCTTTAAAAATAAAGCTCAAACCCTCTATCCTTGTTTACAGTTTTAAGTGCCAAAGGGAGTTGGGTGGAGCTTTCACAAAACAGTTTAAAATTTAGGAATCAGTTAGCTCAGGGGTTGGCAAATGTTTTCTGTAAAGAGCCAGATAGTCAATATTTTAGGTATTGTGGTCCATACGGTCTCTATCGCAACTATGCAGCCCTGCTTCTGTGGCAGGACAACAGATACAGGCAGTAAGTAAAAGAACAGGAGTGGCTGTGTTCAAAAAAAAAATTTATGGATGGATACTGACCTTTGAATTTCATCTAATTTTCATGTGTCACGAAATCTTCTTTTGATCACCTTCCCCCAACCCCAACCATTAAAAATGTAAAACCATCCTCAGGCCATACAAAAACAAGTGGCAGGCTGGATTAGGCCCACAAGCCATAATTTGCTGATCCCTGTGTTCAGTGAAATCAGGAACGTGACGAATGAAACCTCCCACGGTTATGCTGAAAGACCTCAACAGAGATGGCCAATAAACTGTGTTAACTTTTTAATTTCATTTTATTGTTTATTTTATTTTATTTTAAGGAAAAAGCCATTGGGTGTTTTGTTTTTTTTTTTTAAGATTTTATTTATTTGTCAGAGAGAGAGAGACAGCACAAGCAGGGGGAGCGGCAGGCAGAGGGAGAAGCAGGCTCCCCACTGAGCAAGGAGCCTGAGCAGGGAGTCTGCTTGGGATTCTCCCCCACTGCCTCTGCTCCCCGCCCCCATACTCTCTCTCTCTTAAATAAATAAATAAATAAATCTTTAAAGAAAAAAAAAAAAGAAAATGACTACCCCTGTATCCCCTGTGCTCAACCAATGAGAAAACACACTTTTCTCCAAAGACCTTTGGACTTTCCTTCAAAACAATCCCTCCAACTTCCTCCTTCTTCATAACATGTTCTTCTTGTTGGACTTGCCTATGGTTTTTCTGCAGCTTATATATCTTGAGTTACAATTCTCTACTATTCCTGAATAAACTCATTTTGCTGGTGAAATAATGGTTTTATTTTTAAGATTAATAGGCTTTATAAAAAAAAATTACTCCTGAAGAAAATCACAATGCTGTGTGCTGAAGACTGCAACTTTTTTCATGATGTACACAGCACCATCAGTCTTGTCTTTCACTCCCAGAAAACCTTCTTTAGATTACTTTGTTATTGCAGCAAAAATAACATTTAGTGAGTGAAATCACAAGTGATTGCTTCTATCATAGTCAATAGAAAGTGTGGAAAATAATTGGAAGACCATTTTTTTAAAAATTATGCAGAAAGCAAACAAATGTAGCTAAATTAAGTACTGGTTTGGGACAGTTTGTACATTATGAGATGCCGGTGTTTATTAGGCTAGTGGCTAAAGGTGTTTTCCTTTAACAAACGCTTATTTTCTTTTAAATCCACCTTCATCCCCCACACCATAGATGACTAAATTCACAATTTTGCTATATACCTACTGAGGCTCTTCTTAAACAAATATATAGGGGCGCCTGGGTGGCTCAGTCCACTGAGCATCTGCCTTTGGCTCAGGTCATGATCCCAGAGTCCTGGGATGGAGCCCCGTGACGGGCTCCCTGCTCAGCGAGGGTGAGGTGGTGGTGGTAGTGTCTGCTTCTCCCTCCTCCATGCTGTCTCTCAAATAAAATCTTTTTAAAAAAATTAAAAAATAAATGTATGAATGGACGAGCTCATTCCATACAAATTATCCAAATTCTAACCTAGAGTTTCTAAGGGCTGGAAGGTCAGAGTAAGGGTCTGTAGCTCTGCTGCTTCTTGAACTACCTTATCTCTGTGTAACTCTAGTTGCAAACAGCAACCCTTGATGCTGGGCACCTCTGAAAAATGGGGTGCCTTGGGTTCCACCTAAAAGCATTAAAGAAAAGTAACATTTTCACAATCATTCTCTTTATGCCTGGATTGCTAAGCCTGACACCCTTGCTGGGAAAATGTGGAGCTAAGGATGTGGAAGGCTGTTTCACTCTCATTTTGAAACATAGACTTTGTTTTTGATGAATGCTCTACTTTTATGTGTTACATTACAGAAACTTGAACAGGGAGGGTTAACCAAATACTATTTGGCCTTTAAAAGTAGCTTGAAACCTCTTCCAACCAGATCAGCCCTAGTGCAGAAATCTGCATTCTGGCTTCAATTCACGATGGCCTGCTAGCTGCAGTCCCAATTTGAATATTTCATCATGCAAGAACCTTCCACGTAAAAAATACTGCAGTTCCTTATCCTTCTTAGTATAAACCACACGTCCACGGTATGACAGTATGGTTAAAATATTCACTTGTGCATTAAGGAGCGTCCTCCAAAACCATAAACAGCAAGAAGCAAGGGGTCATAGATGGCCAAATATTTTTGCTAAGCCTGAGTTTCTTTTACCCAGTACTTTTCGGGGTATCTAAAAAAATACTCCAGATAAAAAAGAAGCGTCATTTGCTCTAGCGTATCTTCACGGGAGAAACAATGACGAACAGCACTTCGCGGCCTAGTTGGAGCACATACTCTTAACCGCGGCCCTTCCAGCGTCGGGCCCCTGACGGCCACAACCACGCCAATCCCCGCCCCTCGGCTCCGCCCATCGCGGGTGCAGGTCGCTTGGGCGGTTACGGTAAAGAGGTCCCAGCCCCGCGTAAACTTCCGGCTCCGCGGAAATTTCCGTCCCTGGATGCAGCAGGGAGGTCCCAGGGGCGGTACCGGAAGTGACGCAAGGGCGCGCCCTCCATTTTGTGAAACGCAGGAGCAGCTAAGTGCGTCAGTTGTGGAGAGGCGTAGACGAGTTTAGTCCTGGTCTGCGGGGAGGTAGACGGCTCCGTCGCAGACTACGGACCTCTCTGGTCTCCGCTGCCAAAGATCCTGTCCGGTAGGTGAGTGGCTCACTTTGAGGGAAAGGCTTCTCGGATCGAGGCTTCTTCATGGCCACTCAGATCGTGAGTGGCCAGGGCTGCTCTCTTTGCGGAGGACGGCGTCCAATGAGCGCAGTATATTCGAGGTGGGCGCTGGGGCACGTCTCCCTTTGGGTATTGTTTGAGGGGAACTGATGGTGGAAGGGCGGTCGTGGTTATGGTCGTTTTTACACGGGCTCGTGTGCCCCTCCCTGCCTCCTTACCTCTTCACTACCCGGACCCCCCCGAGTATTGGGCCGAGACCTTTGCTCGGGGTGTGGTTAGGGCTTTCTGCGGGCGGGTACAGTGACTCCAGAACTGTGGAGTCCCGGGGAGGGGGAGGGAGAAGGGCGTTTGGCACGCGCGGCTCACCCCACTGCTGTCTCCGCCGCCGCCATTTTGTGGCTGCCAGCGTCCGCCCGCCGCCGTCTGGGCAGGCGCGGCGGTGGCGTCGCGAGATTCCGGCTTCCACCCGCTGTGACGCTCCTGGGAGGCGGCGACGTGCGCGCGGCTCGTCGCCATTGGGCTGGCCTTGCGGAGGGCGGGGTCGGCTCCGCCCGCACTTCTCGGCCTTTCCTAACTGCGGCAGATGGGAGGGGGCCAGAAGAGCCGGGGAGAGAGTGCGGCTGCGCAGTTCCAGAGGCGGCAGTGGGCGTTGCGGTTGCTGCGGTCTGGGCCCAGGGAAGGATCGTGTTGGGAGCCGAGTTTTAATTTTGTCTGCAAGGGACCTGGCCTAATAAGAGGCAACTCTTGGCAATCTTGTTTATAACATCACCGGGTAAACATTTTATTTTATGCCGTTTATGTTTTTGATCCCTTGACCAGGCATTCTTCTGACATTCACTGGTATTGTCTTAATTGAATTATTTTGTGACAGGAAATACTAGCCGGACACCATGAGTGGTTGTCGAGTATTCATCGGGAGGCTAAATCCAGCGGCCAGGGAAAAAGACGTGGAAAGATTCTTCAAGGGGTATGGACGAATAAGAGATATTGATCTGAAAAGAGGTTTTGGTTTTGTGGTAAGTACTTACAACTGGTTGTTTAGAGCTACTGTTAAGTCGGTAAAGATTTTGATAAGCAGTGGTTTTGATTTTACTGAGTTGAGGGTATTTTTAAGGGATAAAAGAACCTCACGGTTAGTTGGAGGGAAACCACTTCTCACTTTTCCATTGAGCTTATGTGTATGGCACTGTCATTAAGATACTCATGCTGTCACACGGTTTTAGTGATTTTTAATATGGCGTAGAATACACTTTAAACACAGGTTAAGCACTGGCTTTTTTTTTTTTTTTCTTTCCATGTTTACATTTTAGGAATTTGAGGATCCCAGGGATGCAGATGATGCTGTATATGAACTCGATGGAAAAGAACTGTGCAGTGAAAGGTGAGAACGTTAGTTTTGTAACTAGTTAGCACCGTAAGATAGACTAGGTCAGCTGGGATATTTCAAAGTAAATATTGGGTAGCTTGTGTGGATTACAAAGCCTTTTTTTCCCCTTCCTGTAGGGTTACTATTGAACATGCTAGGGCTCGGTCTCGAGGTGGACGAGGTAGAGGACGCTATTCTGACCGTTTTAGTAGTCGCAGACCTCGAAATGATAGACGGTATGTGATGGATCGTGAATGGTTGCTTTGAACAATCATTACTGCAGGAGGAGTTTTTAATGCTTAAGAACCATTAGCAATAAGTGATTTTGGTACTTAGCATATAATCATTTCTATTATTTCTATGTTAGTCCATTGTTCCTGATGAGTGTGTGTAATAAGTCTTATTATAAAATAATTCAGAAACTCGATGGGAGTCATTTGAATGATTTGTTCTGATTGTTTGAATTTGCCCACAGTCGAACACAGTAGGTACACACTGCTGCATTTCTTCCATTGTGAGTACTCATTTTCTTCCTCAGAAATGCTCCACCTGTAAGAACAGAAAATCGGCTTATAGTTGAGAATTTATCTTCAAGAGTCAGCTGGCAGGTTTGTTGAAATACAGTTTTGAGCTATTTTAATGTGGCTTTTTAAAAATTAATGGGTTAGTTAATGTTTTATTATGTTTTATTAAAAGTAATTTTATCTTTAATTAAATTAATGGAGTTAATTGTAATTTTAAAATTTTAATTAAACGTAATTGGGGGATGTTTGAAATTTTAATATTAGTGATCAAATGTTTAATGTTTTGAGGATATTTTTTCTTGTTTTTTAAAATCAATTTTAACCAAATATTAAACCCTTTATTTGCCAGCCTATCTGTGTCGTTGGCCTTATGACGAGGAGTGCCTGTGGGTTATCCTAATCGTTGTCTTGGTCACTCTTGGTTGGGCCTGGTTGACTTTGCCAGTCAGCTCCTACAGTGATCAATTGGCCACCTCTAGATCTGTGTTTGCCGGTCTAGACGTAATCGGTGCACTTACTTGAAGTGCCAGGTTGCAGCGATCCCAGAGCGTTGATAACGTGATCTGATCCCTAAGTTGAGAGCTGTCTTCCTGTAACGCTTCCGAATAAGAGGTCCTGGTCGAAAAGAGTTGAAAGATACGAAATTAGGTGGTCGTTGGAATCCTGATCGCAGTAAAGTGGTCCTTGGTAACTGCACAAGAGTAGAACATGTCTGCATCCGCCAGTAGTCTGCTAATAGGGAGGGCTGTGCGATTAAAGGCTTCCATCGATTGGGTAGTGTCCTTCAAGTGGGTGGCGAAGAGCCAGTCGGGCATATGTCATGAAGGTTTCTCCGACCGATTAATGGTTTGCTGCTTGACTAGCCTAGGGAAATAATAATAAAGGTAAAGTAAACTTTTTTAATGACATATGGGGCACAAAATAACTGGTGTCTTGTAAATGTTCTGTTTTTTTTTTTTTTTAATATAAAATTCCTACTTTAGTCTTTACTTTAAAAATATGTACTGTTTCTTTTTGTTTTTTTTGTTTTGTTTTGTTTTTTTCCTTTTGTATTGAGCTCAGTATAAACTAATACTACTTTAATGTTAAAATGTGAATATCCTCTAGCATTTTGCTTAAAAGCAATAATGCTTTTTGCTTATTTCGTGCCCTGGCATAGATAATTTTTGAATTCTGATAGAATACAAGTGTGGTAAATGCCATGTTTGTACTTTATCTAACATCTTCTCTTCCAGTAGTCTTGTTTTTTATACCATGTGGTTGTTTGTGTGTCAAGTTGCCTTTTCTTTGCTTGACACAATTGTCTTGTGTTAAGGATCTCAAAGATTTCATGAGACAAGCTGGGGAAGTAACCTTTGCGGATGCACATCGACCTAAATTAAATGAAGGGTGAGTGTGTATTGAAGGTCATAACAGCCTTTTAAAACCTACTGAAAGTTTTACTGTGAATGTTTCCTGAAAACTTAGAATTTGGATATGTTGGAGTGCAGTGGTTCTCCATTGAGGATGAATTTGCTCTGTAGGGGGGCATTGGACCACACTTTTGGTGGTTGTGATGGGTCGAGGGTGCTCCCAGCATCTTGTGGGTGGGTAGAGGCCAGGGATACTGCTAAACATGGCCACCAAGCATAGGAAAAGCCCTCCACTACAAAGAACTGTGTAGCTTAAAATGTCAATGGTTTGGAGGTCGAGAAACCTTGTAATGCTGTTCTCAAGCTCTAAGATTCTTAACCAACTGAGCCACCCAGGCGCCCCAAGCTCTAAGATTCTTAATATAGCAGTAGCAAAAGTATCTAGGAAAGGTAATCTAGATACTCTGGATTGCTATACGTAGTTTGAGACCAGACTACCAGATGTATATAACTTTACAAATGGCTTTTTTTCATTGTAGGGTGGTTGAGTTTGCCTCTTATGGTGATTTAAAGAATGCTATTGAAAAACTTTCCGGAAAGGAAATAAATGGGAGAAAAATCAAATTAATCGAAGGCAGCAAAAGGCACAGGTATCTCTCTTAACATTTAAGACAAAGTTTTAGTTGGTGGGTTTGTAGGGCCTGCCACTTATGTTGTATTTTTTTGTTTTTTGTTTTCCTTTCTAGTAGGTCACGAAGCAGGTCTCGTTCCAGGACCAGGAGTTCCTCTAGGTCTCGTAGCCGGTCTCGTTCCCGGAGTCGCAAGTCTTACAGCAGGTCCAGGAGCAGGAGCCGGAGCCGGAGCAAATCCCGTTCTGTTAGTAGGTCTCCTGTGCCTGAGAAGAGCCAGAAACGTGGTTCTTCAAGTAGATCTAAGTCTCCAGCATCTGTGGATCGTCAGAGGTCCAGGTCCCGATCCCGGTCAAGGTCCAGATCAGTTGACAGTGGCAATTAAACTGTAAATAACTTGCCCTGGGGGCCTTTTTTAAAAAAACAAATTCCCAAACCATACTTGCTAAAAATTCTGGTAAGTATGTGCTTTTCTGTGGGGGGTGGGGTTTGGAGGGGGGTTTGGGTTGGGCTGGATATCTTTGTAGATGTGGACCACCAAGGGGTTGTTGAAAACTAATTGTATTAAATGTCTTTTGATAAGCCTTCCGCTCACATTTTTGTGACTGTCTGAAGTGTATAGTTTGTGTATATTGAGAGAGCTCTTTTATAACTAAAGCAAATTTAATTTTTTTGTACTAGAAAAGATTTGAACATTTTAGTTCTTGGTTATTCAAATATGTTAATTCAGAATTAGTTTAATGCCTCAATTAAACTAATTAATAGCTTTGGACATTTAAAAGAGCTCTAAATTTGCTTGTACATAAAGGCTTGCGTTTTCCTTGTTAGGGTCAAGGGTGTCCTCCCACCCACCCTTTAACAGCTGCCTGACAAAGACACATTAAAGCAGCTGTTGTTATTGATAATAAAAGATTATAAAACTGCTTTTGTCTGTCTGAAGGATGTATGCTATTACTTTTTCCTCCCCATCTGTGTTCACGTTTAAAATGCCGTGTAGAGAATCCTGGAGTTTGGTGGTGGATTTTTAAAGGTTTTTTTTGTTTTGTTTTGTGTTTTAATTTAAATCTTATCCTTGCCATTTCTGAGCTAGTCGAAACAAGGGCAGAGAAGTTGCATACTGTCCAAAACAATGACGGTTAAGTTCCCTGTGTGTGATCCTCTCCCATGCTCTTTCCCTTTAATCACTTTAAAGAAATTGGTATCAATCAGGCCAAGAGAAGAATTAATTGGGGAAGCAAATTGTAAAAATGTTTTATGCTTATTTTAAAGGTAATATAATTTTGACAGATTATCATATAAAGTTTAAGTCCATGCACAAGAATGTTTTAAGGGGTTTCACATGTTTTTTCTTTCAATGACGAGCTGTGGATATGGCAGTATGTTAAAAGGAAAATCGTTTAATAGAGAAGAAAACTGCTTAAGGTTCTACATCCGTCTTTGTTTTGAGTCCTATACCTGTAGATAATGAGCTTTATTGTCTCCTAGTAATCTCAGAGACTTAGATTTTCTTAGTCCTCTATAGGAGTGCTCGGTTGGATAAATGTTTGGTTATGGTGAATGGCATGTAGTAGCCAGATAACATCACAAATATCTTCCCTTTATGTCCACTGAATCCTGACAGCTACTTCGTACATAATAACCACTTTACAGGAGGGAATTCAGGGCCAGAGAAGAGTCAAGTAAATGGTGGACTGGTACTGGAATTGAGGAAGTCTAGTTCCCCAGAACCTGAAAAGCACATTTTCTTTTCGTGGATACTCATCTGCCCTAGCCTTGCAGGGGATTTTGAGGAAAGAAGTACCAGAAGGATTGCTTTTGGCTTCCCAAAGTATAAGGATTGGGTAGTAGGAATCTATTTGGGGGTAGGTTTGAAAAGTTGTTTGTATACATTTGTCATACCCAAAACTATAGAAACTCATGCCACAAAATGGGGAAGCTGATCCTTCTACCATGAATGAGGCGGATTCTAGGGAGAGTTTGAGTGTTGTGCTTATTAATTTACTCGGGTGGAGGCTTAATTAATGTAAAGCAGCGGAACCTAGGTTTTTATATCTTTATTAGATTGGAAGGCTGGAAATGAGCCAATTGCTACCAAATGGAAAGAGGCAATTTTTTTCCCTTAGGCTTTTATATGTAACTGGGTAGTATAATGGATGTACTTCTTGATGTTTTACCAGTTGACTATTCTTAGTTTTTCACCTTTCTTTTTACTCCTAAAGTGTCAGTGGCTTACCAATTTACTATTACAAATATTTGTTACAGAGTGAAGCAATAAAATAAGGCCCTTTGAGCAAATGGCAGAGATGACTGGGAGTTGGCTTGAACCAACAAATTAACCTTAATTCCCAGATTCAGGATCTGAGAAATAGGAGTCTGAGTATAATCCTAGGCAAAATTTTAGGGCCAGCTTTTGTGTGACATAGTGTAACTTGTTTTCTTTATATATTTCTTTTACCTAGTTCTCTGTTGAAGGATAATTTGGGAGTATACTAGATCTCAGATCTACCCCTACCTTCCTGAGAAAACTAATTCTGTTGGTTGTGCTTAACCAAGTTTCCTGGCCGGTGATGACTGCTAGTTGGTAGAACAATTTGAACAGATTCGTAAATAAGGGTATAATATGTAAAAATAGTGGGGTAGACCTTTTCACAGATCTTTTTTTAAGAGTGTTAGTGACCCAGATTGGTAATTTTTTTTTTTTAAGTAGGCTCCACGCCCACCCTGGAGCCCAGTGCGGGGTTTAAACTGAACCCACAGATCAAAGACCTGAGCTGAGATCAAAAGTTGGATGGACGCTTAACCGACTGAGCCACCCAGGCGCCCCCTCCTACCCCCAATTGGTGATTTTTGCTCTGGTATCAGGAGTATTGGTGGTCCTGAACATTGGGCAACTGATGCCCTAAAATTGTCCTCAGGGTTTCGATTGAACTTAATCATAATAAACGGTACAAAAATCACAAGTAAGTAATTAGCCACAGTCTGTTATTTGCAAGTATTGTTTAATGCTTATTTGCATATGAGCAATATGTATGTTTCATTGGAGAAAATTCAAAATTTTAGAATTAGACTTTAGAGAAATCACTCATTTTGCAGTGATTGCAAAATCTGACTTTTAAAGGGGATCATACGAAAACCACTGACAGTTAATTGATGGGATAGATTAATGAATAATTCTGTGGATGTTCGTGTTTCCTTGTTTTCTGGCTTTTCCCTTCTCCCTCTGCGTTCTCCAGAAGTGTCCATTTCACAAATTATGGCTGAGTTTTTGAGTTAGTTTTGTTTAATTGCTTTTGCATTTTCTGTCTGCTTTTGTACATTCAGTGTCATGTTGGCGTTCTCAGGAGCTTTAACCCCAGAAACGTCAGAAGGGAATTTTAAGGTTAGTAAAGGACTTCGGAAGTTTAAAATCTGGCAGCACTCTGAGCATTTATTTCCTCTTCTCTGTCACAAAGGCTGGAATAGGATTTGGATAGTTGATTTTAGGGTAAAAGCCCCTATTTATTGGCTAGTTCAGAAGTTGAGTGCCTCTTATATGCCTATGGAACACTGTTCTGGAAATTCAGGGACAAAAGGCAGTTTTGGTTTCTGTTTTTCATAGGGCTGTTCTTGAACAAGTCTTTATTTTTTAAACAAGTATCAACCTCTGAGCTGGGGATAGGTGAGGCTCTTCAGGTAGACTGTCCTCCCTTCAGGCAAGGTTTGTCAGTTCTGATAGTTCCTGCTGGCATTGCTAGAGAAACTCGACACACGGCTCTGGTGTTCTTTCATCTTTTGCTCTCCTCCAGTTGATTGCACTGAATTGTCCTCTGACCAGGCTGTGCAAGGGGAGCACTTCTCCCCTTTGTGGGTGCCATTTCCTAGAGTTCCTGGAATGGTTTCTTCAATTTCGGCAGCTGTGTAGGTCATTTTTGTTTTATCTGGAAAGTTGAAAAGAGTCAAGGGTGGAGGAGAGCAACTGTAGTTAATACAAAGCTTGTTCAAAGACAGCACATCCTAGGTGTTAAGTTGTATTCTGTGGGGTTTTGTGGGTTTTTTCCCCCATCTCTTTACCACCTAGCTTCCCGTGACTTAAACTCTGGGGGAAAGATTTGTTTTCCCTTCAACATCCCAAATGGTAATACTACAAATAAGTCTAGTATTTATTGACTCTTCATCACTTCTATAAGTCTAGTATTTATTGACTCTTCATCACTTCCTCTCCAATTTGGTACAGGCAATGCAGTGGGAGAGTTACATGTTCCACAGGGTTGACTTGGAAAGGGCAGGGAGGAAAGAGCTTTTAGGGGGTCTTCTAAGTGGAGTTCTCATGCCCCCGTCTTGTATTTGGACACCGATTTTCCTGCCTGTCTGGAGGTGAGTGGTAATCATAGGACTCAGGCTTCACCTATCTAGATTGTCCCCATTTTTGTAGAAGGGTACAGGGCTCAGAAACACAAGAATGAGTCTTCACCCTGAGCACAGCTGCTTCAGCCCTTATAGTGCATTAGCTCCAAAGAAGGTCTTCTGAGGTGAATTGTAGCCCTGCAAACTTGGGAATCTGGTTGGTTGGTTTAGAAGCTTCCACCTCACACTACTTATGCAAGACAGTGGAGACTAAAGACTTAATGGGCAACAAATTTGAGTTGCTCTCAGGTAAGCATCAGACTAGATTATTTTCCACAACTCTACTGTTTTTGTTTTTTAAAGATTTTGTCAACACGCACAAGCAGGGGGAGCAGCAGACCGAGGAAGAAGTAGGTTCCCCGCTGAGCAAGGAGCCCGATGTGACTTGATCCCCGGACCCTGGGATCATGACCTGAGCCGAAGGCAGATGCTTAACCAACTGAGCCACCCAGGCGTCCCTTAAGATTCATTTTAGAGCATGTGCTTGCAAGCAGGGGGAGAGAATCTCAAGCGGATTCAACTGAGCACGGAGCCTGAGGCGGGTATGACCCTGAGATCAAGACTTGAGCCAAAGTCAAGAGTTGGGTGTGATACTTAACCAACTGAGCCACCCAGGCCCCCTTCCACTGTAGTTTTAAACCAATGCTTATAAAGTTAGAAAGTACAGTCAGCTACTTATGGTTTCTTTTTGGCTGCTTGATAAGATTCTGTCTTAATTGTAAATCCACATTAGCTACCAAGAGAGAGAATGAAGTCCCAACCGGGGAAGGTTGTCTTCCTAGGGTTTGAGTCTATTCCCAGGGTTTAGAAAACATCTTGAAGGAGCCCCTCAAGTTCATGGGAAACAAGATCAAGTTGAAGGATATGAGTGATTCTACTGTTTAGAATTCTACTGAAGTACCTTACTAAGTAAGGTTTCCTGATTTGGAAAAGTGACATTTGCAATTGAAGTCCACCAAGAGGAAGGGTCTTAGTAGGTTTCTTTGAGGTTTATTATAAAGAGAATTAAAAAAATGCTCTGAACATCTTAGAAAAGAGGTGCTGTGCTATTGTTTAGAAAGTAATTCAATAGTGATCAGACTAAACAAACTAGATAATTGTGATCCTGTAATAAACTTGTTTACTGTGTAACCAGAATTGGGAGTCTTTTGGCTCCTGGCTTATTAGGCTGCATTGCTTTAATGTTTTTTCTTTTTTCTTTTTCTTTTTTTTTTTTTTAATTTTATTTATTTATTGGTCAGAGAGAGAGAAACAGAGAGCACAAGCAGGCAGAGGGAGAAGCAGATTCCCCACTGAGCAGGGAGCCCGATGCGGGGCTCGATCCCAGGACCCTGGGATCATGACCTGAGCTGAAGGCAGACGCTTAACGACTGAGCCACCCAGGCGCCCCAGCTTTAATGTTTTTTCATAAAGGAGTGCCAGTGGCGTTTGGGTCTAACCTGGTTCTAAGAAGAACCTAGTCCTAAAGAAAACTGAATTTTCCAGATTTTGAATAGGAGCTCTTCACACAACTACTACCTTACAGCTATTAAATATCTAAGACATAGAGTCTTCCATGGTCTCCCCAGTTAGTCAAAATTGCCTTATTCCAATGAGGGCAAAGTCTCGCCACAGTCGATTCTTCCAGCTAGAAGACTGGCTGGAGTGCAATTCATGGAAATAGCCCTGGGTCTTTGAAGTTCTTTCCTACTTCTGGTGCTACCTGGTTTCTAGTGACTTGGTAAGAGTTGAAGCCCCATCTAAAAGGTACCTGCCAGAGATTTGTTTGCTGGCAAGGATCAGGTCCAATATGGGAGAACGCTAAGGAGAATGATTCAATACTCACCCTTGGAAGGCTTGATTTTCTCATAGCACCGAAAAATGAAGATGAGAAGAACCCCTTCTCCAAGCTGGAAAATCATGTAAAGGAGAGGGAAGAAGAAAAGCGGTCCAATCTCTTCAGGGGGGAATGTCACATTGAGAATGGTGGAACAAAGCTGAACATTTTGGCATCCAGTTTCCATGCTGACAGTGCGGCTGCACCTGTGTAGGTTAAACAAACCTAGCCATTATTTCCTTAGAAGGGACGTGAAGGTGTGAATTCACTTGTCTATCTCCCTCCCTCCCCAAATTACCAAAGACCCATTGAATGAAGGTGGGAGTGCATGGTGACTGGTAGGTTCATGGCAGGGAGTTTTTTTTTTTTTTAAGATTTTATTTATTTGAGAGAGAGAATGAGAGAGAGCGAGTACATGAGAGGGGGGAGGGTCAGAGGGAGCAGCAGACTCCCTGCTAACAGCAGGGAGCCCGATGCGGGACTCGATCCCGGGTCTCCAGGATCATGACCTGAGCCGAAGGCAGTCGCTTAACCAACTGAGCCACCCAGGCGCCCCCATGGCAGGGAGTTTTTATGAGAGAGTTTGAGTAGCTTAAGAGATTTACCATTTGTCTGCTTCTGCAGGCAAATTAAAATTTGGAGAGGTGTTCGGCTGATGAGGGATGAAAGTGTGAGTATCATTCATTGGCTTGTTCTATACAGTTTACATATGGGACAGCTGCAGTATGAACATAAGTAGAAGATGGCCTGAAATGCCTGGGGACCTTGTCCCGTTTCCTAGTTTCTGATTTGAAGATCTTTAATTCCAAAACCATAATGATTAAAAAACAAAACGAGGGGGCGCCTGGGTGGCTCAGTTTGTTGAGCGTCCGGCTCTTGGTTATGGCTCAGGTCATGATCTCAGGGTTGTGAGATCGAGCCCCACATGGGGGCCTTTGTTCAGTGGGGAGTCTGCTTGAGATCCTCTCCCTACTCCTCGCCCCCCCCCCCACACTCACTCAAATCTTAAAAAAAAAAAAGATTCAGCCCCATTATCTATCTTTGGAATATACTCTTGGTTTTGCTCTCGTTTTGTGGACTGAGGAATGGGATGTTTACATTTACTGAATACACATTTATTGAGT
This sequence comes from Leptonychotes weddellii, assembly GCF_054177405.1. Classification (NCBI taxonomy): domain Eukaryota; kingdom Metazoa; phylum Chordata; class Mammalia; order Carnivora; family Phocidae; genus Leptonychotes; species Leptonychotes weddellii. Next base: position 28,075,861 of record NC_138377.1, on the reverse strand, counting down.
TGTGATAGTAGTGTTTTAAAATAGTTACTAAAAATTTCTGAAAGCTGTCTCAGCACATTTATTATGGGGGAACTTAATTACTCTGATGGCCCTTGATTATGTGGCCATTTATCACTGAAAATTGACATCTAGTGGTCATTGAAAGCCTTTTAACTCTAATCATGTGCTATATCCTATAATTTGTTCTTTATTAGTGTGGTTCTTAAAATGGATAATTTTTTAAGTTGTATTTTTAAAGCAATTCAGTTTGGGGGGGCAAGTGGGAGGGCACTAGGGTGCTACTAATGTTTAGACTTCTGCATAAATATTTGTTTATGGCTGAAAAGAGGCAAAGTTTCTGAAATGTACTGCACTATGTAGACGGTGTGTCCGATAATCCTACACCAGATTGTAAGGCTGACTGTCTCTGAAAATAGCCCCTGAGTTTGTGAATTGGATTAAAGTACAGCAGAGGTCCATAGCCACTTCAACTCTTAGTGCCACTTAGCAGAGCTGTCACCCAGTGGTGTCCTTGTCAAGACTAAAGCCTCGGCAGGCAAGGTGGAAGAGTGGAAAAGGAAGATGATCATCACCATGATGACATGGAGCTACTCCAGAGTCGTTTAGCTACCAGATTTCAGCAGGAGATGGAATCTAGGCTCAGGAGGGAGCACTTCATCATGAGCTGTTGCTCTTTGGGTTATTAGATGCTTTTGTTCCTAAACCATTTAGTAACTTACTCCAATGCTGGTCACTGTCCAAAGTTCCTTGTTCACTTGATGCATTTGTACATACTGCCAGGAAAATGCCTCCCCCGGGTTTTGGATCTTACCTTTTCCTGAGAGACCAGGACAAGAGTGAGGCCGGTGGGACGTTGAGATCTAAAATAATACCTACTGAGAGAGGCAGAGGGAGAAGCAGCCTTGGCAAGGAGCCTGCTTCTCTACCTCTCTCTGTCTCTTAGGAATAAAAAAAAATCTTTAAAAAATAAAATAATACCTACCGTCCATTGAGGCGGAAAAGCGTAGAGAGGATGTAGCCCAGCAGGAAGCCGATGAAAGGCATCAGGGAGGAGGTGGCCAGCAAGTGTGGTGTCATGACAAACATGATACTCTTGCCCACATTGATGACAGAAAGTGCTATGATGGCCACGCTTAACAAAAGCATGATGATCCTCCCTCCCTGTAAATGAGGATAGGAAGAAAAGGCAATTAGAAGGGTGGTAGGGGATAGGGAGGAGCAGAGAGTCTGAGGAAGCATGGGTGGGTATCAAAGGTGGGAAACATTTTAATGAAAAAATGGTATTTGAAGAGGGAGTGCAAAAAAAACTTTATCTTCCATCTTTTTGGAATTCTTAGGGGTTCCAAGCTAGGAAGCTTCTTGACAACAGAGACTTAATATTTTTGTTACTGTTGACTGTTAAAAGAACAAGAGAGCCAGATATTTACCAGCAAAATGAATTCTGGAAATCGGTGAAGTGCAGTTTGGGACAAGCAAGCTATGGTGAACCGGAGCCAAGTGCTGAGAACAGGCCACTAGGCTTTTAGAGAGGACAAGCTGGGAGGGGCTGTTTCGCTGAGTCCTCATTGGCAGGGCTATTGCTAGGCCAGGAGAAATTCTTCCTCCTGCTGGGGTATGTAAAGTAAGCTTTCTGTTGGGTAATGCAAGGTATACTTCTTTTGGCAGTTTGAAGTGTTGGGGAGCAGTGTGGACAGGTTTTCTTGAATTCTGTTTTGGGCAGGTGGGTCAAGCAAAATAGGCACTCTTTGGGACCTTGTTACTATTTCCCCGCTAGTATTGGTTCATGAAGACTTTCCAGTAGTCAGTAATGGGAACTTTGAGTCTCTAGCAGTACTAGATTATTATTTGGCCAAGCCAGAGTTTGTTGTTTTTTTTAATTGAGCTATCAGTTAATAGATTTCTAATACTGTTTTTCCTTTTCTGGGGCCAGTTGTTGAGCATCTCTAGTCAGTTTTTCTAGATTATCATTTGGGGGAAATCCTTTTGGACCATGACAGAGGTTTGGTTGTTGGTTCATTTGAGAGCAGCATTCTTTGTGGAAATATCAGTGAGGTGGTTTCCTTTAGGTTCCAGGGAATCAGGTTTAGAATTCCCAGGACCTTGATGATGGCCAAGTGGCTGGCAAGAGTATGGCATCTAATAATTCCTGGACATAAAGGCCATTTTTAATTTTATTCTTGTTAGAAATGAGGAAGCCTTGCTGGTTCCATAGCATTCCAAAGTCACGAGCTACTCAAAAGGCATACCTACTCTCAGGCGAGTGGTAGTCCCTTCAGGGCTTCCCAACTGTATTTTGAATGAGATTTCCTTTATTTTCACGTTACTAAGCCAGCATGGCTTCTGGTTGACATCTTTGGATCACGGATTTTTCAGTAAATGCTGTGACTCGGAAGGAATGAGACTGTTCCGTCCTCCCACAAGTTTTTAGTTACAAATTAGAAGTTTTCTTACAAAGTCATTATTTCTGGAGCCTGTATACACATATCTACCGTATTACCATCACTCACTCCAAATATTTTGGAACTCAGAAGTTATTCTTGGAACCTGTCATACTTGTCTCAAATACCTCCATTATGGGTACAGACTGCATCCATTTTAGGATGAATTTGATTTCTGGAAGTTGCCAAGAGTCATTTGAAGTGAAGCTGGTAAAGGTGGGTGATCAAGCCAGGTAATGTGATTTTAGACCCCAAATGATTTATAACCATAAAGGGGCAAGCTTACTTTCTTAAGTGACCTGCAGATTGGATATGAAGGAAGTTACCAAAAAAAGTTTCAGAAATGTTCTGGGTAGTAAGGCAACATCAGAAACAATGCAGGTTCACCCTGCCCCAGGTGAGTGGCTATGAAAGCAGTATTTATTGGGAACAACGGTATGTTTTCATTTATTTTAGAATTTGCTTTATTTTAAAATTTGTTGCATCTTACATACCATTTTATTTTTAAAAAGATTTTATTCATTTATTTGAGAGAGAGAGAGAGAAAGACCAGAGCATGAGCTGGGGGAGGAGGCGGGGAGCAGAGAGAGGGAGAAGGAAACTTCCCACTGAGTAAGGAGCCCGATGTGGGGCTCCATCCCAGGACACTGGGATCATGACCTGAGCCACCCAGGTGCCCCCATCTTACATACCATTTTAAATTTTCAATAGGTGAATTTATGATGAAATTAACAATAAGACTTTTTAGTGTGTAACATAAGAATAAAAGCTTTCAAAGTGCACTCACATGTCTATGCATTTTAGAGAATGACACACCAAAGTGATAAAGTATATGCATAAATTTAAGGCTCTTTATCCCTCTAATCTTTTGAGTAAAGGAATATATAGCAAACTTTTGTTGAATTTACCATGCTATTTTCTAATTATTAGGTGTATTGCTTCCAGTTTCCAGTTCATTCATGTGACATGTTTCCTAGTAACATTTTAAAATTGTGATAAAGGGCGCCTGGGTGTCTCAGTCGGTTAAGCCTCTACCTTCGACTCAGGTCTTGTGATCTCAAGGTCCCTTCTCAAAGGGAAGTCTGATTCTCCCTCTCCCTCTGCGGCCCCCCCCCCCCTGCCGTTTGTGCTCTCACATACTCTCTCCCTCTCTCAAATAAGTAAAATCTTAAAAAATAAAAATTGTAAAATGTATATAATACAAGTTGCCATTTTAACCATTTTTAAGTGTACAATTCAGTGGCATTAATTATATTCAGGAAGTTGTCTTGGTAACATTTTAACATATTGCTCAAATTTCAGCTGCACTGTTTTGCATTTCTATGTTTGAATCCATGTTGCAGCTGATGTGATCATTTAAAGATTTTTATTTGAGAGAGCATGAACGAGGGGGAGGGGTAGAGGGAGAAGGAGAAGCAGACTCCCTGCCGATCAGGGAGCCAGATGCAGGGCTGGGTCCCAGGACCCTGAGATCATGACCTGAGCTGAAGTCAGATGCTTAACCGACTGAGCCACCCAGGTGCCCCCTGATGTAACCATTTAAATGTCACCTGTACCAACTAGTGGTTCTACCCCAGGATAGGAAGGACTTTCACAGACCTCATTGATAACCACATGTTTCAAGTTGTGTTGGAAGACTTAACTGATGAATTGTCCAGTTTGCATTTGGATTGATTTCTCCTTTTGGATTTTTCCTCTACTCAATGACCAAATAGATTTTGTCCCCATCAAGAGTGTAATGGGTAATGTAGGGGTCTTTGGGCTACAGAAATTGTCCATGAGCCCAGAAATCCTCTTCTCTGTGGGCAGCTGCTGTATTCCCTCACTCTTGTTCTTCCACTCTTTGGGGTTGTAGAGTGGTTTTGAGCACACATGTTGGTGTGACCCCGGTGTGAAGGCTGGCTCTGCCAGTCTGTAGGAGCATAAACTTCGCTCAGTTGCTCAACCTTTCTGAGTGAGGTGGACAGCTCAGCACCTGGCATATAAGAACTGACTCACTAAATTGTACCTCCTCTTACTTTTCACGGCTAAAGGAGAGGAATTGACCATCCCAAAGCTTCCTGTTACTCTCAGTCCTGCCATTTGTCCACAACCTCCTGCTGTGACAAGAGGCCATAGGTAGTTGCTTCTCCACAGGTCACCATGTTTTTTGCACCAGCCGACTTCACTGCTCTGTGAAAGCTGATGGAAGCTGTGAGGAGAGTACATTCACAGGCAGCCAATCCATCCGCATGCCGGCGGCCCAGGACATGATCTAGCTCACTTTGCCCACAAAGGTGGCCTACACAGGTTGCTGAATGGCCAAACTAAGAAGATCATCTCATTTAGGGAGTTTGCAGAACTAGAGAAAAGGCAGCAGAAGCAGAGGGAAGTGTTAAAAGACACAGCAGCCTGACAGCAGCCGAAGCCGCCAAGTTGGCAGACATGTGAGACGGAGGTGGGGCGGTTCTCCCGGTAGCAGCAGGGAGGGGAAAAGCATAGGGGGACGGGCTGAGTCACTGTAACAGCACGACCCTTATTTAAGGGTGGTGGATGGCTTGTGGTAAAAGCGGACCATGTCATGCTGAGGTTCATCAGCCTGACCGCATAGAATTGAATAAACCCTGGCATGGGTAAGTTAAAGTATTAGTTGAATTGCCATCCCAAATAGAGCATCCTTGAAACTGTATCTTGGCCTATCTAAATGTGACCTTCCACAAAGTAATGCAAGGGATGGAACAGTTTGAGCAGATGTCTTCTGCCAAGCGCCAGTTATCAGAAGTTGGGTAATTGTGATTTGAAAGTCTCTAGAAGGGTTAAGTGTGGAAAAAGGCGGGGACGAGTGTTTGCTCATTTTTCAACTTATCGTTCACTGTATCTTCTACAAGAGGAAGATCTCACTGGACTCCATTTCTGCTGTTGAATTGAGTGGCAGGCGTGTAACGCAACAGGAATAAGAGCCTGACTGATAGTCCTGGCTCTGCCATGTAAGTTCCCTGGGCCTCAGTCATTCCATCTATAAAATTGGAATAAGGCAGGGGACTGAACTTCATCTTGAAAGCCCTTCCAGCTCTAATCTGAGATTGTTTCTGCATCCTCAGATGAATACTTTTAATTAAAGTTACTCTGAGTTAAAAAGGAGACATACATTCTTACATTAGTTGTGACGCAGTATAGTCCTTGGCTTTGTCACCTATAAAATGGGGAAGAGCAGAGTTGCATTAAATGATACCACGGGTCATTTCACATTTTTAATTTTTTTTTTTTTTTGCATTCCTATACCTCCACAGACTATCTTGAATAAAATTACATGATAGACACAAAGGTTTCTGGGGTTTTTTCCCCTGCTAATGTGGGGAGTGTCCCAGGTGGAGGGAAGGACATGTGCAAAGAGAAAAGAGCTGGGACTGGAGAGCCTGGGGATAGCAAATCAAGAAGGGCCTGGAAAGCCACACTGGGGAGTTTTAAAGTTTATCCTGGAGAGCGTACAGAACTGATGTGTTTTAAGCACAGTAAGAGAGACAGTAAGAGTTTGTACTTTCCATCTCCATCCGCAGGTTAAAACTGGATCAGGGAGCCAGGTTAGAAGGCTGTTTCAGTTGTCTTGTGAGAGAGGATAGTGGCCTGAGTGGATGATAGTGTTCTCAGAGATGGGGAGGAGTGGATGGATCCAAGTGACACAAGGCAGAATAGACAATCTCCTATTTAGGTGGATATCAGAGGGGATGGAGAGGGGACACTGAGAACGATTTAACGGTTTTGTGGCTCAGGCAGCTAGGCACATGGAACGCCATTCCTTGAGATAATCACACGGGGAGGAGCAGGCTTGGAGAGGAGATGGTTTTAATTTAAGACATACTGAGTTTTAAATGCCTGACGCATATTCAGGTAGAAAGATTGGGCAATTAATAGATGGATTCTGGAGTCAGGAGAGTTGAGGGCTGAAGATGGCATTCTGGAAGTCATCAGCTTGTGGATGGTCATTGAGATGGACTAGATTTCATGGTGGGGAGATCCTGGGCTTAGGGAAATCTGGTAAGAAAAGCAGAAAGCCTGGGCTGAAGGCAGAGAAGTAACTTTCACCAGGTGAACTTACTAGAGAGTCAAAAAGAAGTGCCAGAGAGGTAATAGGAGAGCAGGAGTGCCCGGATCACCACAGCTGAGGGAGAAGGCTTCTGAGAGGGAGGCGATGGTCAACCATACCAATAGTTACTAAAAAGTTAAGGACGAACTGAGAAATGCCTGTTGGATTTGGCAAAGAAAGTAGAACAGGTGGTCATCATCATGCTGAGCGGATGGGAGACCAAGGATGAGAGAAGAGAGGGATTCAAGTAGCTGAGACTAATTGTTGAGGGCCTGTCACTTGTGAGAGCGGCCCTGGTGGGTGTGGTGGGAGTGGAAGGTGGCGGGGGGCGGGGGGGGGAATGCAGGTGCAGGGAGGGATGTTTCCTGAAGCATGGGTAGGGGAGGAAAGGCAGGTGTTGGAGCCCAGTAGAGGTTGTTTTTGTTTTTGTTTTTATAGCTAGGAAAGAGGTGAACCTGTATCAAATACTGATTGTGAAGAACCAACCAATGCAGAGACTTAAGAAATGAGAGCAGAGGTGGGGGAGGCTGGGGGACTTGGGGATCATCATCAATAAAAGCTTATCTCTGAGAAGCAAGAGTGGAGAGAAGGGATGCTGCCCTTCAGAACTGAGGTGGGGTGGTCGAACATGGACAGAAGGAGGAATGACTTGACCAGGTCTTCCAACAGGGCGGAAGGGGAGCTGTAGCCGCTGTATCAGGACTGGGCCAGGACAAGGGCAAACCTACCCTGGATGATGGTAGTGTGAAAATTGAAAAGTCCTGAAAACTTGACTTACATTTTCTTTGTCTCAGGCCCAAAGCTGCTGCCAACCCTTGAGCTTCCAAGCAGCAGGACTTGTAGGCTAGGCTGGCCTGAGGCAGAATCCTTCCTGAGGACGAGCTTGGAGCCCCGGCCCTGGGGGATGAGCAGTGAGCTGGAGGGGGAGACTGACAGGGACTGAGCTCCAGGGTTACAAAGTTGGTAGATGGTCCATCACAGCACTCCCAAGAGTCTATGATTCTTCTAAGGGCAGGGAAGTGGCGTGATGTCCTGTGTGTGACCACAGTGCTCCTCCAAGCCCCCTCTACTCCTCTCTCCCTCCCGTCCCACACCTGAAATGCTGAGAGTGCGTACACTACCTCTTCCCCTGTTTTCCTCTGGCTTCTCATCAAGTCAGCCAAGTTGGCCCTCGTTCCCCCAGAGTTCCTTTATTCGGGCTTCTCCCCCAGGCTGACCCAAATCCTACCCTTTCTTCATGGTCTACCCTCACCCGATCTTCTTGCATTCAGCCAATACTTAATTGTACACTGTATTTGATCTGATTTGTCATGTGTTATCACTTCACTTTCTGCTAATATCAGACTCATTGATGACAATGAAACCTCAGAGTATGGCATAAAACTTAGCATCTAGGAGGTACATAATACAAGTTTTTTATTATGAAAATAATGATCATATAATTGTGTGTGGTGTTTTCCTTCTTTCTCCTAACTTTTCAAAAGTACTCTCATGTACATTACAATCCCATGAAGTAGGTGTACCAATAGCAGACCCTTTTCTTTTTCCAATAAGGAAGGAAACAGACACAGAGAAAGCCCAGTGACTCTCCTCAGGCAATACACTGAGATGATAGTGGTGTTCTTGCTCCCTGCACAGGTCCCCAGGTTCTTACCTTGTGGACATAGCGTACATATTGTGGCCGTTTGGCATTGAGGAAGATCCCAATGGTGCAGGGAATGAGAACCAGGACTAGTGATACCACAATGCCTTTGTAGGGTATCTTGCTCTTCAGATCCCCATCATAGATCCCCCTGGAGTAGACATACAGGAGGAAGGGCATCATGCCCAGGGCAAAGAAGGTGGAGCAGGTGGTCATCACGATGCTGGGTGGGAGAAGCAGGAAGAGTACAGAGAGAGCCCATTAACATAGACTATTCTGTTCATTACCTGCTATGTGTCAGGCACTGTGCTAAGCATTTTACATACATTAATTTTTTTCCGGTAGGCTTAGGAGATAGATACAGGCTACAGGTTGATATTCTTAAGTTCTTTACTTTCTGGTTTATCTTTACATTATTTACGATAAATAGAGTGTGAGTCCCAGAGCCTGGATAATATATCTTCTCAGCTCTAATCTGTATCCTAATTGTACTATTACCATTTCCATTTTCACTCCAATACATGTTAGTCCTGTATAGGGAGAAGCCTTCCAGAAAGGCTGACTGAAAGAATGAAGCAGCTAGGGAACATTGTTGTATTTGTGGATATTCATGTGACAATATATGGCTCTGGCTTCCATTCTTGTGGGAAGGTTGGGCATGAGGGGTTGGCAAGACCCCAGGAAAGCCCCACTAAGTGTATGTCTCTCCTCCCCACAACCCTATTATCTATCTGTACTTCTTCATTGTTTCCATAGAGGTGAAATATAGCTTCAGTGAACATCAAGCATGGCCTAGGTCAAAGGGTCCAGAGTATAGCCATCAAGGACAGCAACAGGTAGAGGTATCACTAGGAATAAGTAGATGTCAGAGGTGAGGAGAGACCCTCAAAGAATATTGTGAACTAAATAATGGGAAAATCCTTCTTCCATGAATATCTAAAACACCTAAACACATATTTGAGCTTGTACGAAAGTTAGGGAGGTTTCCAGGTGCCAGCAACAGAATGCAAAGGAGTTGGTGGGTGAGCTCATGCTGAAGCCACACTGTGTGGAGTGGGTAGGGGGTGGAGTTTAGTCTTGGTTATCTGGAGGCTTAGGTTTTCATGATAAAGGGAGGGACTAGAACTGAGGTCTATATTTGTGAAAAGAGGAGAGTTGAAACCAAGAAATCAATAATAACTATTGGAAAAATAAAGTATCTAATAATTTCATGTGTCAAATATAAAATCATAATGGAAAAAATATTTGGGACAGAATAATAATGCAACACATATTTTAAAACACATGGGAGATGACCTTGGATTCACAATAGTTTCTTAGAAAATGACATCTAATACACAAATACAGACTCAAAATGGATGAAAAACCTAAATGTGAGACAGGAATCCATCAAAATCCTCAAGGAGAACATAAGCAGCAATCTCTTCGACCTCGGCTGCAGCAACTTCTTGCTAGACACATCTCCAAAGGCAAGGGAAACAAAGGCAAAAATGAACTATTGGGACTTCATCAGGATAAAAAGCTGCACAGCAAATGACAGATAACAAAACCAAAAGATAACCGACAGAATGGGAGAAGATATTTGCAAATGACAAATCAGATAAAGCGGTAGGATCCAAAATCTATAAAGAACTCGTCAAACTCAACACCCAAAGAACAAATAATCCAATCAAGAAATGGGCAGAAGACATGAACAGACATTTTTCCAAAGAAGACATCCAAATGGCCAACAGACACATAAAAAAGTGCTCAACATCACTCAGCATCAGGGAAATACAAATCAAAACCACAAAGAGATACCACCTCACACCAGTCAGAATGGTTAAAATGAACAAGTCAGGAAATGACAGATGTTGGCAAGGATGCAGAGAAAGGGGAACCCTCCTACACTGTTGGTGGGAATGCAAGCTGGTGCAGCCACTCTGGAAAACAGGATGGAGGGTCCTCAAAAAGTTGAAAATAGAGCTACCCTATGGCCCAGCAATTGTACTACTGGGTATTTACCCCAAAGACACAAATGTAGTGATCTGAAGGGGCATGTGCACCCCAATGTTTATAGCAGCAATGTCCACAATAGCCAAACTATGGAAAGAACCCAGATGTCCATCTGTCAATACAGATGAATGGATAAAGAAGATGTGGTATACATATACAACGGAATATTAGCAGCCATCAAAAAAGAAATCTTGCCATTTGCAACAACATGGGTGGAACTAGAGGGTATTATGCTAAGCAAAATAAGTCAATCAGAGAAAGACAATTATCATATGATCTCACTGATATGTGGAATTTAAGAAATAAGGCAGAGGATCATAGGGGAAGAGAGGAAAAAATGAAACAAGATGAAACCAGAGACGGAGACAAACGATAAGAGACCTTTTTCTTAGG